>NW_027175887.1:8621949-9041949 GCF_023055335.1 Clinocottus analis | reverse complement strand
TGTTCTGGGTCACATCTGGAAGGTAACAGATAAGCCAAACTGATTAAAAGTATGGGCTTCCCATGTGGGAAATTTCATTGACCCAAAGCTTTAGTTAATCTTGTCAGATGGTCACGACCAAATCTTTTTACAGTATATATCATCACGCGCTAATATCAATACCTGAATAAGCTCAAGATTAAAGGACTTTTGTATTATCAGGCTCATACCAATAAAGATTGTATGAGTTAAAAAAGTTTTTTTTTTTACATTTTATATCAAAGTCAATCAATACTTAAAGCTAGGGTTGGTAATGATGAGAAACTATCAAGGGTAAAGTGGATTTTTTAAACGATAAGCCAAGTGTTGCCCGCTCTTTTCCAATGAGAGTAGCGAGCAGCACTAGATAAAAAAAGTCCCTCAAGGCCTCCCTTTAAAGCCATTTCCCCAAAAGCATTGCTTCCACCATTGTTTTCACGGTGAATATTTGGTTACCGCAACCTATTTGGTTATGTGCGGTCATAATGCAGGCATCACAGTTCATGTGGAGAGCTTCTCGCACAACTGATTTGCACAGTGTCCAGATTGTAATGGGACTTGTGGTAAATAATCAACCATATTGAGAGACTCATGCTCTTTGTAGTATTTCTCACACCCAGAGCTGAGCACTGCACAAGTCATTTGTTGCTGATGGCCCGAGGCACAGACTGACCTCGGCTGTTTGCTCAAACATGAAGGATTCAGATCAACAAACAGGCCTGAGAGCCTTTTACATTTCAGTCACATGTAATGAGTACGACACTGTCACTCCTGCCTGTGCCTCCTCACATGCCCAACTCACCCTCTATTGCTCGTCTTTGTACAGGAAACTGAAAAGAAGCTCCGGTCAAAATGAGCGTGGAGAGCGGTGAGCAGGGCCTCATCGATACTTACTACACTACAATCCACAAACTAGGCTGGAAAAATGAGGGCAGGCAGCTGCGCTACATGCAGAAAGACGGCAGGTTCCCAGTGGATTTCCAGAAGGCCCCTGGACACTGGAGCCCATACCTGATGGACATCTTCACTACTCTAGTGGAGATCCGCTGGAGGGTGATGTTCCTCATCTTTTTCCTCTCTTACATTGTCTCTTGGCTCTTTTTCGGTCTCTGCTTTTGGCTCATTGCACTTGTGCACGGGGACGTTAGCGATGTGGATAACGCACCCTGCGTGGACAACGTGCGTGGCTTTACTGGAGCCTTCATGTTCTCGATGGAGACCCAGGCGACTATTGGCTATGGCTTCAGGGGGATGACGGAGAACTGCATTGTAGCCATCATCGTGGTGACAGTTCAAGATGTCTTTAGCTGCCTCCTTGACACCATCATCATTGGTATTGTCGTGGCTAAAATGGCATCTGCACGTAAAAGAGCTCAGACGGTTGGCTTCAGCAGGTGTGCAGTGGTCAACCTGCGAGACGGCAAGCTTTGTTTGTCATGGCGACTCGGGGACTTCAGGGGAAACCACATCCTGGACGGTGTCGCCAGGGCCATGTTCGTCCGCTATGTGAAACAGCCACTGGGGTCTATTGTGATGTCATACCAGGACCTGCACATCCACAACAAAGACATCGTCCTCGCCACACCAGCCACCATTATCCACAAGCTGGAGCCTGGCAGTCCCCTCTACAGCCTGGGCCCTGACGACTTGCTGGGGGACAACTTTGAACTGGTGATGTCCTTTACCTACACCGAGGACTCTACGGGGATGCTCAGTCAGACTCGAACCTCATACACACCAGCAGACATCCACTGGGGCCAGCGCTTCCAGGAAATGTTGAAACTGGACAAGAGGCACTACAAGGTGGACTATGCTCTGTTCAATGTGACCACGAGCGTGCCGGTGCCCCTGCTCAGCGCAGAGGAGTTTGACAGGAGAGAACGTCCTGCAGAGGGCAGTCAGGCCCGCGGTCCTGTCTTTGCACCAGACAAGAGGATCACACACACTTTCACGGTCAATTCTGACATGACAGAGGAAGTGAAGCAGCAAACTTATTTTTAGAGCAGGTGCACTTGTGATGGACACTTTGATAAGATGTATTCTTGTAAATGTATATGTGTGTATGTCTTACAATCATTTTTTAAATAACCTGTTTTAATTCTTTTGATAAGTAAAGTACATTGCAAATGTTGGATTGTGTAGCTCGCCCACTCAATTCTAGGTTTGATACAGGATTAACATTGAATACCTCCTAAGCATAACATCTGATAATCCCTTTGAATGGGAGAGGTTACTAAAATATAAACTTAGGACGTGTCTATAATGATTGTCAGATTTAGCCAAATAACTGACGAGGGTGCATAGAGGCCAAGCTAGCTTATTGTAGCTATACTGTTATTATACTGCATTTATGCCTCGACACAATGAGCCTTATTTTCCAACATGCATCATAAAATCCTACCAAAGTATGCAGTGCACATCAAATCACAGTGATTGAATGCAATAACGTAGATTATTAAATAAAACTCGGTGATTCACACCTCTCATATGTCCTGGTGACTGAAATAATGGGATAATAAATACTCAGGTTTTGATATATCAGTTTGTGGTATACTCACAAGCTGATACACTGCTTACACGCTGCCTGTACTTACTATTCCTGGGAAGGTGGTGAGGTGGTCAAGGAAAGGACTAGACCTGAGGGCCTCTGTGTGTGTGTGCAAAGCGCAGGCTCCTCTGCCCTGCAGGTGCAGGTGCAGCAGCACGTGACATCATCCGTCCCACACTACCCAGAAATGCACCAACACTAATGGACTCCTATCTTTTTACTTCAAATAAATGTACAGTATCAACAGTAAATTTACAGTTTGTACATAATTTACAACTAGCACTTAAAGCTAATGACTGTCTGTTTGTCGCTCTCGCTAGTCCCACCCCAGTCGGCTACTATACTCATCTCTGATTGGATAATAACAAATTGACACCCGGTCACTCGGAGAGGTTCAAGAGCTACTCAAATCTAAGGACATTTTAAATTCATACCAAAAGCTATATTTCTCAATCAAAATGCAAAAGTGATTACACACAAGCAGTTATGTGTTATTTCAAAATGTCCTGTATATTTTTTAATGGAAAGTATATGAAATAAATAAGTATGTAAACAGAATGATCAGGGTACTACACTTAATAATGATGGGCCATTAATTATAGAAGACCTTTGTCAGTCTAATACGTTGATGCCAACACTGTTTGTTTTCCTCTTTCCAGATCTACACTGCCACCTTGTGATCATTGAGGGCGTTTAACAGCACACCAGCACTAGTGGCTATTTTGGAAAGTCCCAGATGTCCCACTTAGACATCTGTGGCTTACTCTGCACTACCCTATATACCTGCGGTGTTGTTTAACAGAAAAGAAAAATAAATAAATAAATATATATATATAATTCGACACATTTAATATAGCACATGAGATTGTGTAGATTCTCTGGAGATACTTTGCACTCACATTGATACATACTTCTTGTTGCAACGTCATGTTTTCTTCGTCCCTGTGAGATAACGGGGTTTGGATCTCCTCGCTCTCCACTCTGACAGATGACGTTTCTCCCATTTGGGCTCAGACCGTCAAACAGGCGCTGTAGCTTTCTATTGGTCGTCGCTGCCACAGGGGCGGGGCTGAGCACACGTGCTTTTAAAGTCTGTCTTTGCAACGACAAACATCTTCTTCAGTATTGCTGGAGAGGGTTATGGCAGAATTTGCAGCGACAGACAGGAAGCTAAGTGAATATAATAAACTAGAAGCAAAAATTCAAGTGCCGCAGGGGGCATATCTGGCGCATATGGGACTTATTACAACAAGGAAACGACAGACTTGCGCTGCAAGAACCAACAGGTAGGTGTAATAAGCGGGAAAAATGTGTTAGGAGAGTGATGTGGAATAATAACTAGAGCTGTACTGCAATTACTGATCATCAGTGTCACTGTAAAAATGTGAAAATATGTACTGTGATGAAAATAATTGAAATACCGTGAACTGATGATTATTTATATTATTATTATTATTATTATTATTATTATTATTATTATTATTATTATTATTATCATCCATTGTAGATTACAGGATTTAGACTGTATGATCTGTTTTTAAACTAAACTCTGTTGCTCGTGATGTCTGCATTAACTGAATTTTATAATAATGATTCTGTAAAGTAAAAATTATTATTTTTTGCTAATAACTTTATTTTTTACAAGACTATTAGAATTATTGCAACATCTAAACAGACTGCTATTTTAAAAATGATTGGTGTTGTCAAAGCTTATAACAAAACATTCTGTCCACTGTGATTTGCCATAGTTATTGATCGGTGTTGTAAAAAATAGAGCAGCTTTATGTAACCAGTTTCCATTTGCCTCAGCTGTTGGCTCTAATTGAGAACACATGCAAAACAAACAATCGCAGGTTGTGCAGCCTGGAAGCCTTGGTCTGTCACCACGTACCAACCTGCAGTAATGTGTGATATAGTGAGCAGATAAGCTCTGTGACAAAGATCCCAGTTGCAATGAGAGTAGGAGAGAGGGAGCTCTAATGAGCTCAGTGTCAGCGCATAAACACAGAAGTTAGAGATTTAATTTGCACTGCCTGTGTCATGATGAATGCACAGTTTACTGTAGGCTGCTTTGGATAAAAGTATCACTCAAATGCCCTCCCTCAGTTGGCTGTTTTGCGCTCTACTTCTCTCCAGTGGTGTCTGATGTTTGACTTGTTTCAGTATCATAATTGAATAAAAAATACTTGTGGCCAGCTTGCTCATGAACCCCCCCAAAAAAATGAGTTGTTAAAAGCAATTAACAGCTTGTTCAATATGAATTAAAATCACTGAATCCACTCAACATAAATATTTGGCATCATTTGAGCTATAACTGAATGGAGCCCCATATTCCCAATAGTGTGTGTGACAGGTTGCTTATTCGACTCGCACCAGCAGTGACATCATTAGTTGAGAAAAACAAAGACAATGCAGGGGATTTAGGACCTTGTCCTGCATATCTTATCCCAAATGACTTTCAATCACTTTCATAAACACACAAATTAGATGACGTAATACAAAATGACGTACGGAAAAAACAGAAAATTTTTATATTGACATTTGTGCTGTGTCGACAAAATTAAATACAATGACAACATTTCTGAATATTTTGTTTGAAATGTCCCCGAGACTTTATGGATATTTTCACTTTGACACAATTGACCCATAGATGATTCAAACGTGGAGTTATTTTGGCACAGGCAGAGCATGTCTGGCTGGCCATGGCCTTTTGTAGCCTGTGGTGTTGCATTTTAATGGACCTCTCATGCCACACACACCAAGTCAATAGCTTTTCTAATTTAGCTGTCCTTGTTGCTCTATTACATATGATGCAAGGTTACTGGGTTTCAAAGAAAGAGACCCATCTTCTCTGAAATGCTACACGGTTCATTAAAACTTGTTTCTGTGATGTAGAGGTGAAAACTGTAGTTGTGAATTAGTTTTTGCTATGTTTATGCACGTGTGTTATTGAAACTGTGCACTTGATAACTAAGCCTAAATAGCATTATTAGCATACGTGCTGTTTGTTGTTACATTGCTTTCAGACTTATGTGCAGAGATAGAGACACATCTGCACACAGCTGCTACTTGTATCTTTGTTCCAGGGGTAGTCTGGATTAACATGAACTTGATCCGTAATTTGACTCAACTCCCAATGGACTGACCTGCTTAATTAATACTTATATTAAGTAGGGTAGACATCCTTTCCTGCTTTGTCAGCAATTTAAGTGCTTGATTAATATGTGTAATCTACTTACAATGCATGTACAATGCAGCGCTGCTAACTTAGAGTGTACATTGCATTGGTCAGACAGCAGGTAACCACAGGCGCACTGATTTCTGCTCTGGTTCCTGCCACTTAAATAAAACTGTGTTTTGCTCTCTGTGTAATTTCCACAGCTCATTTCACTGATGAGGTCCAAAGCAGCCGACAGACAGGAGTGACCTGCCCTCACCAAAGGTGCACAGCTCGCCTGCAGAATCTCGGGCCCGCTCTCCACTGTTCCAGTCCTAGAGGATCTAGTCCTGTCGCCAACATTTTCTGCTTGAGCTTGTCCACGAGATCCTTCAAAACTGTTTCTCCAACGCTTCTACCAAAAACTTAGACTGTTTTCCATAGCAGAACCGGCCCAGCCCTCCCAGGCGGAAGTAATGGGGAGTGTGCGAAGCCACCGTTACAGCATTGTGTCCTCTGAGGAAGACGGCATGAAGCTGGCCACCATTGCCGTCCCGAATGGTTACGGAAACGGCAATGTCAACAAGGTGCACACAGAGCACAAACATCAGAGCCGCTTTGTCAGGAAGGATGGCCACTGCAATGTGCAGTTTATCAATATGAGCGAGAAAGGCCAGCGGTACCTGGCTGATATCTTCACCACTTGCGTGGACATCCGCTGGCGCTGGATGCTGCTCATATTCTGCCTTTCTTTCCTGCTGTCATGGTTGTTTTTTGGTTTTGTCTTCTGGGTAGTAGCCCTCTCTTACGGGGACTTAGAGAGTAAGACTCAGATGTGTGTTTCCAATGTGGACAGCTTCACCGCTGCCTTCTTGTTCTCAGTGGAGACCCAAACCACTATTGGCTACGGCTATCGCTATGTGACGGAGGAGTGCCCCGTCGCTGTCTTTGTGGTCGTCTTCCAAAGCATTGTGGGTTGCATCATTGACGCTTTCATCATCGGTGCGGTCATGGCCAAGATGGCCAAGCCCAAAAAGAGAAATGAGACCCTGGTGTTCAGCCATTATGCGACAATGGCCATGAGGGACGGTAAACTTTGCCTGATGTGGCGCGTGGGGAACCTCAGGAAGAGTCACCTGGTGGAGGCCCACGTCAGGGCCCAGCTACTCAAGTCCCGCACCACTGCCGAAGGAGAGTTCATCCCTCTGGATCAGGTAGACATCGACGTAGGCTTCGATAGTGGAATCGACAGGATATTCCTGGTGTCTCCGATCACTATCGTGCATGAGATTGACGAGGACAGCCCCTTCTATGAGATGAGCAAACAGGAGTTGGAGACGTCAGAGTTTGAGATCGTAGTAATTCTGGAGGGCATGGTGGAGGCTACAGCCATGACGACTCAGTGTCGGAGCTCCTACGTGTCAAGCGAGATCCTCTGGGGCTACCGCTTCGAGCCGGTGCTCTTTGAAGAAAAGAACTACTACAAAGTGGACTACTCTCGCTTTGAAAACACGTATGAGGTTCCCAGCACACCTCACTGTAGTGCTAGGGAACTAGCCGAAAGGAAGTCCAGCGCCTCCAGCTCGAGGAACTCCTTTTGCTACGAGAACGAGGTGGCTCTCGAAAAGGTTGAGATGGAGGAGGAGTTTGATGTGGAGGAAATCAGGGAGATGAGGGGTGTGGAGGTCGGTGCACTCGAGCACACAAACACAGATGTGGTTTCAGACTCTGAATGCAATCTGGACTCTTTGCCTTTGGAATCAAGGCCTTTGACAGCAGAATCAGAAATATGACTGCAGTTCTAGAGAAGAGTTTAAAAACTACCACAGGGTATGTTAAAACTCCTTTGGTCCTAATTGTTTGTTCTTTATAATGCATGACAGTTTGTAAAAGGCTGTGATTTGAATATGAAGTTCTCTATGCACAAGACATCATGGGACTCCACACACGTTATATGTTACGGTGAAAGCGGTGATAAATGAACTGGTTGCATGGCGCGAGACGGATAACGTGGGTAAAATGCTTTCACTTACACACTGTGCAGTCTGCCCTTCTTAAGATATTTGAGTAGAATAGCCAATTGGGTTCAACAGAAGGTCTTGGATATAATGAGTCTTTTTGTGTGTGTGGCCTAAATGTCACATAGGTTTATGTCTGGCAAAAATAATTAAATATAGATTATAAAAAAAAAAAAGGATTTGAACCTGAAACTTAAACTTAAATATTTTGAGCAATTTTAAATTCAAGAATCTTGTTTGAAAGGCAACAAAAGAAATGTCACCCCGTCAAACCACCTGCACAAAGGTTACTGTTAATGAGCTGGTCTCTTAGCAAAACATGATTACGGTTCTCTTCAGTGTGCTGGTCGTGGAAAGAGATGCCTGGCACAGATTAGGAGCAAAAGCACACTATGCTCCTCGGCCCATCATCTTGTCCAAGTATAGCATCTCTTGCAACGTGTGCCTTAACAAGAAGTCTCAGTCCTGGTGTCGGCACTCTGAGCACACACTGCAATAGATGTCACAGGAAGAAGAGGTATTAAGAGGTGATCACTGTGCAGTATACTGCCACTTCTTGCAGAGCTTCATGTTCTTATGTGCAATATACAGGTCAGTGGTAGAACGTGACAGGAAGCTCAACCCTGAGCCAAGGTTATGAATGTTGATGATAAGTGCTGCTAAGTTACATATTCTATGTATAGAGGGAAATCTTGGAGCCAAAATGTATTATTTGTCTTTTAAAGTATCCATTTTGAAGATTGCAGATGCAGCCTATAATGTTATTTCTAGATGTAGACGAGCATGATTCTATCATTGTGTTTTCCAAAGCTTTCAATGTACTTTTTTTCCTCACCAGAGAATTTTCCTCCACATAACAGCAGTGACTGTTTTTATAACTTAAAGCCAAATATGTACATATATATAAGAGACACCAAGCGGCACTCATCTGTTAGTTGATGTTGATTTAAAACCAGACTTTATCCTGATCTAACGATGGTTGGCTGTTGAAACATTGAATAAGTTGAGTTCATTTGACGTAGTCTGCTTTATATTAACATCAGTGTTCTTGGCGTTGGCAGAAGTGATGAATTTGGACACATGGTAACCATGGTTAACCCTCAGACTTAACCACTGCGGTTCTTGGACAGTTATTTGCTATTTCTGAACAGACTCTTGTTTTTGAAAAATCAATCTGCTGATTCATATTTCAGTCACAATGTAGTACACTTGACTTCAGTCTTACACAAGAAGGACCTTCATTGTTTCTTAACTGTTATTGTGACACGTTCATGCTTAGATCAGTGGAAGCACAACACTGTACACTTCTCTGCTAAGCCAATTAGAATTAAAACATTTCATCTGTTCTCACACTGACACTTCTCCTGTCTTAGGTCTTTATTTTTCTACAAGTGTCTTCCTGCCTTCCTGCACAAACCAGAGACTGTACAGTTTTTTTAAACAAATTTTGTAAATTATTATGCAAATACTGTGTATTGATATTGCAGTTGTTGAAAACAGTTTAGGTCCTTTTTTTTCAATAAAAATGTTAAAAAAAAACTATGAATTTGAGGCATTACTTGTAAACAAACAAATCAGTTTCAACGAATGATAGCACGTGTACCACAAAGTACAAAGTACCAATTATCAGCCACCGTTCTATGTGTACATGAGCTAAGCGATGCATCTGCAGTTTACTGTGCGGGAATTTTTCAATGATTTGCATTTTGACCCAAAATGTGTGACATCTGGACGCCCGCTCTATACTGTTTTAGCTGCGTGCCTCTAATTTGGAGCTGCGGCCCAAATTCCAGGCTGCTAGCTGTCAGAGCTCACACCATCATTTAAAATAATTCACCAAACTGACTCACTCCAGTTCTGTGAAAGCCCACAGAGACCCCATGCTATATCAGTCGGCTCCGCTGGAAGTCATTTTCAGTGACAGCGATGGAAAAAACACCTCATTCGCTTCTCCCAATCTCTTTCAGTAAACTGTGGAAAATAAGTGTATTCTGCACCACTGAGTGTCGTGAGGAATGGTGACAATGTCTAGAATTAGCAGTAGTATCACGTAGAAATCTGAATATATCAATCTAAATATACAGTATATGACATAATAATGCTCTGTTTGTCATTGTTTTTTCAAAGGGATGATAAATTACTGCATAACACACCGGGATGCTGCCAGCATTGTGTGAACCCGCGTGCCTCTAATCCAGCATGAATATGCACGACATACAGTAGATGCGATCAATATGGTTGTATCAGAGGTGAACGTGGGTCTGCAGTATGACACATCTGTCAGCAAATTTAGTTAGTTTCCATTCACAGCTGCATTCCGCCGGCATGAGACGCAGTCGAGGGATCTATTGATCAGACACGTCCGCAGTGAGGCAGTGAGCCGATTTGATTTGGTTCTACATAGGAAGTGGGTGCTGCCTCGGGGCTTTTTCCACATTAGCCAATGAGACTGCCACAAAGCTCCAGCTTGGAGTGAAAATGAGGACTCTCCCTTTTCTGTTCAGTAAATGAATGTATATTAATTTGGGTTGGTATCTCATTGCTTTGAATGTAAAAGCCAATGAAGTTTTTTTCCACAGTGACTTTTGCTTTTGCATCAACTTTGTGTATCTTTTAGTTTCAGCTTTCTTTCACAAATACCCTCTGGACTTCTGCAACGTTACGCGTAGAAATCTGAATATATCAATCCAAATATGCCTCAGCAACATTTGAAATACCGTTCAGCTGGAGGAGATGGTGGATGCTCAGTTCGTGCCGGGTAAACTGTTTCAAAGAAATTGACAGCCAACATTGGCCAGAGAGCTCCCATCAATGATGCTGATGACGTCTCACTGGCGAATTCCCCTGGATCGGATTTTAAACAACAGGCCGGTCCGCTTGACCTTCAGATCAGATGGATGAATACAAAAATAAACTATTTGTCTGCACTAAAAACCCATGATTTTGTTTTCTGCTAAATAAGGACACTGCCATTTAGACAGATACACAGATATAGGGAAGCAGACATATGCCATGCTCCAGACCTCAGCATGAACAGATTAAACATACAACATAGTGGAAATGTGGCATTTGTCCTCTTGTTGCCACTTGTAAAAGTGCACTCCTGGTTTATCTCACTTAGAGACAGTATATACAAATAACTTTAGAGTGTTAAAATCACAGGCATATTTATCGCTCAGGAGGATGTGTGTGTAGTCTGGACAAAGTCTTTCCTGAACATATTTAGAAAGGGTATTATATCAGAAAAATGATCCAACATAATCTTATGTGGGGCACATCCACAACCTACAACATTATAAATAGATGCAGCTGAATGTGTTTGGCCTAAATTCATATCATGAGTGTGGCGAGGTAAGAAAAAAACTGTTACAGATAAAACAGAGTAAAATCAGTTTGAGGAGTTTCTTCTTTATCATGGTGAGGTATAAAGTAGAAGTAGGCTCGAGCCAGCTGGACGGAACTTCAAAAGATCAACTGAAGTATTTCAATCATCACAGACTTTGTTTCCAGCCATCTGCCAGATGTGACATCTCTGCTACACTCAGCATCTCCACTTATTGTCACTTCCAAGAAATCTTGACAGGGAAAGGAAAGCTGTAGTTGCAGCAGTTGACGTTCACAAATTGTAACCATTCAGTCAAAATGACTTATTGCCTCAACAAGTCTGGAAGTGGGTCACAACCTGTGGACGGCAAACTTTTTCTCAGTGGCTGAAAGCCAAAGCAAGTCTGAGGGGTGTGCTTGACCTTGCTTACGACAAGAACATAACTCACGCAGCATGTTCTCGTCATGGCGAGGTTGTTAATAACAGCCTGGTCAACCCTGTGATCTGATAGTCATGCCACTTGGACCGGGAAAGCCACAGAAATAACTTACGGTGTGGTTCTAAGTTAATCAATATTGTTTTTTTCAGCCTTGTCATCTGCCCACGCGACTGACATGGCATGAAAAAAAAATCCCTACAACACACCATCCTGGAGTGCAATGGGATTCAATTAGGTAATTATATAATTGTGATGACCTGGCAATTGCGTAAGGCCTCTGGAGGATCAGGAGTGGAGACCTGCTGTGTCATGCAGCCAGTCAGTCAGTCAATGATGGCAGACGAGGATTTGTGGCACAAGGGGAAACATCGAAGGGGGGATCATGTTGCTATTCATCCTATATGGGACATGTCAGCCAACATGCTCCAAATACACCAAGGTGAAGTAGGCAGTTAATCTGCTCATTTGTATTTAAATACCTTATGAATTTGCTTTGTGTTTGATAACGTTTTTGCAAACGTTGTCTTTCTTGCATGTGATGCAACTATTTTACCTTGAAATAACAGCTTCAATGCCAGCATGGAGAAAAAAAATACCAATTATTGCACAATGTTACTTTAATAGAGGCTCACAAAACTATCCTTTGTTGTAAATCAACATATCTCTTTACAGTTAATACATTTAACACATAAAATGAAGTGATAAAGCTTAACCAACTGTACAAACCATTTCACTCCGGATTCAGACCTCATCACAGCATAGAAATTATTCAAAGTCACCAACGACCTCCTCCTCTCTTCTGATGACCACTGCCTCAACATCCTCATACGACTCAACCTCAGTGCAGCTTTTACAGACAAACAAAGACATACAAAGACCTGGATGCAAGCCAACTTCCACAAACTCAATGATTACAACTCTGAAATCAGAACTCCTTTGTCTCCCGTTCCACTCCCACGCCAGAGACCATATCACGCCAGTCCTTCAAAACCTCCACTGGCTCCTCATACGTCAAAGAATATATCCATCCATCCATTTTCATCCGCTTAGTCGGGTCCTGGTGGCATCACATAAGAACAGAGAACATACCAAAAAACACAAACATAAAAATCAGACATAAATCATACCTACTATAACACTTATATATTAATGCATGTTGTGCACAGTTTAAACTGTTATGTAAGCACTCTTGTCTATACTGACATTGCTTTCATTGTTCCTTTTTTTTTTTACCATATAAAGGGCCTTTGAGTATTTAAAGCACTATTCAAATAAAATGTGTTATTTGTATTATTATTACTATTAAATTGGGTGTATGAGGTTTAGGAATACACTCAAAGCCTTTTTGTTGTTTTACAGTACAACTTTAAACAGAAGTGGAGTATCAGATCACAAATGAATGTGTCTACATTTAATCATAGCTTCAGTTATTTGACCTATAATAACCTTACACATGCAGACAAACACATTTCTGACACACACCTGCTGATACTCATTTTGGCTCCATCATCGACAGCTGAGTGTCTCATGACACCCGGGGGAGGAATAGGAGAATCCAGCAGGTACAATATGTTGGACAAGAGTCAGGCTTTTTCCATTTCCCGCGCCTCCTGAAAGATAATATGAGCATTTATTCACGGTGGGTGTGTCTGGCCACACAAGCACCAACAAAAACACATTTGGCACGTAGCAGCTGACAATAAATTGTTTGTTCTTTGCATTGTTGGTCTCGTGCTGAACGTTGCTGTTCATGATTCGTACAAATGTTTCTATGTTTATGTCTCAGATTGTGTTTCTGCATGTTCTCTTTTGGGCAGAAATACATTTACAGCCTTGCAATCTCACCGCTGTATCTCAGCGACCGCGTAGTCTATTCATGCCGCTGACCTTTACCCTTCTGGCTCCGGCTCCTCTGACCTTGACAAATACATCCAGAGCCAGGAAACAAAAGCGATACCTATATGTTCATTGTTGGCTATTGACCGCAGGCTCCTTGTAATGTGAGGACTTGGCTCCATGTGGGGCCGTTACTTCGTTGCAATGGAGGTGTGATCAGTGAGTGAGCAACAGCAGTTAACACAAAGCCTCACTGACTTCTATTTATGACGCCGGTCTCCCATCATAACAAGGCCCTGCTAATAATGTGAATCCAGTCAGACTCAGCAGCAACACGGTGCAACTATGTGTGCTTTTCCGTCTCTCTTTTCTTAAAGGTTTCCCTTTCACACTTCCATTTATTATTTATCTCATACTTGTTCCGTCTGTGATTATCCTGTCGGGGTCTTTCCCAGGTCTCCCCTTAAATTAACAAAACTCAATTAGTCTGGAAAGCAACGAGGAACTAAGGATATAAAAAAGTCTATCAAAGGAATTTAAAGGACAGTGGATACTCGAGAGGGGCTTCTTTATGAGGACAGCTGTGGAGAGATGGATACCTTTGAACTGAGTCCAGCCCTTCAGTGGTAAAGGTTACCATCAGACTGATGCCAGCCAGCCACTATGTTAATACACTGGGGACCACCAACTGTAAGTCCACAACAGTACATTGATTTTTTTTGTCTGTTGACGTCTGCTAAATAGTCACGTTGGCTGTAACTTAATCAAATTGTGTTTGTTTTTTTAAGTTTACCATCTAGGAAGTTTATATATTCAGGCAGATTTTCATGAATACCATGATACATATTCACACATGTACGTGTGTAGCATTCCTGTAATGAATCACTCAGTTGATCTGACAGAATATGACGTGTCACATACTGACATGTTGTCACGTACTGACGTACAGGATGTAAGCAGAGGGATGAGCGGAGGTCTTGTGGAGTTAGAAATAATAAAATAGTCAAATAAAACAGGTCTCAGAAGTTACTTGATACAAACCATATCCATTACAACATTCATTCCCAACTAGAAGCTGATGTGATCATCTCCTACCGACTTATTATTGTCCTTCCTCTGGAGAGTCCGTTTGACCACAAGCCTGTTTCTGTAACCTGCTCATTCGATCTCATTACCTGTTTTTGTGAATGGAGCGGACATCTTTCCACTGTATGTGTGGTGCATCAGCCCCTCAGGACAAAGCAGCATCCACACCTAAAAGAGCCTTAGACAGACTCACAGCCAGGGTTACCATAACGATATCTGGGCAACCAGCGACGTCATCTCCAGTGTGGAGCTCTCTGGGGGACGGATGAAGAGAAACTAGCAATCAAACTCTGCTTGTTTTTACCATGTCCAAAGATGAGGGTGGTGACAGGATGACATGTATGATCATTTTTAGGGTTTATACTGGCAAGTTAGTGTAAAATGCAGCCTTAATGCTGCTTAATATATGTCTGTTACTCCTTTTGACTGTAACAGTGACAGTGTTTATTCTACTTACTTGTTATAAATCAGACACAATATGATTGTGACCTATGTAAGTTGGTTGTGTTCTGTTGGATGAATAGCCATGAAATGTATCTGATTGATGATCCACAGATAATTAATTCTCACCTTTTATCTACAAGTCATCATTTCAAACTTGCTTCTTCGTTGCATTCGTTTGTTTAATTTGTCATTCTCAAAATTCCGTAGATTTTTTATTGCTTTTAATGTGTCACCACATTTCCCCTCGTGGGTCAAATATGGCTCGGGAGTTGCATTTGCTATTAAATCACGCTGGACGTCTGCTAATGTCAGGTAGAAAATGGTGTCAAAGACACAGATCGCTGTCCAGAGCCAGGATAGCTGTCTCATATGGTAATTGTTAATCATGGGAGAGAGAAAGTAGAAGTTACAGCAACACACACTCACACACACACTCACACACACACACACACCCCCCCCCCCACACACACACACACACGCGCCCGCGCGCACACACGCACACACACACACACACACACACCGAGAATGCACAAGGCGAAGAGAATGTGATCACCCTCCTGCCCACTTTAGATTTAATTCACACAGAACAAGATTAGAGGATCCAATCAGTGGTGACATTGAGCTGGGCACCCAGTGGAACGGGACACCGGGGAGACCTAATCATCCCCACCGCTCCACTCTGCTGCGGAAAGCCAATCAAATCCCCTCCAGACGAAGCAGATGGTCGATGTCATCTTTTCCCTTTTCTACGTGAGATTATCTCCTCAGCTTCAACCCTCTGGGATGCTGATGCTGAGTTTCACATGGTGTCGCGCTACCCGAGACCCAACACGTACAGGGATGGGGGTCCACGATGTTCCCGGTGTGGTGCGGTGAACATCACATCCTTTGATGTATGCACAACTTTCAAATCCCTCTTAACAGGAAGCTGACAAGTTTCAATTTAAAATGAAATACAAGTAAATGTGTCAACTTTTTCCTGATGTTACACATAAAAACACTTGATTGCATTTTCTTCAGTCTGCTCAGAATGCAATTTCTCCTAACAAGAAGATTATTCCTTACGTCACAACACAATTTTCTCCCCTGTCCTGAGATTACAGAGGTAGCTTATGTCTAGTTTAAGCACCTCTGTTATAAAGAAAACAGTACAACTGAAGCTCTGCAGGAGATGATATATGTTGACCTCTGTTTATAAATGCCTTAGGACAAAGATAGAGAAAGAAAGAGTGGGCAAAGGTTGACATGATGGGAAATGTTCCTCCATGGTGATCAAAACACACAAGTTTATGTCATGCACTCATAATATCAGCCTCATCAGTTTATAGGCTTTGCAATATACAACTAATGCAGTGCCTAATAAAGCAACCATTTTAAGTGCAATTAGCAACCCCGACACATGTTTGTGCACTTCTGGAACAGCAAACACACACATCTCCTGGCATGACACCAAAGGAAGGACCTGTTCCCCTGTGCGGTTTAATTAATACAATGTACATGAACCACAAGTGTAATAAAGCCGTATCTACTCCAGGAGAGCATTGAAAACAGGGCAAGTTTTCCATGTACGCCGAGAGGAACAGGTAATAGGAGGACAGCAGCTCGGCGCTTTAGGACGTGCTCACGCAACAGAAAGGTCTCAGTGTTGCACCGCGTGCTCAGTTAATCAATGTTGTGTTCTGATCTCTGGACTTTCGGCATCACTTACTAGACCAGACGAGCAGCACGAGGACCTGCCGATTAAAAGTCAAGCTGCTCATATCTACATGTGGAAGTGTCAGGGGACAGTTTTAGTTTAAATTGTGGTCTTGTCATGCGGCTCTGTGCGCATGTGCATGTGATGCTATGCACTTTTTTTTGCCAATTTGAAAGATTACTTTGAAAAGGAGACACAGCAGACAGCATCATCCCTTTCCCAGAAGCAAGGATTATTTGTGTCATTTAGATATTGGCAGACTTGGAAATAATCTGGACAAAAGTCAAATGCTTTGCCAAGTCTATTTCAGAAACAATACGTCATCCCATTCATAAGAGACAATTATTTTCCATTGCTAATAAAAACAAAAAGAGACAGACTAGTTGACTTTGTTCCTGCAAGTAAATAATTAATGGAAATAAAGACTTTTCACTTTTCCAGCATGAAACTTAGTCCTATACTGTACACCTGCAAAACTCTATAGTCAACCTTAGACACATTTTTCATTATATTTTAATTTTGTGTGGTTCCTCTCTCTAGTGTTGATGTTGCATCTCTTCTAGTCAATGCAAAAGCTTTAAAACAGAAACTTTCTTACACCTTTTCAGCATCTATTGCTACAGTATGATGCATACGTATTATAAGAGTGTCTGTATAAAAAGACACAGCTCCCAGCGGAACAAAGTGATAGCTTCATGATCAGATCAGGCTTCGTCACATTTAGAGGGCCAGAAGAGGTTTATATATAATACGAAGCCCCAGCGGTCTTAAGCTTTTTTTTTTTTAGGCCTGGTTGTTATGCATTAACAGGCACAGACTTGCAGCGAGACAGCCTTGATGAGAAGCATCTTTCTACACTCACTCTCACTGGGGACTAGCATGTTTCCATTGGACCAGCTGGGCTCTGAACGAGTCGGCCCTACTTCAAGGAGGAAAAAAAAACCCAAGCTAGGGGGTCATTGCTTGCTCCTCCTGTCCTCTGCTGCCAGCGTCACTCCCCGCCTTGAGACACCAGGAGCAATGTGATGGCAACAAAGAAAAACACTCAGCTGATGACCTCACTCCAGTGTCAACAGTAACAGGTGTGTGCAGAGGCTGAGGAAATACTGTTTACATTGACTGTAATCTGTCGTGGAGATGGATCCTTTCATTTGAATATAAAGTTAGACAACTGCAGGGAATAAGGGCACAACCAGTTTATTCTGGGACTGAAACCAATCTCCAGAAATCTGAACACCTGTAGGCCGAGCCGTGTTTTTGCACAAAGAGCCTGCGTTGCAGAGACAAACACTGAACAGGTCAGCATATGTTTCCTTTACTGGAACAAAAAAAATGTCTCACACAGCCTATTATACTGCATGTTACAATAGGAGAGTGCCTTTTTTTGTTTTAGGTATAACGTTTGCTGTGGTCATTATTTTAGTTTAACAATATTTGCATGTTAACTAGCCCTAAACACAAAGTACTGCTGGGACAACTGACAATGGTAGCATGTTGATGTTTATCAAATTGTTTAAAATGGTCACCATCTTAGCATGTTAACATCTGCTGGCCCTAAAAAAAAAAGCCCATCTTGGACAATACAAGTGTGTTTATGTTTATCAAGCACAATGTCAGACATCTTAGTTGTTTGAGTTGATGTTTGGGCTGAAACCAAAGTATCGGACATTTTGAAGATTTTGCCTGAGATAGCACTGGGCTACACATAATGTCATCATCATAAGATAAACTGTTTGATCCACATTTTGTGGCAATCCATTTAATAGCTCAGTCTGAGGTTGACCGACGGACAGACTGAGCGTTGTTCAAAAGTAAAAGAAAAAAAGTGATCAGTGTGCAGACCACAGTCTTGCCACGGGCTCCAAAAAGCAGATTCATTTGTGTTGCTCGACAATATTCTCGTAGTCGCAGTAGTAATCTGAGTGGTGTGAGCAGTGGCTCTCTGCTCATTTGCCCGGCTGCCAACCACAACAAAACTGGTAAATCAATAAAGGCTTGTCAGTAATTCTGGAGGTCATCAATGCAAACACGGAAACACATTTATGTAATCCGGCAAATGGAAGACATGAGGGCACAAAAAAATCCTTATCTCCATCTTTATATCTGGCTGTAAATTAAACAATCGAGCATAAAAGAAGCAGGAATCAAAGTCCAGTTAGAACAAACTAACAAACTGACTTGTCCTCAGCAAATCATCAGTGACGATAGTGAGCGCTCTGCCTTCAGCTGTAGCTTGAAAGGAGAGAGTCCCTTGCCTCATTGCAGCTGTTCCACTTGTTGACATCGGCCCACTTGCACTTCTTCTCTGGCAATGATATTACATTTCACCTTCTTTGGCTTTCCCGGGTTTTAAAATAGTCTAACTTTTCTGAATCACGCGGTAAACAACACACATCCTCCTTCAGCCTGCAGTATCTCTGAATGTTGAAATTATAATCCACCATGGCAGTAATGTTACTGGATATTACTGAAATATATTTGTGGTCTCTATGACTATGTTGAGTATGTTTATTTCCAATGTGGAGTCATCACTTGATCACTTGACAACAAGTCAAAAGGGTTTAAAATGCTAAGCAGTTGCACACACCTGTTTTGGATCGTTGGAGTCGGTTAGTTTACTGAAGCCATAAACTGGCACAACAAATTATTGTCGATAGTGTGCCTATTCAACAGAATTGGTGTCAGGAAAGCGTACACATAACATAACTCGTATTTTAATTAAAAATGCTGACATCTTTTTATGAGGGTAGCTCATTGCAAATATGTGTTTTAATATGATGGAGTCACACAAACAGAAAAGGCTTTTCTTTGGCTTTGTGATGGCGTTGCGGTGCTTTGCCGCAGGAGCTTTTAAAATTACGACACGGTTTTAATCCAGGATCAACGATCAAATCTGTCCAGGTATCACCTTCAACACCACAGGGAATAACTACTACTACTGGGGCATTGTTTCAGCACAAACCAGTGAAGTTAAGCTTCTGTTGGGGCTTGTAAGCAACACTAGAGTGCTGTATTCCCAGTGAGTTCAGACTATTTCAAACTATGTTTACAGAAGGCACTCAGAGTTTAAGGATATCAATTTAAGTACAGTCTTCTCAAACTGCCAACGTTAAGGAATCTCTCTCAAGCAGATGCTCCTCGTGATTCAAGACACCCTTTACGCCTTCCATTCTTAATCCAGCTTTGGCCTCATATTGGATACGCAGTGCTGTAACCTCAAGTCTGATGCTATTTAAGAGCTGTATCCTAACTGTAATACATGTTGCCAACTGGGTTAAGAAGTCTGAGAAAAAATACAGCCGTAGACATTCCAAAGCAAGCTTTTTATTCCCATAGAAGTCACCAAAATGTAATTATGTAATTGCCTCATCTTGAAGCCCCTCTGAGACATTTTCTTTTCTGCAACAGATTTTTTTTTTTCCATGACTGCTTTGTCACCGAGTCTTTTGAATCCAGAGAGCACAGCACTGGCCTGAAGGCTTTTGATAGAAGGAAAGAAGTTTACATCCAACATTGCAGGAGTACACAAAGTAACACAAGCATCAGTATGAAAGCACACGCATTGTGCTAAAATTATACTAAAACTACCTATATTTATGTTTATTGTGTTAACTGGTTGCAATACTTTTTGTACATTAACAAAGATGGAGAATCTCGTCCAATATTACAGTTATAAAAAAAAAAAGCCAAATGAACAGATGGTGTGCAATACTAACTTCTAAACGAACCGGTGGTGGAAGACGTCTTACGTCAAAGCAGCCGAGTGTGGATTCTTTCTGTAAAGTAGAGCCCTGCATTCAAAGTGTTAGCATCAAAATATTTAGTAAAAAATACTCATTATGCAGAATAGCACATTTCAGAAAAACATAATTTTTAATGGATTACAATGAGTGATGTGTGTGCATCACCAATGTGGTAGCTGGTAAAGGCAGAGGTATCAACTATCATCAAATGGAATATACCTAAATGAAGTAGCTCACACTCACATTGTTACTTTCCACCACTGCATACTTTTCTCAAGACTCACTCACAAAATGGAAGCCAATTGCATTTGCATGGTGATACGAAAGGTGGTGATGACGCTCTCTCAAATGACAAAAATATCGCAAACATTTTTGTTGGTCATTGTTGAGCCAAATTAGCCAAACACATCCTGAGGTGTAGTATATATTAACCAAAAACGGGCTTATGTTTTGGAATGATATATATCACCCTCTGACCATATTTGCAGAAATGAAAGAATAGCTGCTAGACAACATTAAAAAGAAAATGTTATCGATACAAAAACATATATCTGAAAACGGTTGTGACGTATCATTTTCTATTATGTACTTTATACAATATGTGCATGTTTGCGTGTATGTGTAGAGATTAGATAGCCAATCATTTGGACTACTCCAGGCTACTCCACCTGTCCCATCTGACCAAGTCCATGTCAACACTCGCTACCCCTCCTTCCACCACACCCAGACCCAACTCACAGTGCAATAGGAGCCCCTCTATAATAGAGCATGTTACATAATGTTGTGCAGTGTCAGCCCACGGCCTAAGAAGATCTGGTTCTGGTTCCCACTTCTTTTACCCTCCTCAGAAAAGGGACCCCATTGTAACTTTCCACCACAGGCCACCCATGTGTCCTGCCTGGAGAAGAGAAGTTTATACAACGTCATCTGCTGCTGGTAGGTCTGCCATCTAAGGGCACGGTGAGGGCCACGTTTTCCTTGGCAAGGAACACACAGAGAGAGAGACAGACAGAGGCAGAGATAGAGAGACTGAGGATACAGATTCATGGAGGGTTGATGTCCCGAGTTCCCTGACAACTTGCCCATTTTCAAATCACAATGCATGATTATTATGATTGGAACATTGCCCTCATTCAGTGGGGATGATTGTATGGCACTCTAATGAGTCGGTAGGTGGTGTGCAAACGCTGCCATCGGATTGCCATCATCAGGACGTAAGCAGGTCAGGAGGTCGTGAGAGCTGGCATGATATGAAGGAAATAATTCCAAACTGGAGTGCACATACTTACTTCTCGTGGTCTCGTCTGGCACTCCTGTCCATCTGTGGGTCCCTCGGGGCGACAGAAAACAGAGTTCCCAAACTTCACTGCGCAAAACAGTCACCATTTTAATTACTGTCACGTGTTTGTTAAATCAGACCTGCTGGAGGAAAAAAGAAAGGTTGAGCAGAGCTGGAAACTGAGCCCTGACGAGCAACATAGATCATGTGACCTGCTCTATCAAAGCGTGTGATAACTAACCACAGAATCATCTCCCAGTTTAGGCTGAACGTGGATGAGAAACCTGTCTCCCGTTAGGATTGCACTGATTTTTTTATTATGAAATACATGCAGTAATTTTAACATTCATCCATAAAACGTTTTCTTCAAAAAATGTATGTCTCACAACTACCATAAAAATGTCTTTTTTTTGTACAAGGTGCCAGAAAACTTGTTCTCATTGTCTTGTAGCATACATTAATCTTAACTACTTTAACTACTATTTTAATTTTACTTTTATAATGTTGGGTAGTTTTTTTAAAATCATATTTTGTAGGCTCATCAAATGTTTGTATATAAACTCTTAAAGTGTAATGTATGCCTTCATATAATTGTATTCAAGTAAAAAGTACTACATTACCTTCTAAAGTGTGGATCAGTAGAAATGCAGCAAACAATGGAAATAGTGAAGTCAAGTATAATTTTAAGTACCTTGAAATGTGTATTTAAATACATTACAGTAAATGTCTTCAGTTAAAATCTGCAACTTTTCCTCTGTCTTGCATCTTGAACATGAATTTGTACAAAACAAGCCGTAATCACCCGACCATTCACTTTCACAGCTAACCTGCTGGGTTCCTAAAATGCCCATTTGCAGTTCAGAGAGATTGCGATTCACTTCTGCATCACAGTCCACATTGAATTGGGACGGTAATTCAATTGGATGTTGCCTATTTTTCCACTCACACGCCGATCTTTTGAGCGGCATTATGCAATCATCATGATCAAAGGCCTTCTTTCCTAAAAAGTCTCTTTAGTTTGGCCGACAAACCGCTCTTCTGCACAACACTGGGCTCACCGCCTGCAGTCTACATGGCATTGAATTTTCTCATCCTGGCATGAAGTCATCTGTCTTTGACAGACACACTCAGAGCAGAGTAGTCCACTCAAAGTGAGCTTTTGTTAAACTCTGTTAACATTCACAGCAAAAAAAAAGCACTCAGAAAGAGCCATCGAAATGAGATTCTTCTTTCTATTCATCACACATCCGGAAGATCCACAACTTGACAAGAAGTGTGTGTTCACTTCTGTGCACTTACATAAGGATGTTTACATGAATGGAAACTGTAATATTGCTGAAACAAGCATACTGGGATATAAAAAGATTGTAATAATTGGATTTGAAAATCGAGTTCAGGCTTATAACTGTGGAGTGTAAAGGCTATGTATCCACTCAGCAAGAGGGCTTAAGTTACCGTGCGCATGTGCGGAAGCCAGGTGTACCATTTCCAATCAGACTTTCATCACACGATACCGTCTTTACAGTATCACATGCGAGAGGATGAAAAACATGGTTCTGCTGACGAGGAGCAAAGTGAGCGAATGAGAGAGCGCCGCAGATAGAAACCCAAAGACGTGGCTTTCTTCCATCAGCTGGATCGGTCAGCTCCAGTATCTCTCGTCTCGAGTAAATGAATGAGAGTCTAAAGTGGAACTGTCAGTGACATGGAAGTAGGAACTAAGTGGGTCGACCGTCTACAGCCAGATGCATTGAGAAAAGAGAGCCGTTAAAAAGACAAGGCAGGCGGTCCTCTGCAAAACTTCCCTCTCAATTTGAAGAGAAAACATTTTAGATTATTTAGCTTGAAACATCCAAATTACAAGATCAAAATATTTTGAATACGTTCTGTGGTTCTCTCGTTTTGAGAAAACAAAAACGCAAGCTATACCCATCTAATGCTTTTGCCTAACCAGATGTTGAACCAGTTATGAGTTTAAAAAATAATAATAAAATAGTAAACCTAAAACCGCTGAGCACTGGATAGTTTTTAGCACTCAACTGTGTATTTGGACTATTTTCTACTGCTAATGAAGCGGGCATAGAGACTGAAAAGAGCCTTGCATAATGCACAATGCTACATGTTGCATGAGCAACCAGTGAGATACAAGCCAAGACCCCCGTTACCTTCATGAGTTTTGAAGGCTTTGACAATTATTGACGGCTATTGCTGGGGCAAGGGATTTATTTGAAGTTGCAACATTTCAGGTGAACAGCAGACATTTTTTAATTGTATGTTCATCTTTTCATGGCAATAATACAAATAAAATATTGCCTTCCCCTTTAAAACGTGGAGAGTGTTGTAATCTCTGCGTTAGACACATAAACAACTCCTACAACTTTGAATGCGAAACCGGCATCAATCATGAAAGGAAAGCTATAAAACGGACATACTGAACAATAAAGCCTTTATTTTTTGTCTTTCCATAGTTCAAGTTTGTCGGTCCCACCCAATGAAAAGGTGGCAAACAGAGTGAAGGAGTAAGAGGTAGAGCAAGTGTTCCATTCTCATTGTGATCAGTGTAAAAACTCACGTTTACACACCAAGGGAATGGCCATCCAAAGAAGGCTGACAAAAAAAAAAGAGGAAAAAAAAATAGCAGCTTCTTTGTGGTGATGCTAGCTTTCCCTTATTATTCACAATCAAAAAATACTCCTAACCCACTGACTTTTGATAAAGGTTGCACTACAGTGTAAACCAGAGGGGCGATGAGTGCTAGCCATGAACAGAGGCATGGCAGTCATCATCACTATCGTCGCCGTCATCACCATCAGAGTCTCTGAACACTTGGAGTGGCAAAACTGCCACATGGCAAGGGCCTTTCGCCGCGTGTCCAAGGCAAAGTGGCTCTGCATAGTATGGTCAGACAGAGGAGATAATGGCTGCCCACCATGGACTGAGAAGAGGCTCTCGGCCCGGCACTCAAGGAGAGTACGACCTGGGGAAAAATAAATGGGGCTGTCTCCGCACTAAGGAGAGTACAGAAACCTGAGCGGTGAAGCTTGACAGCATCAGTCCAAAATAGGTGTACGGTAGTCAGCTGGCCATGTGTGCGTGTGTGTGTGTGTGTGTGACACACACACACTGCATTAAACTACCAACCACTCTACCGCCCATCTGCACTGCCAAGTTATGACAGCACCCTGTTACATAAAAAAAAAGAAAGGAGATAGTATTTACATCTTCAACATATAAATTATTTCCCTAACATACTGTCTGTGTAATGCATAATAAGGAATCTGGAAAAAAAAAATATATAAGTGCCTCATATGAAAAGACTATGCTGACTCCAGAGAACTGAATGTAAAGGGATGAGTGTACATGCTGCTAAAATAAAATCAATATGCAGGACAGGATGAGAAAAAAAGAGAGAAAAAACACACAATTAATGCAGTAATCCATGAGAACGACTTACAAAATGGCACACGGAAAGCGATAAAGCTGTGAGCTTGATTAGGCAACCTCTGAATACTTCCAGGCAGTAACAATGGCAGCACTGAGGCCGACTCGTTAATACCCAAGAAAGAAGACGACGAGTACGAAGGGGTCACTGCACGAAGGCCCTCAGCTTGGATCAATCGGATCAGGCGATAAGGGATGCTTTACATTCCTGCATTTTGACTTGCAACTCGTCACGTACAGAATGTGACCTCTGACATTTCTTAAATGTTTTATCACCGCCCTGGAGCCCCGGCACTGACTGACCAACCACCTCAGGGCAGAACTGTTCACCTGATGTGATCTGACAAATAAGGCCCCAGTCCGGTACAATTCACACATGTTGACAATATACAGTATCAAAACTCTGTATAATGAGAAAACATACAAACACATATGCAAATATAGATTTCAATACACAACAAGATACACATTAACTGTTGGTTTTGCAGATGATATTCAAAGTATTCATACAATATGTGCCACATAGAAATGATGGCTAGCTCTGTCCATTCTGAAGAGAAAGAGATTAAAAAGGGCTGTGGGGCAAAAAAAGAAGAACAAGACAAGAAAACAACAAACCTGGTTCAGTTCATATTTGTCATGTTGAATAATTGCGCACACACAGGAAGCTTGGAGGAGCGAATTAAACCTCTCCAGTTGGTTGTCGACCTTACGAGTTCATATTACCACCACTCTCCCACTCCAATGCTGCCGTCAGTCTTTGGGTCACCCCCCTATTGTGTGTGTGGGTGCTTGAGAGTCTGTCATTCCAGTGAGTTAAAAAAAAATAAAAAAATAAAAAAGGTAGGCCATTGGTTTGTTTGCGGAGAGGTCCCACCTGACCTGATGGACTGGGGCCCGCGAGGAGCCCGTCAGTCATCCAGGATGACCTTGACAAAACTGGCCACGTCTGTGTCTTTGGAGTCGTGCATGGTGAGAAACGGATGTTGCTGCATGAAAACAAGGAAAAAAACACTTAGGTATATGTTCTGAAACAACAAAAATGAATCATGATGTTGTTATATACTTGTACAATACACACATCATAGTGTCAATGGGTTAACTGGGTAAGTCTGGCCTCTGGTGGCCAAAAGCAAAAACCAGAGCAAACTGATCTTTACGGCAGGGATGCCGATAGTGGCAAAGTAGACAAAGCAGCACAACGTGTAATGATATTTGTGTTGTAGTTGTTTGTCATTTTGAGGTAAGAGACAAAGTATTGTAACACTACCAACCATTAATTCTGTATAAGCAGGTCTCTCATTTGGCTTCTTTCTTAAGCTGTAGAAGAAAAAAAAGAGACAGATGCAAAAGTGAAATCTCAAAATCATATGATAACGTCATATAAAAAAAACACATCAAGTGACAGGCATCAGCTCCAATACCTCTTTCAGCAAACACAGAGCAAACACTGACCACTGCTGAGCCTCAGTGACACTTTTTATAGCATTTTTTTTTTAAATTTATTATTTTTTTTTTACAACAAGGCACTCTATTGAGGAAAGTCAACACATTTGTCATTGGGTGTGAGACTCACCACTGGGAGATGAAGTCTACAAACTCTGGGGAGAAACGGTCGGCGGGCAGCTGTGGAGACGGCTCGTCCACCACCTGTTTGAGCTGCTGGAACGGGGTGCCCCATGAGTCGTAGGGGAATTTCAAAATGGCCAGCTCGGTCTAGGAGAGAGAGAGAACTGATTTAGCGTGCTGATAATGCTCAGGGAGTAAGATTAACTTTCATCTGCAACACAAACTACTTCGACAATCAGAAACAAACAAAACAATTCAAAACTATGTTGTATAAAGATGTACAGTAAATATGTACATTATAATAAAGGAGAACAGCTCCGACTTCTCCTGATCTGGCATGATCAACATGGCACAGGTATCAAAACAGTCAACGCTCACCATGACTCAGCGTTAGTGCCGTGTGGAAATATGAGTTGCATGTAATTGGATCTATTTTAGGAAACGTGGTAATTATCATGTTGTAATTATAGCGGTGATAAATGTGTCTTTTGTTGGGAGTGTGTAGTAACACGAGTTGTACATCATTTAAACAGCATCCATGTGAAAACGCCAGAGCTGCACGCCACGTCCTGAACGGAGAGCAGAATAGAAAGCAGCTCAACTTTCACTGCTGGGCTGTGGTATGTTTGTATTCCTCGTAATGCACTTTGACACGCGTCATATGAGAACTGTTATAATCAAATGGACTATAGTGGAAACTAAAAATGAATGCTTTGCGGTTGAATGACCACCAAATTTTGATCACTTCATCCTTGAGCCAAATGGACGTTTCTGCCAAATGTTAAAAAATTCTTTCAAAGTGGTCCCGAGATATCGAGTTCACGAGAATGGCACTAACAAGTCGGCCGCCGCGGAGGCATAAAAAGGTCATTACATAAGACTAAGTCAACATTAAATTAACAATAAAGCTGAATAAAGGAGGAAAATCCTTCACACTGTTGGAAAATGTTACTCAATTAGTTTAACTGACATTTGTGTGTCATGATATCACAATATGTGATGTAATAAGACAATAACAACAACAAGATTGTACTGAAAGATCAGTTATCATATTGAATTGTCACCTTGCCCTAATGAAATAAGCTCATAGTAGCAACACAGTGGATACACATAATTCATTATTAGCTTTAACCATGATTTTATCCACATGCACTTAAAACAAAAAAAGAAGGTAAAAGAACAGAGCAGCAAAAACATGGATTAACTTGCCTAAAGAGACACATTTTGATATCCAACCATACTCACCATTGTGATACCAAGACTCCATATGTCTGACTTCACACTGTAGCCTTTCTGGTTGAGGTCAGGGTTGATCCGCTCAGGCTGAAAATAGAAAATATAGCAACACATTAAGTACCAACACTATCTGAAAATCATTTGAACAATTATTATACTAGAATTATAATGTAATTTGTAGGAACGCTTTATAAACATTCAAGAATTGAAAAGACATGTAAAAAAAAGATAATAGGGCTAATTGGGGAAAAACAAATCAGTCGGCTGAAATGTGTTTTTGAGAGGATTAAAAATAACACGCTGGTTTTGTGAAGCTACATTTCTTCATACAGGCAAGATGTTTGGCGTCAACATTTAAAAAATATATAAATTTCATGAGCTAGATAGATTGATAGTTTACAACTTAAATACATGTTGCAGTGTGCAGTCACTCTGCAATAATTAATGGACTGTGGATTTCATTTTTTTTCGATCAGACACTGGAAATCGCTCACTCAATTTCTAGACACTCCTTTCCTGAATCTCAACTTGCTGGTACCAGGAACCTCTTTCTCAGTCCCCACTTACCGCCATGTAGGGCTTGCAGCCTGCATCCATTGTTTTAGCCACAGAGTCCACCAGGTGGCCACTGATGCCAAAGTCACACATTTTCACTTGGCCCTGAGTGTTGATCAGAACATTGGAGGGCTTCACATCTGGAGAGAGACGTTGTTGGCAAAGTGATTAGGGAGAACATAGGCAAGACAACAATGAGAAACAACAGGAAACTGAACCGCACATGCTGATGATGATCTAATTACCTCTGTGTATCACTGACAGGTTACTGTGCAGGTGCTCTAATGCCTTGACAATCTGTGGAAAGAAAACATTTTATTTACAAAAAATAACTGTAGAATTGTCCTTTGTTAATCCATACACAAACAGAAATATAAACAAAAGTAACAAATTATGACTCGCTCTCAGACACAAAGTGAACATTTGTACAATTCCTTTGAATGTAAACACACTTGATATCTTGACGCCTATAATGTAAAATATGAGACAGGACGTACTGCTACTGTGATCTTGCCCAAGATGTCCTCGGGGATGTTTTTGCCTTTTTCAGTAACCTTCTTATAGAACTTATCCAGAGACGTGTCCATCAGCTCCATACAGATCCAAACATCCCCCTGAAAAAACAAACAAAAAAAACAAACAGGATGACCTCTCTCTCGCTCTCTCTCACACTCACACACACACACACACACACACACACACACACACACACACACAGGAGTTCATACAAATCATAGTTTACTCACCTCTCTGAAGAGGGCGCCATAGAAGGTCACTGTGAAGAAACAGTCCACTGTCCTCATGGAAATGTCCAAGTCCATCAGAAGCCTCTTCTGCTCCTGAGTGTTGACGGTGGCACGAATCCTCTGGAGACGCAAACATCACAGTGTCAGCAAGGGGCAGATGTAGCTTAAATTAAAAATTGTGTCCAGTGTCTTAAACCAACCCCTCAATACAACATGTCATAGATCCCATAGATCTCATCCAAATGTCCACAAGTTGAGCTCATATGTTGAATGCATCTATGAGTCATGGTACTATTTTTAAAAAGCACGGTGCATTTGCAGCTCAGGTAACCGGAGTAGCGGCCCACCTTGACAGCCATGATAACACCACTGGGCACATGTTTCATCTTGAACACGACCCCGTACGCTCCCCTGCCCAGCTCTTCAATCTCTTCCAAGTCATCGGCCTTCACCACAAAGTTCTGGAGAGGGAGGAAGTTGCATTAAAGTGCGTGTGTTCAGGGAAACACAAAACAAAAAACTAAAACAGCAGGTTTCAGAGGAACACATCTTTACCTGATCTCCAATTGTGACGCAAGCTTTCGAGTCCAGATCTCGAGGGGGCCTGCAGGGAGCGAAGGCAACATTAGGCAAAAGCAACAGTGTGTGGTGAGTTGTAATTTCACAATGTTCAGTTAAGAGAACTTTAAGAGAAAATGTGCGTTCTTATTAGTGCAATCAATATGATTAATTTAAAGTATGTATTCCATATTGGTTGATATCAGAATCAGCTTTATTGGCCATGTGTGTGCACACATAAATGGAATTTGACTCCGGTTACACGTTGCTCTCATCGTACATATGATAAACAATAAACAAGAACATAAATATAAAAAAAGACATTAAAGACAACAGAGTAGTGCAACATATGCACCGATACGATATAGCTGCAATAACCTAAAAAGGGCCGATATATTGTTCCAGACATTTCAGCATCCTGGGTCTGATTTTGAGACTCTCTAAAGATGCTACTGCTGCAGTCACTACCTCCCTGTAAAAAAACAAACAAAGCAAAGAGCCTTACGCTGCTGCTGCTGCTTGGGGCTGTGCAAAGACTTCTTTGGCCAGCTTCAGCCCAGGGTTCTTCTTCTTCCCTTGGAGACAGGAAATCAGAAAACAATTACCAACTTAGCTTAATGTTAGACATACCGGGATCAATAAAGCTGCATTTAGTAGCAACCACAAGCTAGTGTGCCGTTAAGTGCTTTGTAGAAAGACTAAAAAGGCAAATAGACTTCACATCTACAGACTCTTGTGAGCCTGTTTACCACATTACTCTGATTAGAGCAAGGTTTGCCCAAACAGAGTCGCTAAATCAGCCTGTTGAGTGCGAACTAAATGAAATTGTTTCTAAATATCCACATTGGTCTGATAAAAGGGGATTTCAATCTTCTCTGGTACTAAGGGGTTTCAAGGTTACAATCAATTTCCAGAGGCCTCTGATACAAAACTGCAGCAAATGATCGGTTATCTATCTGGAGATTAGGTGTGAGCAAAGCCGAGGCCCTGCAATAGGGAGGTGGTGGAATAAATGACTAGTCGACACTGGTACAATGACTCAAATGGAAATGATGTTTTTTACCGTTAGGATAACTGCTATCAATCGTTTTGTCTCTCATTTCCTGATCTGAAGTTTAGTTTACATTTTCTAAATATTTGAGTAAGATGCTGTAAACTGTGCAGCTCTGGGACCATTCGGTGTTAAATCAGTGACAGCAACCCATTCATAAACAGTTTACCAGCAGCCTCCGGGACTTCCCACAAGAGGCCACGAGTCCCTGCCAAAATGACACAGCTACCGGGCCTACGAGAAGCAGCACAGGAACACCAACTACACTCTTCTTGTTCAGCATGTTCGCTCTTGTTGCAACAAGGTCAAGGGGAAAACAGAAAACTTTTCTTGACCTTTATCTGTGTGCGCTACAACTTGGCCACAACTTAACCCACTGAGATACGATGAGTTGGTTTAGACAGGGCTGGTTATCTTCTGTTCTTTCCCTGTTGCATACACGCAAAGGCCAGGCTGTGCAATTATTCGACACCGGTTCACAGAAACTGGTTTAATGCACAAGCCCCTTCATTTTAAAACGAATGCAACAGCTCTCATTATTACTGTGTGCTTGTGTTTGCCATTGAGTGAGTCACAGTACTCCAATGTGGAGGAAGTATGATTGGGTAAACCCCTCCTTGCTAGATTAAGCTGAAAGGGAAGTGAAGCTTCACAAAGATTTTTAGATTCTATGGAAACGTCAGACAGGTACATTTTGTGCTGCCGCCTTAAAATAGGCCGACAGTGTCAGGACAGACTAGCGTAGTCTCATGTGGTAGGGTGAGATTGAAGTGTGATTTACTCACACATGCTCAGTCAAAAATAGATTTTGTGTTTCCTCTGTGTGGGATAAAGTACGAGCACTCAAAGCCTTCCAATGACCTGACTAATAAGACAACCTTTTGTTCAAGGACCAACATTAGTGAAGTACACGAACATCGCAGTGCAAGAACATTCGACAAACAAAGCCGTTTGAGATTTCTATTGAAAAAAAAATACTAAAATCATACTGTACACATGCACTTTTTCAGTTTCATTTAAGTCTGAGTCATTGCTCGACATATTAACTTGGAAACATTAATGGAGTTGAAATACTAGCTCCTCTCAGGTAGCTAGTGTGTGGTGTGTGCAGTGACGATGGAGCTGGGAGTGTTTTGTGGGATATGACTCACAGCCAGTCAGACTGGACACATCCGCTGAAAACACAACTGTCAGGACCCTTTGGGAAAAATGATGTCACTTCACTTGGCCCGTTTGCTGCTCACTATCCCGTTTAGGGCAAATGGAGGCCAGCCCCACGACAACTTTCAGCTGCAAGACCTGCCCGGTCCTCGAACTCACACACAAAAGTGCAATAACGTCAGCTTCTGGTGCAGGCTAAGTGTATTATAAGGCAGCACAGTAAAAATCAGTGGTATGTCAGTGACATTTAGTGAACGTGCACATCCTGCAATTTAAAAGAAAAACATGTTCTTATTTCTATTGAACACATTTTCCAAACATCGAAAAATATTATATCATTATTACTTGTAATTATAAATATTGATTATTGTGTCTTCATCAAATCAACATTTTTGCTGACGCTGTGTAGGAGTTATCAGTATCAGCTATTGCAGACAGTAGCAACCTTGTTTTAAAAAAGGTAACGCAGTAATTTCTGGAAACCAAAGGATGGTCACAGAGAAACTATCCAGAGTGCAGTACGTAATGTGAACAGGAATGTCTGGATTGTGCATGAGATCAAAGTGTCAATAGCTGTGTGGCGAGTCACCATCAGGAAGCTCCTGCCTCAGAGTGGATCCATGTACAGAAAAGGATGACTCATGCACATATAATCTTCCACACAACCCTATCAGCGCCGTTCAGGAGAACTCAATCTCCAAACATGCCTCAGCAATACCGTGAGCAGCACGACAATGCACTTAAGACCCACTGCTCCCTTGACCACGGAAGGCTCCTCGTAGAGGTCAGAAAAAGGAAAAAAAGACACTCTCTTTGCACAAAGTAATTACAGTACATAACCTGTGTGGCAGCTATATAGTATCTGCTTGCAGCCAGTGAACTGTCAACAAAAGAGAGCCTGCACTAGGTATTGGAGCTGCAAGTCAAAACATGCCACGGTAGGCCAAAGGCTGTGCGCCTGAGCAGCACCCAGCCAATCTACACAGCCCTCTCAAAACAGTGTGTACTCCCGACCATGGTAACGCTAGTATGATTGTGTAACAGCACAAGCGGTGAACTTGAAATGCAAATTGACATCATCCTCATGCTGTGTGTGTGTGTGTGTGTGCGTGCGTGTGTGTGTGACGCAGAGGAAAGACCTTGATTTTTTTCCAAGTTGTGTATTTTATGCACCAGTGTAACGCTAAAGTGATTGCACCGCACAGACTGGCGGAAGCCAAAGAATGTGATAGCGCCATGGTTTTCAAAAATAATAAAGGAATTTCTAACATCAGAAAAAAAAGAAAGAAATACATTTATACGGATGCAGAGATAATCATAAAACTACATATAATTTAGACTGAACACACTGCACAAACCAAATGAACAGAAACACAATCGATCTGTCGCGAGTCAGGAGGCCGAAAAACACCTGTGGTCCCAGCGTGCCTCACTTCACCTAAAGAGAGAAACTAATCCCGGCGCAGTGATTCCGAGCCGAGGGGAAAAGTTGGCTGATAATTACAGCTTTGGCTAAAGTCCCTAATTGTCGTGAAAATGATGCGTTAGCTCACCACACAACACGGGAGCTCAAACGGAGACGCGACTGTATAGCCTTTAGCTAAAAAGAAAACATGAATAATACAAATATAAAACTCCGCACACCACCATGACGCCTGTGACGAATACCTTCAAACAGCAGTCTGTCGAAAGACTTCGCATAATTATAGAAAGCACGAAAGACATGCTGGCTAGCTCCTTTTTTTCCTCCTCTCGTACATGCAGCTTTCCACCTGGCAAGGTTACATATCTCAAACATCGCTAAGCTAAATTACTTCCACGCAAACTGCACCTCGATATTTACGACGTATGCACGGTTGTTTTAAAAAAGAAATTGAGGGGGGAAAAGCCCACTTACCTCCTTTAGACAGAGACATTTCCCCTTTGCTTTGATGAGGGGGAAGGGAAGCACAAAGACTTTTGCCTTTTTTTACTCCCTCCCTCCCTGCATCTAGCCTTACACCCGCTCAGGATCGCTGGCTTGTGCAAAAAACTAGCAGCGATTAAAACTGAGCGGTTTGTCCTCGTGCAACCTTCGTGCAACAATCAACAGCTCGCGCGCTCAAAGATCAAAAAGCCGATGAATGCACAACTTTAAATAAAGTCGGCGCGGGTTGTACACTTCGAGTTAGTTTGCTAACAAAACCTGCACTTTTAGGGTGGCCAAAGTCTGACAGCTGAAGGTTTCAACGACGTAATGACGTATTTCCTGCCTCTCGCTAAGTATCATGGGATGTGTAGTCGGAATGGCGTGAGCATTTTTTTTTTCTTAAGAGAGATCCTTAGCCTACTGTAACTTGCATAATACTAATACAAAAATATAGTAAGGTCATACCTTGATGCTAGTTGAATAAAGTTTTTTTGTAAATGCAATATTGGCCAACACAAACACACAATGATCACTTTAATTCATGTACTTGTGCAATATTCACTTTAGTATATATCAGTACTTTGTACAATTTTTTTTACTCCATCTGTAAATATTTTTTTTTTATTCCATCTGTATTTTTTTTTATATCTGATTCCATTTGTATATTTTTATTCCATCTGTATATTTTTATATATCTAATTCCATCTGTATATGTTTATTCCATCTGTATATTTTGATATATCTGATCCAATCTGTATGTTTTTATTCCATCTGTATATTTTTATATATCTGATCCAATCTGTATATTTTTATTCCATCTGTAAATTTAATATTCTGCTTTTTTACTGGTAATTTTGTCTTCTTACATTGTTAATCTGTACATTGTTACCGTTCTACTGTTTATTTATATTACTTGTTTCTTTTATCTTATTACTTATTACTTGTGCTACTGTAAACCTGTAATTTCCCCACTGAGAGACTAATAAAGGATTATCTTATTTTATCTTATGTTTTATGTTATTGTCTTTTATTAACCTTTTTTTTTGTATCGGGACGAAAATCACATACTTGTGTAGTTTATTTTAAAGCTGGATAAAACGCTGGATAAAACGCCTGTACAACAATAAATACTAGAAGAAGAAAAAACTACATCAGGAGAGCATACAAATGAATACTAATCATGGGATTGCACTTCAATTTACACATTTTTTAGGTAAACAACAAACAAGCATTTTGGTGTATGTCACAGGATATAATTTGTCAAGAACTAAAAACCTAAGTTTGACTGCTGAATAGTGAAATGCATAGAAATAATAACGACATAGCAAAATCCCTCTAATACCGATGCTAATAACATAAACCATCACATAGATTCAAGTAACAAACTACGGGACTACAGAATACCTGAACAAATACAGTACAATACTTTTTTTTTTTGTTTTGTCTAAGTATGCATTAAATACTTGAAAACCAACCATCAACATTGTGATAATCACTGCTAAGCCATTAAATTGTGACTCTTTCATTGGAGAAAACACCTCCTTGCTAAATAGAGATGTCACAGAGTGGATGCATAAACACGTGCTATGTGATGAGTTAACTTTGGAATATGCATACGTTTGTGTGGAGGGTGTATAACCGATGATAAGGCCACACCATATTCCTGTCTTTTACTTCTTGGCAACAATGAGAGTGTGGTAGAGAGGTTTTATTACAATGTGCAGATAGAGGGAGCTGTCAATGAGGTACTCTGATGCACGGCGCTGCAGGTCGGCATCCACCAGGAAATCCCCGGCCTCCTCTGTGCTTTGGTGGAAGTTGTAGACGTGACGAACCACCACTTTTCCTTGCTGTCTTGCCATCACGATCACTGTCTTCTGGAAACTCACACCGGCAAAGTCTGGACTAGAAGTGGCTGGCGTCACAATGATGCGAGGTCGACCTGTTTCTGTGCGTGTAGGTTGCATGGCCCCAAGCTCAGTATAGGTTGACCTGGCATTGATTGGGAGCCAGCGGGGGGAGAAAAGGGCGTTCCAGGTCACTCTCTTGCTGGAGTCATGGCCGCTGGGCCCGAGCTGGGTCTGGAAGCTGAAACTGCGGTCATCACGGGTGGGGTTATTGATGACCCAAGGGGAACCCCAGGAGGTGGACAGGTAGTTACGAGGAGTGAAAATACTGCAGTTGACATCAAAGTACTTGGCCAGTTGTATAGGTGAGGCCGAATGAAATTGGAACGCTAGGTAGAGTAGATCGCGGATGGACTCGTAATGCTTCTGCAGGAGGGGGGATTGCTTCTGAAGACGGAAGAGGTGTTGAGGGGGAATCATGCCGTATCGAACAGCCCTTAAGGCGCTTTCGACTGTGGAACTGATGGGCTGGTTCTGGCTAATCCAGGCCTCCAGTGCCTCGTAGAGCTCCAGCTCACTCTGCAGAATAAGGTCAGAGCGCTGGAGCAAGGAGAGGAGCAGGTCCTCACTGATGGAGCCCCATTCTCCGCTCTGCAGCACAGAAGACAGGTTCCAGGACAAGTACTGCAGGCAGCTGTCCCGCAGGACCACGTCCCCAATTTGTAATGCATAGTTGTACCAGCCGATCACGTGGCCATTGGGCGAATCACTAGACAGATGCTGGGTCATATACTGGGTCAGACCTTGTTGCAAACCCCACACATGATACTTGCTGGCCAGCTTATGCAGAGAAATGGCCTGATCTAGCCGTAGTGAGATGTCACCGCAGTACAGATACCTGCAAGAGAGAAACACGGCCAAATAGTCATTTAAAGACATAAGATATATATATATATATATATATATATATATATATATATATATATATATATATATATATATATATATATATATATATATATATATATCCATACAACATATTTCTCAACAAGGCATACTACTTGTTTCCTCTCCTCACATCTGAGTCACCGAATAAACCCACACTGTCCGATTTTCGACTGTGAGCCACAAACCGAAAGTGTAATTTTAGAATATTTCACAAGATGGAGCATCTCACTTCTCCAAAGGGAGAGGCAAAATGGTGCGAAACTTTATACTTGTGGAAAACACAAAAGCATCTACAAGTTGCTCCACAGTTTCTTGATTGGTTCCATTTAATTGAACTTGATTATCTCTAAACAAACGATTACAACCGGAGTCACCCCTCACCTGATGAACTTGTCAAAGACAGCCGTACAGTCGGGCGTCTCCCTCAAAACAACAGCGCTGCTGTTGCGACTGAGCAGCAGTTCCTCAAACACGTCACTCTGCAGCGTGAGGACTAGGCTGTGGGCCTGGATCACCTTTACCTCGTCCGTGTTGATGGTCTGCACCCGGAGAGTGACATCACTGCTGTTCCCCAGGGCCAGCAGGGTCTCCATGCGCTGCACCAAGCTCATGGAGTGATTCAGCACCGTGGCCCCGATGTCCAATGCCAGCTCCTGCTTCAGGGCTGCTGTGTAAAGGAAGTGCAAGATGATGAACTCGTAGCACTTTACATATGAAAAAATAAACACATCAATATTTAAACGTGTCAGCCACAGTTTCATTCATTCGTAGCGGAAATTCATTCTTATTTTCATCGCCATAATTTGCATCAGTCTGAATCTGCTTTCCAATATTTCACAGCAGAATTCAAATGCTTTAATCTTCCATCAGATTTGACAGAGCAAGAACTGGAAAAGCACACCATAACTCATCGACTAAACTGCAACTGATAATATGTGTCAGTGAAAAAGCTGACTTGCACATTATTCTATTCTTCTGGTCTCATCTAAAAAGCCAGGTGGCTGAGTCAGAAAACTTCGACACAACGCGCTCAGAGAAGAATCCTGAGTTTGCAGCGCCATTGCAGATGATTGCTTCTACGGGCTTTCTTGTGTGCAAGTATAAAAGTCACATACTGGAGAATCACACATGAAAGACTCAGCGTGACAAGCTGCTGTTTCCATTCTGCCACAGCCATCGGCAGCCTTGTTGGCCTATTACTGTGGGTTTAATGAGACACAAGGGGAGCACATTGGCTCCCTGGAATGTCTCAGTCCTCATATATCTACCACAATCAAGCGCCCCCACTTCAAAGTAACCCTTTTCCAATTAGCCAGCACCCTAAACCAGCTGAGCATGGTGTTAGGGTGTGTTTCGACAAATGGTTCTGGCACACCAAAGCCAATAGAAATATCACCAAATGTGTCACAACTGGGCAAACGGTATATCTGTTTTCATGTCTATTCTGAAAGACAAGACATCGGAGATATTCTATTCAAAATATATATTTTTTAAAGTTATGAACAATAATCTTTCCGTGTATCTTCCACTCAAGCTGAGAACAGCTGAACATATAGAAAAAAATAATAAATAAATGGTATACACATTCCCTTTATATAGTTTTAGATGAGTTTGCGCCGCTCACAAGGAATGTCCAATGGAGTCCAATGTGACAGCACAGGAATGTGGCCTACAATAGCTTTGGTCAAAATCAGTCAAAGTCCAATCTTCTTTATTAAGAAGTCAGAAAAGCTTTCCTTCTGCGCTAACTGTACTGTATTACCAAGCCGGCACAATGCCAGGCAGCAAATGGACTTGGCTGTCTTTCCCTGCACCGAGCAGACAGATAGATGAGGACAGCATAAGTAGAATAGATAAATACTCATCCGCTGCCCTGAGGCCGAGCACGAGCCACGCATTCATGCTGTGCCCTACTACCCACTGACAGTATGGGGGAAGCTGGACTGAAATAGAACAACACAGCTTCTCTTAAAATGTAGAATATGAAATAAAGAAAAGAAGAAGAAAAAAGATGCAAAGGTGATATGACTCTTTCAAACCCAATCAGTTGAAAGTGCAAATTCCTTTTGTTATATCTTACCTCCTCTAACTGTGACAGAGTGGGTTAAGAGGAGCAGGGTGCCCACATAGACCCGGGCAGGGATCCCTTCTCCACATGAGCGAACCATATCTTCTCAGTTATTCCTTGCCTCTCTTCCTTTGTCCTTTCCTCCTCTCTTCCACTCTTCTCCTGACTCTTCTTCTCGCTGCTGTGCCTTGGTTGTGAGCTTGCAGAAAGGTGTTGTTGCCCCGTGTGTGCCGCCCGGCTCCCTGTCCCACACTCTTTATGTAGGACGCTGGCCTTTCCCTGGCGCATCTCGCAACCCCACGGACTCCATTGATTGGTGGAATCTGGCAGGGGCGTTGCTATAGCGACAGCTTTGATTTTGAATTTCTCCCTTTTGGAAGTTACATGGCATTGATCATTGGCACCAAGCCATCGACAAACTCAGCTTAATGTTGTTGTTTTTTTGCACTATTAACAATCAATATTAACATAGTTTCACGTTTTAATGGCACTCAGCATGCAGCAAATCTCTGGACTACAAAACCTTGTTTACGATATCTAAGTTAAGGACAATCAGCGTCATCTAATAAGTCCATTACTGCAGGAGGTTGCCACTGAGACTATCTGCCAAGACTAATTAAGGTTCTAATAAGTGTGACAAACTGCAGTCAGTTAAATTCCATAATCCATTTTCAAAGGACTTTTTCAGATGAGTAATTATTCCTCTTATGGCATGTTAATCTCACTAATGAAAGGATGATTTCATTGGTGCTGGGTCTGCTCGTCAATTAAGGGCAAGCTCTGTTGATCAAATTATACTGCCAATCAGGATTTTTCGGATGGTAAAGTTTATATTTAAGTTGCAGTCGATGCATCACAAACCTCACAGAGGGCAAAGGGTTTAATAAATGTGTGTGGTACAAATTCCAGATGGATGTGGAGTTAATGGTCTGCTGCTTGCAGGGAACATACTATCCTCTCAGCTATAATCAATATGCAACACTATAACGACTCAAAGTACGCTCAGCTGCCTCCTGACACGAGAGAGCCACACATCATAGAATAACACACAGCAACTGGGAAACAACAGAAATAAGCTTCAATGTGAAACGGCAACCACAGATATTGCCTCAGGTCATGGCTCAAAGAGATGTCTGCGCTGCCATTTATGCATCCCTCAGTTAGCATTCATCTGTCAGAGAGGGGTCGGTCAATACAGAGACTTAAAAATCTTCCCAAACAGATAAGATCATATGGATCTCATATATATAGTTTGAATCATTGCATCTGACTAGCCCATTAGTTCAATCACAATATTCATACTAACATTCTGCAAGGTGATGGATGTGTTTAAAATAGCTTCAAATCTAGCATGCCCACAACCGAGAGACCGACAGGGACAGACATCATTTCAGAGTGAATTGGGTTGTGGTGTTGCCCCAAGGGCTGCCAGGCTGCGGCAGAAATGCAGGACAGGAGACGTCCTACAAGACCCCGACCTGAGTCACGGCTATGAATAACCTGACAAGTTCTCGGAGGAAAGCGGTGCTGCTGAGGTGCCTTAATGAAGCCTGCTGCAATAAAATGGACGAGACTACGACAAGGCACTGCATCTCACTGTAGCGTGGTATCTTTTATTTGTTTCTGGAGGTTGGTAAAGATGCTTTATATCAATGCTATGAATCTATAACGATGCAAATACTGAGACTTCTGTGTGAAAATATTGGTCAACACTGTATTCTGGTCCCTCAACTCATTGAGATGTGAATGGCTGCTGCTGTGCCCTCATGTCACAACTTGATATATTTGTAAAAATGCACTTCATACACTCAGTGAATACTGTTGTCATATGTGTGTACCTTATTTTATATATAGTTTTTTTATACTATTCACATTTATAGCAAAGTTGTTTGTATTCTTATAGTTCTAACTAGTTTTACCTTAAGTTCATTGTAATTCTGTGTGTAAGGAGGACCTAGCAAAATGCTTTTTTCACTGTACGGAGTAACTGTCTATTATCTGTGCATATGACAATACAAATATCTTTCATCTTATATACTTACATAGTGGGTTTAAATTGGTTCAAAGCTCAAAGCCGTGTACACAATTCAGGCAACTGCCGTTGAGCTACGTAATGAAATCAGAAAAAAAAGCCCACTTTATGTGTGCCTCTGAAAAGGGCATGCCCTTCATTAAGGTCACACCGCTCTCTCCTTTGAGATCAGCACCTATTTAAGAATCTGCTAACAAATCCATGGTTTGTGAGAGCACGCCTCGGGACGGGATCCATTGAGGGATCGATGCACCACAGGGGGCTCCATCATGCAGCATAAACAGTATGTTTAGTATCAGGCTGTATGCCAGAATGCGCTTCAGCAAGGTGTCCTGCATGACCTTACTCTTGTGCTGAACCCAGAGGGGATGCACTACACAACCAGGTCTCCAAAACGCGACACAAATGACTTTTTATATAATCAAACATTTGACATGTTGGATGCATCAAGTGTCATTACATGTGTTTAATAAACAGCTTTCTGTTGTAAGGTCTCAAACTGACTGCCTGCTTCTTATAGGCAGCAAATAAACACAAGCTAATGTATTATTGGGGCTATTTATTTGTTTCCTAACCGCAACCACTAAATAAGCAACACAGATGAGAACAGAAGTTTTGTGATTTTATATATGTACAAAATTGAGGCCAACAAGCAAACAGAGAGATTTACTGTGATAGTTCATATATTTCACAGTGTTTTAGCAGATTTCTAAATATTACTGAGTGAAGACAATTTAAAAGCTTTAAATCAATGACATCCGTCAATATTCCTATTTGTCAAATGGCTGTTAAGTGACATAGCCTATAAAGAGATCAATAACAAAATCTGTTTTGTTGTTGTCGCCTGGTTTGATTATGAAACACAGGAGTCCATCTCTCCTGTAACAATATGTTCCACCAGGTGGCTCTGCAAAGGCTCATGATGATTTGAAGTCCTGAAAAAGAAGTAGACTCAAGTGTGAATAGATTTCCCAAGATGCATGTTGTTTATGAGTAATGTATTCATTCCATTGTTGGATCTTTTTTAAATTGAACAACTGCATGTTGGCCTTTTCCCATCTAACTGAAAGTGCAATGCCGCGGACTTGAACAGTTACATTGATCTTGGTTTAAAAAGCTTAGGACAATCATTCCTTTACAAATGCTGCTTAGAGCATAGGCCTGAAGGTATCAAGTAGTTTGCCAGTGTTTATTTGGGGTTTTATATTTTCATAGAGATTGATGGCACACATTTTGTTTTCAGAAATGCACTGACACGCTATTTGCACTCCTAAAGTTACTGCTTAAGCAGTCCAATACTGCTTGACTGTAGCCTTTACAGTAACCTATAGCCCATTTCGAAATACTTAGTCTGAGAGTGTTGTTAAATTATTCAAAGTGTAGTCATTTAATTTGTAGAGTAAATTGAAAAGCGTTTGAAACAGCTGTACTGCATTTTGATTGAAAAAGCAAATGAAATTGGTTATACATTACACATTACACATATGTTACACATATGTATAAACTGCAGTAAGACATCTACTCTCTCCATGATAAATATATTTGTAAAGAATAATCATATAACTGATTCAATTAATAAAAGCCATTAATCACCAATGAATCTGATATCAAAGTGTCGACCATGTCGCAGGGGATGTTGCACAGTCCGTATACCGGTGGTAATGTCTGACTTCAGAGGAGAATGGTCCCTTTGTTTGCATATAATCGGCCTGAAACGCATAAATAGGCCGCGAGCTATAATCTCAGAGAATATGCAAAGCTGTGAGAGGCTGGATGAAGCGACAGAGTGGTTAAAAGTATTACATTCACAGAATACCAACAACTCAAAAGACACCTATAGTCTCCTCTTGACGCGGCTGCCGGTGAGTTCGTCACAACGTGGTTCAGTAACAGCTGAGGAGCAGAGGGCAGGTGGAGGACTGTCCATGACTGCGCCCCCAGAAGAAGAAAAAACAGCCCGTGCACCAATGAAGTGAACATTTAAAACGCTTAGAAATCGATCCAAACATCCGTCTGCAGGCTGTTAATACTCGGGAAATATTTCAGACACGGTTGGGTTAACCGTGCCGGACTACATTCACCTGAGTCACCTGTTGGAGCGGAGCTGCTCTGCGTCATCAGACCAGGTAAGAAGCCCAACAGGCTTGTAAAATATATCACTCTATGCTGCCGTGAGGTTATAACTAATTAACTAATAACTATATACCATACCGCGTTTCGCCTGGGACTTTAATGTGCCCTTCTAAAATGATTGAAAGATGAATATTTGACGAAATGGAAACTTTTCATGATCGTTTGTTTTTAAATGGCACTTTTAGCTTTGTGAAACATTATATTATATTATATTATATATATATATATATATATATATATATATATATATATATATATATATAAAATTGCTCAATCATCTTTTTAAATAAAGGAGGGGTGATTTTCTCAATACATACATGAGCATTTAATGTCTGCCTCAAATTTAAAAATCACCAAATTTGGAGTACGTGGCTTCAACTGTATATTGACAAAGTAATTTGATCAGTTTTAGGCTGAACTGACACATGGACGTGTATATTTGTGGATGCTACATGATGGAAATAGTATTACGTTGACAGTGGAATGATTATTTGAACTAAAGCCGATTAACGTTTTTCCTTTGAATTAAACTCTGGGATGCTGTGTGGGTAATAAGTACTCATTAAAATTATGCCTCATTAAACTAGATGATGTTGCAAGGCTAGACAGAGTTGTTATGATCCTACAACAAGGTCCAATGTCCTAATTAAAAACAGAGAAGGCAAATTGCTGTAAGTTTTAGATTCTCTAGACACTCAATTCAATTCATGTCAAACAGCATTTTTACAACTGGCTTATAGTACGATGTGGATGGAACAGTTTGTTTAGTGTGACAGTAATAACACGGAAACCGCTTTTATTTGTCTTTCCATGCATGTTTAATCAGCTTTGTTTTTTTGTTGCTGCACTTTTTCCAAATCTGCAGTGAAGCCATGGGACCAACCAGTGCTCCAAAGGGATGTGGGTCCAGTCTCAGCTCCATGTATTACAACCTATGTGACCTGACGACTCTGTGGGGGGTCGTGGTGGAGGCTGTTGCTGCTGCTGGTGTGGTGACTTCCTTCATTCTGTTGGTCACCCTCATAGCCAGCTTACCGTTTGTCACAGACAAGAAGAGAAAGGGTATGGTGGCCCTGCAGGCCGGCATTCTGGTCTTCACGCTGGGACTCTTTGGACTCACCTTTGCCTTTATTGTAGGTCGGTACTCGACCAGCTGTGCTGCACGCAGGTTCCTCTTTGGGGTACTGTTCTCGGGCTGTCTCGCCTGCCTGGTGATGCACGGGTTGTGGCTCGCCCTGCTGGAGCGAAGGGGCCGGGGGCCCAGGAGCTGGATGTTATGCCTGGGAGCCCTGGCTCTGTGGATGGTCGAGGTGATCATCAACACCGAGTGGCTCATCATCACCGGGGTCAGGAGCCCACCCACAGGTGTAATCCTCTCGGACTCGTCCTGCAGCATTGCTAACAGCGACTTTGTGTTGGCACTGATCTATGTGATGGTTCTGCTGCTCGCCGTGGTGGTGATGGCTGTGCCCTCACTGACGCATAAGCACAAGCAGTGGCGGCGAGATGGCGCCTTCATCCTGGTCTCGGGGCTCTTCACCTTGACTATCTGGGTATCTTGGATCGTCATGTACATCCATGGGAACAGAGTGGTCGGCAACCCCAGCTGGGACGACCCCACGCTGGCTATAGCCGTGGTGTCAAATGCCTGGGTGTTCCTCTTCCTCTACGCCATCCCAGAAATCTGCTTACTGACCCAAGAGGATCCAGACCAGGAGCAGCCAATCGATGGAGATCATGTTTATCCCACCAGGAGCCTGGTTTATGACAGCATCGGTAAGGTGGCAGAGCCGGAGCCGGAGCCAGCCCACCAGAACGTGTACATGGAGAATAAAGCCTTCTCTATGGACGAGCCTCCAGCGGGTACAGCATGACACACAGTGGTTTGACATCAACTTACAATGAACTCCACTACATTATGTTGAGGTGCTGAATCCTCATTACAAATCGGAATGAGTCAGCAGGACAGCGCTCCAATTAAATGATGCATGAATGCACATATACTGTGGGAATTCACCTTTTGTCACGGAGCAAACAGTTTTACAGAATATACAAAAAGGTGCTTTTAAAGTTTGACAAAATCAAACCTGTGCAAGGCTTCTGATTTATCCTCACATACATACATATGACATATTGAATCCCTTAACAGGTCAGTTTGAGTAAATGTGTGATCCTACAATGAAAGATGTCTGAAACGTGTTTGTTTTGCATATTTGTTTCAATGTTGATCTTGTGTTAAGTTTAAATATACAATATAATAATGAGGAAAAAAGCAAAATAATGGATGGCCATTGCAACAAACACATTTTTTAATTTTGTAATCATCGTCCTCCTTTTCTTCTCCCAGTCCCCACAAAGCCAGTGTCTCCATACGGTGTGGATAATGGCCAGCCTACAAAGCCAGTGTCTCCATACGGCGCGTATACTGGTCAGCTACGGAGTTGTGTGTACCAGCCCACTGAGATAGCCCTGATCGCCAAAGGTCTGACTAAGGTGAGCGAGTTCTAAATATTTAACACCACAGAACATCTCCTTCTGTCACATCTGCCGAAATTATCCCTCCTCTGTGTGTTTCTTCAGATGGACCAAGACGCCATGCTGCCTCGAGCTCAAGGCCCCTCGCTGCCTCGCTCGGCCGAGTCCTCACCGCCTTAAGGACCGACACACGCACGCAGCGCGAGTCAAAGGGGCCTTTCGTCATGTCCCTTGTAACAGCTATGATATCTCCACCAGGTGTTTGTTCGTCACTCGTTAATTCCTTGTATCAAATGTAACGTACCTTCATTTCTCCTCCTGAGCAAGGAGCTTGACATTCTAAATCAGTGAATCTCTAGTCGCATGGGGTGATGTGAACTAGCTCCTCTAGCAGACAGTTTCGTCTTGTACATTATTTTCCTCTGATGTTCGTGCACTGCTAGTCTGTTTTGAGTAAGCAGAGTGTCACTTATACTAGATTAGAAAATACACTAACAATATCAGAGATGGACCGCATAGAGGCCTCAATGAGCTCTTCTACTGTGTGTCTATTCTCACGTTAACAAGTGCCCTAAACTTTCTTACTGACAACTAAAACCAGCTTTGCTCTCGTAGCCTCACTCAAAGATATCTTAGAGAGAGCAACAACTGTTCTCTCACTGCTTTTAATGTTCCTAAAAAAGTGAAATCCCAAAGTGGTAAAATGTATACATGTTCAAGTGATAACTGACTGACAGCAGGTTGATGGTGGAGAAACTAGACAAGGATTTCGTGCACTGAGTTAGAAACATGTTAGCTTTTAATTCACAAACATGTAAAATGGTTGCGTTTTCACCAATACAATGCTTTTTCTTGTCACAAATTGACTGACTGTAATTTGCTAATCTGTTGTAAACCACTTTGAATCACAATATAATGTCACAGGTGAACAAACTATGAAAGACATGATTTGTTTTAGTGCCTTAAATTGATAAAATAATTGTATGTAAAAGTGTATATTCTTAACTTATTAAACCTATAAAAAGGTTAAATACCATTTGGCTGTTAGATCTTTGGATTTCAACCAATGACACTTTTTGAGTGGGCAGCTGGTGGATAATGGAAGAGGAAGTGTCTACACGATACAAATAAGGTATTTACATAATGCTGTCTTGATAAGCTTTAATGGCTCCACCTGGGGCCCCCGTGTACTACCGTGTCTGCGTGTACACTACTGGACAAGGCCTACGAATATTCTAGGTGGCATCGAGTGATATTGTGGGACTGATATACAGGCCAAACAGTAAAATCTGAAGGAAAATACTGAGTGGATGATCTTACATTTTGAGTTTGGGGCATTAAAATTGTGAACAATCTCATAAAAGCTGCATTGTCTGACAGTGGAACCTGTGAAAAGCCACCAGGAGCCTTTTCTGCGCGCACGTTCGTGACATAGCTGTGTAAGCAAACTGCGAGCACAGTCACAACATTATTGTGAAGGGACAAATTAGCATGGACAACTGCTTTGGCTTACGACAAGTTCTTCCTTTTTGACAAGGAGAGGAACAATTATTCACATAATTTGCCACACACACGCACACACATGTACACACTTTAGGAGCTTCAGAGTGAGCTGTGGCTGCCTAGCAGCTGGCTGAGTAGGCTCTTCCCCAATTACTCCCACCATCCTCTGCAGTCAGCTGCCACGAGTACTTGCTCCGAAAGGAAATTGCTCACAAACTGAAAAATCAGGCCAATTAGCAATATAGAACAGAACACAAAAGCTACGATTTTTTACTGTGTAACGCCTTATGTGTGCGCTCTTTGATCCCCTGCTTGTAGATATAAAAACGTATGCAAAGAGCTGGGAAAAAAAGCCCAAAAAAGCAGCAGACAAATGTAAACAAAACATTCGATGGGATGTTTTCTTAGCATTTCATCTGATATCTTACCTGTCTAATGTCACTGACCGGGGCAACTCAAGATCAATAGTCAATACTACAGGTTACTGGATGGTGCCCATGCATCTCAGTCAGGGGTTACAGGTAAGGTGTCACTCTGAATAGGAGTAAATAAAAGCATACATGGTCTTTTTTCAAGTAAATGTTGATTTCTGATAAGTGACTTGAGCTGAAAATAAAACATCTGTACCTGACAGGAAGCAACTGTAATTCCCTTGATAATACGGATAGCTGTCTTGTGCACATGGGACACGGGGGTGAATGACCAATGGTGGCTGAGCGCCGCTCAAGGGAGTCAGCGCTACCAATCACAAGCAGCTGTCCCCACTTAATGCATTTCCTTGTCACTGTGACAACCCTCAGTGGACAAACACAGACCAAACAAAAAAAGCTGCTCAAACAGAAATGACTGCGAAGCCGTGGACCAGACAACAGTGATTCAGTAGAAGTAGGGGAAGCCATCTGGTGTTATTATTCGGTGCATCAATATTGCAACAAAAACAAAATTATAAGCACAATGTTTGCTTTGAGATCGAGGCTGCTTTGAAAGATGAAGTTGTTCAACAAACACAATCTGAATTTGCACAGTTTGTCCCAAGAATAATGTTCAAACAAAGGCCTCGTTCGTGAGGGTAAACCTTTTCACGGATTACTAATGTGAATAGCTGTGCCAGGCACTAATGAGTGCTCGCATTTAAAAAGGCTGATGTGATTTATTGATCTCAGGTTTCAGGAATGTACAAAAGGAGACACGGTTTCAAAGTATTAATAATTCTACAGTAATAAATTCACATTTATAAATAGGCACAATTTGCCATCAAAAATACATTTTAACATTAAAAGTCTGCATATTCTGTCAGCTCTCCAAACAAACAGAGAACCAGCTTTGGACAGGTGGACTGCCATCTAGTGGGACCACAGCGAACAATTGAAGGTTTATCTTTGCCTCGACATGGCCTTTTTTAAATTTGTCTACCACATAACTAATGATGTCTTAGTGGCTACCTAAAAGATGCAAATACAAAAAAAATGTGTGAATCCAACTTAACACAATTACAGGGGTGAGAATTCAACCAAATCACCTGTCAAGGTGTATTTATTTAGAGGTGATCAGTTGGTCTTCTTATCAGACGTTTGAACAGGCGTTAACAGTGTGAAAGTTCTGTTCCATTTGGAGCTAAAGTTGCAGGTGAATGTTGATCACGGCTTACCTCATACTGGTGGCAGTGGGTACAAATGTTTGCTTCTTTCCCTACATTATACGCAGCTCCCCCGCTGGCAGTTCCAAAGTTACATAACACAAACAGTCTGTTGATGGTTATCTCACGATCTGTGTCAGTTTTTCTGCTCTTCAGTGCTGACTGAAACATCACTGGGGGTTCTTGAGTTTTTCTAGATTGACTGTCCGGGCCTCATGCTGCTTCTGTTTCTGTTTCTTAAGAAGACGGTAAGCCTCCACTACTCGCACCCTCTCCTCCTCCATAATTCTCTGCCTGGCCATGGAGGGCTTGACTGTGGAGACCGCCGTGTGGCCGAGGAGAGAGTTGAGTAGCAGCTCCTTTGGCACCTTCTGGATAATATTCATAGGAGAAAAACAATGCTGTTGACCTCTTATTCAAGCATGAAGATCACATCGCGACATTTTACATATTAGCCGGTTACCTGAGATTTGACCGGAGCTTTCTTGGGTTTGGCACTCAAACATGGTGGGGCCATTGCAACTTCACCAAAGGGAACAGTATCTACAAACCAAACAAATCAGTACACAAACAAGTTCTATACATCATTCCACTATGACTATAGCATCCATTTCTCTGATACAGAATTGAATGTATACATGAAAAATAAGTTTGAAGTGATTAAAGCAGCATTAATGGATGTTTTGAATATGTTACAAGTTGTAGAAGTAGGTGTGATCGCAATACTTGCATCGGCGTGTTGTGTTATCTACAAATCCAACACAAAGCAACTTTAGCTTTCATCATCTGAGAAATCGAGAAACAATAATTCTCTCTTTGCAGCTCTGCTCTGGTCTACAGCAGGATCTATGGTAGATATCTGGCACCTTAACTAAATGCTCCAGCGAGCCGCTAATTTTAAAGAAGATTGGTTTGAGCAGAATTGTGGGCTGGAAAACTGTAACAATAAGCTCACTAGAGCTGGACGACTACTGCAGTTACAGAAAACTACCTCATAATACCCCATTTCAAAAGACCTGAACAATCTCTTCAATAATATATCCTTCTGCCCTAGTGAGATGATTTGGGGATGATATACTTTTCTGATAAACTTAAAGAATTCAAAGAAGATGATCCCTTGGAGTTTTAGGAAACACTCAGCTAGAAACAGAGATGAAGGCTACCTTGCGATGATCTTAAATGGACCAGCAATTTGGCCAGTGCGTACTTGAACTCAATTGTAGAGGAAAGAGCTGCTCCCTCACATACTTTCTAGTGGAAATGTTCCTTACCTATGAACATCTCTTTCTCCATCTGCGCCACCTGTCTGTCCAACTTCTTCTGCTGTAGCTTCTGTAATCTGACCGTATCATGCCTGTTGCAAAGACAACAAAGATTAAAAAAATATATATCAGCCAAATAATATAACATAATTTATACGTCTGTGTTTCTATTATTCTTTACTGTTATCATTGGAACTTAACTGAATATTGGGTTGTGTACCGTTATTATGTGTAATGTACTCTTTTTTTTAAAGTTCAATAAAAATCTATTCAGTATTGTCCTTTATTCACCTAAACATTCTCAAGAATAAAAATGCAACTTGGTTGTTGAATATTTAAAAAAAAAACTGCTTTGATGCTTTTAATGGTTTTATGTGAAGCACTTTAAGTCACCTTGTTGTTGAAATGTGCTATAAAAATAAACTTGCCTTGCCTTGAATTTAGACTGTAACCAAAGCTGATAGTCTGTTGTAGTACATACAACCACAACAGATTACCTAGTTGGCCATTTTCAATGCACTTGTAACAAACCAACCAGTTACCTACACATAATTAAAAGCAGGAGGACAGCGTATCACTGACTCCGTTGGCCCAACCTTTCACATCTCATGTTGGCACAAATGCACATCATCAGTTAACTTTGCAGATTCAAAGCCAGGGTATACTCACTCTTTCTTTTTTTCAGACTTGCCCTTGTCTGCCGGCCCCTCTTGTTTGTCTGCCTCCAGCTCAGGCTTTCTTTCTAATTGGTTCTTGGTGAGGAAGAGGACGTGTTTTGTCGCATTCTCCATGCGTCGCAGATATGCCTTCTCACTTTCTCCCTTTCCCCTCTTAAAATGTGGGACAGGTATGTCGTCAGTCTGCAAATCAGCTGGTTTCCTTTTGGGGGAGATGGCTAAAGAGACAGACACCAGACTGAGTACCTCACCGAGTATAAACATGGCATGACTGATAAAACAATAAAAAAGGTACACATGTGCATCACGTAGTGTGTTGTTAAAGAAAGCTTCTCTGCTCACCTTCCTTTAGCTTTTTGGCCTTCGAAGATCCCGTTTTCATTTTCTCTTTGTTTTTCATAATCTCTCGCAGCCTATATGGGATGTGTTCGAGGTGATCTGGTTTGGCTTTGGCTTTACCATCTCTCTGTTTGAGCTTCTTAATACTGTGAAGACACAACGCGAAGACACATGCAATACATTAGCTTTGGTAAATAAATACACGTAAATGAAGAATCAAAGATAAAGAAAGAAGACACATAGACAAATGGTCAAAATGGAAGAGCTGTACAGTTTTTTAGAAGAGGTCGTTTCACACAAAAATGTGCAAAATTGTCAAACGAGAACATAGTTTTACAGTACGAAGTAGCTATACATCCGATATAGTTTACAAAGTATTCAACAGCAAGGAAAAGGGTGAGCCTTTAAATGCCATACATGATACAAGTAGCTACGTGTCCTCACTGAGCGTTAACTACAAGGATTACGTTGACATATTGAGTCTGATTTTAAATATGAAGCAACAGTTCGTCGCAACTAACGTGGGAGCTAAAAACAGCTAACGTTAGCATAAACCGGTTGAGCTAGCTTACGCTAGCTCGCTAACGTTACATGTGTAATGTTTCTGTGACACACGAGTTTACTGACGTTACCTAACATGTCGGCCGGACTTGTCCGCTTGTTTTCCTGACTCGGTGGTTTTGTTTTTCTTATTCTTCCCCATGTCACTGCCCTCTATTTCAATGGATTACAAGTAAACTGTAAAAGAAAAAAACAATAACGCGTGTAGCGCGGTGTTGATAACCTTTGAACTGTAACTCTTAACCGGTAGCGACAGTGAGAGAAAGGAAGTACAGAGGTCTCACTCTCTGTCTTTTTCCCGGCACTGGGGCCGTTTCCTCTGCTCCTCGTGGGGCGTTTTCTTCGAGCTCACACAATAGATGATCTTTGTTGGAACAGTCATCCCGTGGACTTGTGTCTGTGTGCATTTACGTGTAAATACACTAAATATCTTGACTAAACCCGGAAATATTCTGGTGTAAAGATGATTTGTGGTTGAGTTTAACTTTGCTAACAGAAGGGAATCTGTACTAATTCATGTTTTCTCCGTTGACATAGGCCAACTTTTGTCAGATTTATAAAAAATTTTTTGCAGAAAATGAAGATCTCTTTTTATATGATGTATGCTGGATTGTCATAACATCACTGAATATCCGTGCGTGCACAATTATTGGCAATTAATAGCAGCAACAATATGAAATGTGTGCTTTTTTGAGCTATACATGGAATTGATTTCAATTTAAGTTGAGGATGACAGTACAAAATAATATTTGAAATTAAATGTTTTACTAACTTTGAGTTTCCCTCGTTTCTTTTGTTTCAATCTTTCTTGAGAACACACACACACACACACACACACACACACACACACACACACGTGAATTTATAGTGTTAATATTAATAAACAATCAGTTCAGTGATGCTTGGTAACAATTACAATCAACTCTAACTTTGAATATCATGAAATAGGTTTGTGATTTTAAATTATTAGTCTGATAACATTTCTTTGAGAAATAATTTCACTCTGATTATTTATATTTTAATATTTTATTAGCTAAAGTTTAAAGATTTAAATAAAAAAATCACTTTACATGTTGACATTTGTTTCAATAAAGTCTGAGTCATATAGAGCCGTTGTTTCCTCTTTTTATTCATAAAAGAGGATATTCCCTTTTCAGACTTTTCCATTTGACTAAGCCTGAAATTTGATCAAATTAAATTAAATTATATATATATATATATATATATATATATATATATATATATATATATATATATATATATATATATATATATATATATATATATATATAAAAGAGATTATTTTGTACTTTTCCTGCCTGTTATTTACTCCAGTATCTGAATTGGGCCCGGACAGTGATTCCCAAACTGTTATACAATATTTAAGGAATGGAAAAATACAAAGACCTTTTTTTTTGTTTTTCTTATAACAAAAATACACATGTATATAAATATTTACGCATATATAGACACACGCCAATATAGATATTCAGGACAATGGTGCTGAAGCTGTTGTGTCTGCGAGTATGATGAGCAGAGAAACTGCTGTTTCGGCCCTTCCCTCCCCTCAGCCGTCTTAACGTTCATCACACTCCAGTGAACTTCTCTGCTCAGGCTTCTCCATAAATCCACGCCCATGTGGCTGACACCGGGCTGCATGCCTGCTTAGTTTGGCCGAGAAACCAGAAGGAAAATCTGCCTTCAAGAGTCCAAAGAAACACTTCCAGAGGCTGAAGGATGTGAGACGTATGTGGGGGCAGTCACAAGAGAATGACACAAGTGGAACATCCTATCTCTACATCCTCAGATAACAAAATAAATATCATAATACATCTAACATTGATGGAAAAAATAATGTTCCTGGGTGAATTGGTCAAAGGTTAGAATGTTATATTCTTGATGTTTTCCTGATTAGTATCACAAAATAAAGGTCATCATTCAAGGTATTTAGAATGCAGTTTACAACTACTGTGGTTCACTGTTGAACCAGTGAGCCAAGACAGTATGAAGAATACCACTTTATCTAATGTGTCCTCCTGGGATACTAGGTACATCTTAAAAGTAGGAATGATAAATAGAAAGATACATGTCTTCTTTATAGCTTTATATAGAATACATTATACAGGGTATGTCTCATTGGAATAGTTGCTTGTGCTTCAATCTGCCACCACTAGATGACATCATTAATCCAGTTTGTTGAAATACCACAGAGACCCAGAAGGTGAAGTAGAAGCGTCATTCAAATGAAATACTAAGGTAAAGTATAAGGCACCCACATTTGACTTCAGCACAGTACATGAGTAAATGTACTTGGTTACTTTTGAGACATCACTTTGTTTTAGGACTTGTATTTTGATTAATAAAAATAGAATATATTACATTACAATTAACCAAAAACAGAAATCTACAGATCAACCAACAATGAACATGAGTAGTTGCAACCCTACAATCAGCTGTCTTTACTTTAGTTAGTTGCAGTTCATGTGACATTTGGTACCCAGTATGCCATTCACGATTCTGGCAATATAAGTAAGAGCTACATGGTCTTCAGAAGAGGATTAACCAGAATATTTAAATGATCTCATCAAAAACTCACCTTCAGTGGCCATAAAGAATATTGGTGAACACATAAAATAATAATAATTCACATGTTTTGGTGCATTATGTGCAGATTAACAGGTTGAGTTTGTGAATCTATGAGAGACCGTGTAATAAAAATCCACAGGAAGTGAGAACTTGTGTCGCTGCACATGTCCCATGAATGGAATAAGATAAGCTACAGTGAACCGACCATTTGTGTTCATGTATGTGAGGTGTGTGTGTGTGTGTGTGTTTTAGAGGAATAGTTTGACATTTTGACATCTTTGCTTCGTAGATGTAATGAACATGTTATATTTAGTTTGAAACATGAAATATCTGCAATTCTTTTGATTGAATTTCTTTCTGAATGAAGACGTAGATTTTCGACCAGCCAAATAATGCACTTTGCACAGAACACAACATTTTCATACATGGTTGTCTGACTGGTTGTCTGACTGCCCCTGTAACCCGGGTCCGGATAAGCAGAAGATGATGGATGGATGGATATATTCGCAATCCCATGTTAGACATACCTTTTATGCCACTGGATGCTCTCTACCAGTCGTGTGGTGATAAACAGAGTCACAACCTGGACCCCCAGTACAACTATTCCAACTGTCCCAATCAGGCCCTCATGCTGCTCGATCCAGCGAGACATTCCCCCCAGACAGCCGCCCAGGAAGATCACACTCTGAGCACTGAACTCATCCAGCCGCTGGGCTCCCAGACCACACTGAGAGTTCCACACTGTTCCGTTCTCCAGTGGATCCACACAGCATGTCGCGGGGACGCCACAGGCCAGCACTCCTGGAGCTGAGCAGTTGTAATATCTGAGGAAAGGAAATCATGTACCTTCAAAGTGAACTTTTAAAAATGTAAATACATCCATGTTAGTCACCTGCTACTCACATGTTGAGCTCCCAGTCACGGTAGTTATCTGCCCCACAGCACTGCAGATTGGACTGAATCTCGTCCGTGATGAATCTCAGATCTAAATCGTCCTGGTAGCGCACCATGGCGGCTAACATCCCTGACCGCAGGTAGTCTCCAACCTGATCTTGTAGACTGTAGGCCACAATGGCGGTCAGCACCTGGGCTGTGATGAGGACCAGCACTGCAGCGGAAAATAGCTTCAGTAAAGTGCAGTTCTCTCTTAAGGCGCCCACACAGCCTGACAGGCAGAGCATGGTCAGAACAAAGCCCAGAGTCAAAAATATCAGCATTGGGTCAGTGCCGATGCTGCCAATCTTCTCCTGAGCGAACGACTGTTTGCTGATGAGGCCCCACATGCCCAGAACAAGAACCACCAGGCCCAGAACTGTGAACACCAGATTGGATAGGATCAGGAAGTATTTTAGGAAATAGTCCATAAAGGAATATCTGTCGTGTGGTTGGATGCCAGCCGATAGAGGGCTGTCGTCCTGTCCATTGTTTGGCCCTGCTTGGTGACGTTCAGTGGTGACTTTGCCAAGCTCCTCGCCGTCCTCTTTAGCGGAGCTTGCCTTTGGACACACAGGAATGCAACTAAATGATTTTTGAGAACTAATGCCACTCAGTTACACAGAAAGGTACTCAATGTTCTAAAATAAACTCAAGCAGAACTTCAAAAGTGACCCCTTACCTTTGGTATGAGCGGACTAGACTCATTCTGCGCGGCATCCCTCCTCGACCACGGCAGAAGACTCCTCTTTATCGTGAAATAACTCCTCATGTCGGGGGACGATTCTCCCTGTGCTTTTTAGCTGATCGTAATGACTCAGGCATTAGTGGAGCACGGGGAGAGCTTTGACTACAGTGTGAACAGAGGAGCATGTGAGCCGAGGTGGAGAAACCATGCAGAGTTTAGCCTGTGGCTGGCGCGAGCAGTGGGATTTCTTCATCATGTGAGAGTCACAGTGAGGGGATTAGACACTTATCAAAGCATACACACAAGAGTGTGACTCTGACCAGAATAAGTATAACTTCTGGTTTGTAGTTTACTTACATAAACCACTGAGATGTAAAGGTTTAATTGGATCATAATGTGGATAACGACCAACATAAATAATCAATGAAATAAAAAAAACTTGTCGCTTAATATGTGCAGATTGATACACAATATTCTGTTTGATTGAGTGATTTATACAGTAGACATATGGTATACCACTGCTAAACGCACTAACCACACATAAATAACTAACGTTGACTAACGTTAAAATGTCATTAGTACATCATCAATATGTAGCTTTGTACAGAAGCACTCGTTGGCTTTTTCATCCACATGTTTTGGTTTTGTAAAGACATGACTCTTTTTTGGAAAATGGCATATTTCTTTTTGACAAATGTTCTGAACTATGCGGTTCCATGTTCTTTCCTGCACTGGAATGATCACAGCATTAAAAACACACCTTATTAACTGAAAAAGAAATTCAAGCAATGCCTAAAAGTCCAGATCCATTTCCGTTGAACTGCCCTCTGATGAAGTCGTTATGAAGTAATGTGCTGTTGTGAGTCATACCTAGCAGCGTTTGGGAAAATAAATTTGACAGCAAGTTAAAGAGAGAGAGAGAGAAAGAGAGAGAGAGAGAGAGAGAGAGAGAGAGAGAGAGAGAGAAGCCAGGTTATCTCACTCTCTGGCTGTGCGGGTCAGCTGCTGTCATTCTTTCCTCTGCTGCGTTGCACTGGGCTCTGCAGATGGAGCTCGACGTTGACTGCTGGTGGAGTCCAGATGGGGCTGTGATTAAACTGGACAATAGCGCTGCTGTAAATGTGTTTCCATATTAACGTGGTGCAACAGAAAAACAAGCGAAGCTTCCAGATAACTTTCTGTGGAGTCTAAATAGTTGCCTTGAAGAGTTTTGCCTTCTTGATATTGAAGATTAATGTGTGTGCAAGTGCATGAACACTCACTGTTCCACAAAGGCACACAGGTAAAAAGCAAATAAATGTATTTGGCTACTTTTATTCATATTCATTTTTATAGGCAGATGTTATACTCCACTATATTTGCCTGTAAGTTTATGCATTGATGCATTGTTACAGTAACCCAACATACAACACATTAAAACAGTACAAATTAGCTTTTCATTGACAAGCTACAACATTATCTGCTGCAAAAATGATGAGCAATAGTTCTACAATAGTACAATGACAGGGGCTAGTACATTTATTTTGTTAGTTTTCTTACTGATGGTACAAGTTTTGAATGTATGCCTTCACAGGGTCATGCATTGAAAAGTTGCTTAGTTTCAAGGTTATTTGTCATTGTATGACTTGGACATGGACATAGATTGTAGTTCCAATTTGCTACATATGAAAAAAAAAAAACAACAACATTATTTATGGGGCGGGGGGGGGGGGGGGATTAAGGAGTCTCAGAGCCAAAATCAGATACTCGTACTTGTATAGATAAAGAGATAAACAGGCGGATAGACAGACAGATGATACTATTATGGTCCACTCCAAACCAACTAATTTACTGTGACTGGTTGCTGACAGTATATATTATCAGATATGTAAGATTAGTTTCGTAACAAATCTCTCAAATCCTGCTGTTTCCTTTAAAGAGCATTTAGTTCCCATTCTTTGATTTGAATCCAACTGGTTGTGTATATTGTGTATATATACTCAGCAGTTAAGATGTAAAGTTTAGGGATGAAATTCATCCTATAACGGCATACAGTACAGTAAATTGCCTCACAGGTTTAAAGTTGGTGCAGATGGCAGGGACCATCGGCCTTCAATATTCCTTTTCCCCGCATGCCATATGTCATTCCTGTCTGCACTCTGCAGACGTCAGCGGCAGGATGCAGCAGCATTAACAGCCTTTCAAATGGAAGAATCGCTCTGAGCTGGAAATTCTTTTTAGGAAAGGTATTTTATGTCAGAGCTGTCAAGTTAAAGCACTTCTTTTGCCCGGTATTTAAAAAAAGAAGGAACATGTTCCGTGGTGATGGATATCTTTCAGTTTATTTGAGTCCGGCTGTATTTTCCAGCCCAAAACTGTCAAGATTATTGATCTATCCTCCATCAACAGTCAGATTATTTCCACATAAATCATTTGGACACATCAGGGGTGGATTAGTGTCACATTGGTAAACTAATGGAGTAAATCACACTGAGACAGGGGTCTCTGCAGTTCAGTGGTGAGGGAATCTTTTGGTGGACTGAATAGCATGCAATAACTGTTTGTGTGTGTGTGTGTCCGGGTTTTGATCATCCCTGACAGTTAAAGGGACTGTTGCTGGCTGGGTCTGTTGTTGCCCAGATGTTGCGCAGATTGTATTACAGTAGGCAGTAAGAATGCCGTGCTGGAGCCATACTGCTACATCAAACACCTTCTCTGGATTAGAGCCCATTGGGATTGCAGTTACACCACTCACAGCAGCTAAAAGACATCTGGGGCATAGATGGAGGATTATCAGGACCTCCCATTCAGGGTTATTTATCAATGTAATCTGCAGGACGCAACGGAGACTGAATTGGAAAGCATTTGGTTGTGTGCATGTGTTTGGCGAGCTTTGACTTGGGTGAATTGTTGTGTGCAGCAGCAGCTAGGTATGTGTGTGTGTGTGTGTGTGTGTGTGTGTGTGTGTGTGCATGTTAAAGGAACGGGGTGCGTCTTCACAGCATCACTGAAGTGGGTGGGAGCAGTGATGGCTCCAGGAGATGACAGAGGCAGTTATAAGAGAGTTCTGACCAGGTCATGTTTTCTGTGTCACTGTTGAAGGATCGTACCACAGAGTGTGTTCTGCTGCTGTGACCGGGAAAGAGCCTTGGCACTACTTCACAGAAAGGTATCGTAAAACCCAAAGAACAGTGAATCTCAGAAAAGGAATTGTTTAAAAGACATCCGTAATCTATATGGAACACAAAAGATTAATCATTTGCAGTTCAGCTAAATATAAGTGAAATTCAACAAGTGTCTGAAGCTAACTTACATTTTAAAATTTCCTGGCATATCTTTCCTGGAAGAAGTACTCACATTCTTTGCTTGTAAAAGTAGAAATACCCCAATCTAAACTACTTTGACAATATAGTGGCACTACTCAAAAATTGTACTACCTATGCAGACAATAATTTTAATGTTAAAGTTATTCTATTTGGAAACAAGTTTAAATGTATAATGTGCCTGAAATGTGTTTTTATTATTTAAATTTTTCATTTTTTTAAGTACTGATAAGGATCAAATAAATATTTCTGATTTTTGAATTAGTAAACTTATCACTTACCACTGCTTTACTGTACACTTGTGTCTCAGCAGCACCCATCTCATATTTCTGTTTTTGTTCGGCGAGGTCAATGATGTTGAAGGGGATTGTGGTCCTGCTATGCATGGTCTTAACATGCGTAGCTCAGAAATGGAACCAGGGAAGCTCACGTTTGGACCCTAAAGGTCAGGGACGATTATGTCGTCGCTCTCGTTGTTCCACATGTTCCCATCTGCAAATGATTAGCAAAAGCTTTCATTTTTGAGAAGTACTTGAATGAAGATTTTGTTTGGAGCTCAGGGCAAATACCTGGCTTTATTCCGACTATAAAAGTCTGTCTTCAGCAGATCGCACCAACGGAAAGACTTGTTCGAATCTGACCCAGGTACTGGACAACTGGAAATATGCCATTCTAACCCAAATGAAAGACCTGCTGATCAACGACCACGCGTCTGTCCTCCCAGAATACAACAGGTGAGTCACACTGGATTCTGAATGGAAATTGCAGTACTTGTAGACGCAGACGTGAAGACAAGAAGGCAAAAACAACAAGTCCAAATGTTGAGTAAGAGCGAGAATAACATCAGTGACATCAGTGAGAATTGTATTGTTCCTCGCAGTCGTACAAAATGAGGAATTATGTAACTTTGCTCGACACACAACCACAGACCTGTCAGAGCCAGTAACTTGATCCATTAATGTTCTGGACACACAAGGCCAACTTTTGATGACCTCACGACGGAAAGTGTGCCAACAGAAAGCGAGAAAAACACAGCCAGTGTTTATGCAGATGTTAGTAAAGTTGTTGACCCTTTTCTTTAGAGATTAGTCTCTGGACCGTGATACCAACAGCGAGTTAATGAGCATTCCTGAGTAACCAGTTCAGGGCCTTTGCAGGCTGACTGCAGGTGTCCTTCAATACATTTGTGCCAATAATATTTGTTTTAGGGGACTGTTATTTCTGTCTGTTTTCCTGATGTTTCCTGCACATGGTGGAGCTGTTTCTACTTAACAGAATGTCCTGACTTTCATGTTCATGTTGCCGATTGGAAATCTTCCCTTGGTTACGCTTCATGTATAAACAATGTTCCTATTTCCGATGTGAGCTTTTGGAACACAACACTGACTGGTCATTCAAATAAACAAATATTTGACTCATTTGCACTTTCCCAAATGTCTCTGCATGTGTTCAGGATCCTGCCTCTGTCAGATGCCCTGGGTGAACTCTACCGGCAGTTTAACACTCTGAAGGACGAGCTGGGGAAGCTCACCTTGAAGTTAGGCAGTGTGGAGGGTTTTGTGGACGACCTCCAGGACGGCAGGTTCGCTCGGCCCCAGCGGCCCGTGCAGAGGCCTCCCCCCAGCATTGGTCTGAGGTCTCCACTGCGAGCTCAGATGAGGGCTCCTGACAGAGGGACTATCAAGGGGCCACCACTGATCAGAGCCGGGAGAAGAGAGCCACAGATACCGGCTTAGACTGACGTATCAACCAAGAGTTAACATGTTTATATATGTTTAGTATATAAATGAGTTTGTATAGTTTTATTAAGGGGTGAAATGTGTGAATAGGTCACATACTTGTGCTCGGTGTCGAAAAGATGATTATTATTACCCCCGAAAAAAAAGTAATCTTTGAAAAGGTCACTTTTAACCACAAGGTGGCAGCTTAGATCAATTTATCTCCACTGTTATCCTGCTGCTCTCTGTGATAGCTGGACATTAACTATCATAATGCTTCATAATGCCTGAAATGGTAGTCTAGATTTGTGATTTAACACACACACACACATATATAATTGCAGACACCCACACATTAATAACTTTGTGTGAGCATTGTTTGTATTTGAGTTCAAACAGATTTGTTTCCAGCTTATCAACATTGGATACATTGTAAATGAACTAGATTGAGCATTTGTCAACCATGGTAGGACAAAGTGCTTTCCTTTTTGCTTCTCGTTCACACACATTCAAATGGTGGCGGCGCTGCTAGATGTGGCCCAACAATTGGGAATAAATTGTTCGGTGATTAAAAGACAGCGTGACATGATGTGAACAGAGGGTCGGACCACATGCTGCCAGCTGCCCTGAGTTAAAATAAAATACATAAACTAGGAGAGGTTTTATATCATTTTATATTATTGCATCAATATCAAATTGCTTCATTAAAGTAGACAGTGTCTGTTTCCGGAATAGCCTAGAAATCGTTATAGTACAAATAAAATAAATGAAATAAAATGGAGCATAGCATAAGAACGATTGAAGAATAGCCTGTTACATCACAATGAATGTTGGACTCAATTCACTGCTTCATCATTTCCTTGTTCCTCTTCACTACGACCCAAAAAAAAAAAAGAGCTGTTTTGAAAACATAGTATCAAGAACTTTACATGTGAACACCTTATCACACACCGGTGTTGCAGGCTCCGGCCTCTCTCCTCCCTCCTCCGTCCTCGCTCCCGTCGTGACAGTCCTCCCTCCTTCCGGTGCTGAGCTCCAGTCTCTCTGCTCTGTCCGGTCAGTAAGGGTTTTGTACCTGGTTGGCTGATGGGTGTCCAGTGAGCAGTGGGATCTCCACCAGCAGTGCTGTTCAGATGTCGGACTTTCAAAATTAGCAGCTACTTGTCCGTTAAACCCTCACAATGGATAACGGACGTGTTCACATGTAAAGTGTCTGTGTTAGAGTCAATGTATGGTTCTGTTCTGGTTTCCTTTGTCAGCTTTTTATAAAGAGCCAAGTCTGACACACGGATCAAACAAACAGTTTTGATATTGTAAACATTGGAACAACGTGGTTTGAAAGAGTTTAATAGTATATTTTATAATAACTGAATGTTGAATTCTGTTTCTCAAACAAACCCACTAACTATCCAACATTTCATGATTATGTTACATTGCTCATGTTTAGTGGTGGTCACTGAAATCATAAATAAACACGTTTTAAGGATAAGACCATGAAGTTTAGGTGAGGTCAAAGAATAAGTCTCTTTAGAACCGACAGGACTCTTCATTTACATGAAGCTATAAATATGGAGAGCAGGCCGACAGGTGCATCCTGGGAAGGAAGAGAGGGTGGAGTAGAGAGGTGACGCTTCACTGACGGAGGATGACATCTTGTTTCATTTGATCATTTCAATTGATTTAACTACTGCAAGCAACTAAAACCAGATAAAGACATCTTTGTTTAATAATTTACTTTCTGGTAGACTTTAGACATTCTGTAGTATGAATGTCTGTATAAATGTCTACATTTTGTAGACATTCATACCTTATGACCATTTTTTAAATAAATGACAGTGATTGATGACTAAAGTGACACAAACTGCATCTACAAACCACCTGCTTCTTCTTGAGCCATTGTTAGTGAGAAAAAGACAAGAAATCTATTGTTTTACACAATGCTTTTTTATTGAATAAGTCTGAATACGTTGTATTGTTTGCAAAGCTGAAACACAATTACAAGCACATTTTCTAAAAAGTGAAGCTTGTGATGAACAAACAGCAGAAAGAAGAAGCAGATGTTAAATGGTCATTCTGCTCCTCTACTGTTGCTCAGCTGGACAGTCGGACTTCTTGATGCTTTTCTCGGAAGTCTGGGCGCCCAAAGACACTTTACATGTGTAAACCGTATCCTGGTTCCAGTCTGACGTCTGGACGGCCAGATAGCTGCTGATGTGGAAAGTCTGGTCGGGTTGTTTAACAGCGGTGCTGGTAGAGATCCCACTGCTCACTGGGTTCCCTCCAGCCAACCAGGTCACATCTGCAAAAGGCACAGACTGACTGGACAGACAGGCCAGAGAGGCTTCAGTGGACTGGAGCTCAGCACGGGACGGAGGGAAGACGGTCAGGACTGGAGGAGAGAGGCTGGAGCCTGAAACACACCAAAGGCTTTCTTCAAACAGCTGGACAGTAAAAGATAGTCTGTTTGTTTAGTTGACGAGAGTCAAACTGAACAAATGAAGCATTTAGAAAATATAAACATTTAGAAAGCATCATGTAAAGATATGAGCAGAGTAAAAAAAAGAAATGACTGAGAATATTAATCACTAACTAGATAATACGATGACCGGTTTTATAAAACATTTATGTTGAAATAATTTCAAACGGTCTTCATGTGTGTCTTACAAAGTGTTGTCTGGTTTATAATATAACATAATCAGTCGCTGTGAGAAATTACAGTAAAACAGAGCTGAGTTTGATAAAGTCTAACTAACATCAGAGGAAACAAATGTTTTCAAAAGCCAACAAACACAGTGATCATGGTGTTAAAACTACATTTTACAAGATTAGTAATTAAACAACATGAACTCAGAAATGAAGTATTCACTTTTTATGTCAGATAATCTCAACAGATTATGTAACATCATTCAAATAGTTTTTGAGTCAAGAGTTGCAGAAATAAATATGGTAAAATTATTTAGAAAACATTTCAAGTGTTTTGATTTTTTACAACTTTGAATTCTCTGTTAAAAAAACATCTTTGTATCAAAGCTGATGAACAACAGAACGAATCATTAAACAACATGTTAAATATTTCCAACAAGTAGAAAACATAAATCCATAATTTTCTCTTAATATGAATATTAGTATCAGTACACGTATTCAGTTTTATGATGAGTAAACAGTACTTACTTGTCACAATCAGCTTGGTTCCTGGTCCGAATACCACAGTGATTCAGTCTGTACACATGGCTGTACAAAAACCTCCTGACTCTCTAACGAGGGGAGAGGAACTGAACCATCCTGCTGAGACCAACTCTCACTGTCAACACCTCATTGAATTCATCCGTCTGACTTCATTTCATAACACTGCTGGACTTGTTTGGAAAATCACTTTCATTCTTTTCTCCTTGTCGCCATATCATTTCTGTCTTCTCTTTATTTAATTGAAGGACATGTATTTTCATCAATCAATGTACTTATTCTCAGCATTGATGTGAGTCTGAGTAATCATAGTCACTTGGTTAACTGGTTATTCATCTGAGTGTGGTCTGTGAAGCTATGATAAGCATCTTTATTGTCATGTATGATTTGACCAACAGGAAGTACGTTCAGTTGAATTATAGGGATCCAAAAATCAAAGAAAAATATCTGTTGATCCTTATATATATATATATATATATATATATATATATATATATATATATATATATATATATATATATATATATATATATATATATATATATATATATATTAGTTACATAAAGCATTGACTGATGACTTCTCTCCCAGTGAAGATGTGTCAAGCAGTGATTTTTAACCACTGTGTCACGGCATCCTGTGTAGTGATAGTCAGGAGTGTCGTGGAAAAATGTCCAATTTCACTTAATCGGTTCAAAAATAATATGATTTAGTTGCCGCAAATAAAGTGCCATTGTTGAGCATCTGAGCCTGTAATATAGTTGTTGGCCAAGTTATTAAATACTCTTCTATGACAGTAGGTAGCACAATAATTACCTGGAGCTGTTTTATGCTACAATGAGACATTTTGTAACTTGTTTTGTTGCTGGTGTGACTCAAGATTTTTTTATTGTTGAAAATGTGGCTCAAAAAAGGTTGAAAAACACTGTGTCAGAGTCTCAAAAAGCAGAAGTATTGTGTGAAGAGGTTTTTGTCACAGTGTAAATCACTGTGATACGAACTGATTAACAGAGCTGTCCCATGTTTTACAGTAATAGACTGCTGAGTCTCCCTCCTCCATGTTGGTAATGATCAAACGATAATCTGATGTTGACTGATGAGTAGATGTGAACTTTGGAGAGGAGAAACCAGAGCCATAGCTTGGAGAGCTGTCCCCGTGATAAAAAAATATTACAAACTGAGGAACTCCTCCAGGAGTCTGTTTATACCACCAAGCACCACGGTTAGTAACAGTCCCCAGGTTACAGTCCATGGTGGCTGTCTCTCCTCTCCTCACCGCCACAACAGGCTTCTGTGTCAACACCGTCACACCACTCACACCTGGAAACAACAAGACGACATGGAGTCAAGAGAAACACACAGACTGATGAAGCCAACGTGAGGGCAAAGTTGCAGGAAGTCAGCCTCCTCACATGTGAGAGCAGTGATGAGAGAGCAGAGGGTCACCAGCATGATGTCGCTGTGTGGCGGAAACATTCCTGACTGTACAGCTGAGAGGTGAGCAGGGTCAGAGTGTGAGGAGAAGATACTCTGGAGCTTATAAAGACACTGAGGAGAGGAGAAGAGAAGAGGAGGAGGAGCTTAAACAAAACCGGCTTTTACACATAAATCAAAATCATAAGTATCAGTTTCAATTCATATAGTTTTTCATCAAATCTGTTAATAAAAAACGTCTGTATATTACTTTTGGAAGTCTGCTAATGTCATTTGAGAATTAAATCCATTATGCTCTTAAATGAATTCTTTATTTTATTTTTCTATTTTGGACTGCTCATAGAAAACAACATTTTTCTTTAGTGGGTTCATAGTTTTATGTTAAATGTGACTCCTCACTTTGTAAAAAAGTTCAGGAAGCACTTTCTTTTCTTTCACATGAGAGCTCTTATTCTTGTTCTTTGTTTAAGATGATTAAATATTGATTCAGGTATTGTGTTGATGTGGCTGCTGAAGCTCAAATCTGAGTCTATAAGGATTTCTAACTTGGGTCAAGCTGGAAAATCACTTTCATTCTTTTCTCCTTGTGGCCGTATGATTTCTGTCTTGTCTTTATTTAATTGAAGGACATGTAATTACATAAAGCAATGTGTGTAAGCAGGGTGAAGAGTGTACTACAAGTTCATTATCAGCTCAACAAGAGACATTCACATTTACTGTTAACAAGTATTTTCATGACAATGTGATGGATCATAACTTGTGTTTAAGTGGTTTACATTTACATGTGAGCATATAAATATTTACACAAAACGAACTGTAAATAACCACTAGAAATATTTGAGAATGTGTGTGAGAATACAATAAAAGGAAAATATCTGTTTATTATATATACTGTAAGTTACAGAAAGCATTGACTGGTGACTTCCCTCCCAGTCAAGATGTGTCAGAGTCTCAAAAAGCAGAAGTATTTTGTGAAGAGGTTTTTGTCACAGTGTAAATCACTGTGATACGTTTTGCTTAACAGACTCATCCCATGTTTGACAGTAATAGACTGCTGAGTCTCCCTCCTCCATGTTGGTAATGATCAAACGATAATCTGATGTTGACTGATGAGTAGATGTGAACTTTGGAGAGGAGAAACCAGAGCCATAGCCTGGAGAGCTGCTGCCGTGATAAAAATATAATACAAACTGAGGAACTCCTCCAGGAGTCTGTTTATACCAGGAAGCATAACTGTCAGTAACAGTCCCCAGGTTACAGTCCATGGTGGCTGTCTCTCCTCTCCTCACCGCCACAACAGGCTTCTGTGTCAACACCGTCACACCACTCACACCTGGAAACAACAAGACGACATGGAGTCAAGAGAAACACACAGACTGATGAAGCCAACGTGAGGGCAAAGTTGCAGGAAGTCAGCCTCCTCACATGTGAGAGCAGTGATGAGAGAGCAGAGGGTCACCAGCATGATGTCGCTGTGTGGCGGAAACATTCCTGACTGTACAGCTGAGAGGTGAGCAGGGTCAGAGTGTGAGGAGAAGATACTCTGAAGCTTATAAAGACACTGAGGAGAGGAGAAGAGAAGAGGAGGAGGAGCTTAAACAAAACCAGTTTTTACACATAAATCAAAATCATAAGTATCGGTTTGATGTCATATAGTTTTTCATCAAATCTGTTAATAAAAAAACTTGTGTATATTACTTTAGTAAGTCTGCTAATGTCCTTTGAGAATTAAATCCATTATGATCTCAAATGAACACTTCATTTTATTTTTCTATTTTGGACTGCTCATAGAAAAAAGAAGTATTCCTAAGTGGGTTCATGGTTTTATTTTAAATGTGACTCCTAAAGAAGTTCAGTAAGCACTTTCTTTTCTTTCACATGAGAGCTCTTACTCTTGTTCTTTGTTTAAGATGATTGCATCAAGCAATGTACTTATTCTCAGCATTGTTGTGAGTTTGAGCAATCACAGTCACTTGGTGAACTAGTTATACATCTGAGTGTGCTCTGTAAAGCTGTGATAAGCATCTTTATTGTCATGTATGATTTGACCAAAAAGAAACATGTTTAGTTGAATAATAGGGGCCCAAGAATCGAAGCCTGATGGACTCCACGTCATGTTGATCTGCTCAGATGTAGAATCACTCATCTCTAGCATGTTACAGTGTGTGAAAGCAGTAATATATCAAAAGCAGGGTGAAAAGTGGACTTAACTGTTCATGTATAACCTCAACAAGAGACATTAATATTTACTGTTAACAATTATTTTCAGGACACTGTGATGGATCATAACTTGTGTTTAAGTTGTTTACATTTACTTGTGAGCATATACGTATGTACACAAGGCAAACTGTAAATAAACATTAGGAAAAATTTTATAAAGTATTTGAGAATAAAATAAAAGGAAATCATCTGTTTATTATATATACTGTAAGTTACAGAAAGCATTGACTGGTGACTTCCCTCCCAGTCAAGATGTGTCAGAGTCTCAAAAAGCAGAAGTATTGTGTGAAGAGGTTTTTGTCACAGTGTAAATCACTGTGATACGAACTGCTTAACAGACTCATCCCATGTTTTACAGTAATAGACTGCTGAGTCTCCCTCCTCCATGTTGGTAATGATCAAACGATAATCTGATGTTGACTGATGAGTAGATGTGAACTTTGGAGAGGAGAAACCAGAGCCATAGCCTGGAGAGCTGCTGCTGTGATAAAAATATAATACAAACTGAGGAACTCCTCCAGGAATCTGTTTATACCAGCGAGCACCACTGTTAGTAACAGTCCCCAGGTTACAGTCCATGGTGGCTGTCTCTCCTCTCCTCACCGCCACAACAGGCTTCTGTGTCAACACCGTCACACCACTCACACCTGGAAACAACAAGACGACATGGAGTCAAGAGAAACACACAGACTGATGAAGCCAACGTGAGGGCAAAGTTGCAGGAAGTCAGCCTCCTCACATGTGAGAGCAGTGATGAGAGAGCAGAGGGTCACCAGCATGATGTCGCTGTGTGGCGGAAACATTCCTGACTGTACAGCTGAGAGGTGAGCAGGGTCAGAGTGTGAGGAGAAGATACTCTGAAGCTTATAAAGACACTGAGGAGAGGAGAAGAGAAGAGGAGGAGGAGCTTAAACAAAACCGGCTTTTACACATAAATCAAAATCATAAGTATCAGTTTCAATTCATATAGTTTTTCATCAAATCTGTTAATAAAAAACGTCTGTATATTACTTTTGGAAGTCTGCTAATGTCATTTGAGAATTAAATCCATTATGCTCTTAAATGAATTCTTTATTTTATTGTTCTATTTTGGACTGCTCATAGAAAACAACATTTTTCTTTAGTGGGTTCATAGTTTTATGTTAAATGTGACTCCTCACTTTGTAAAAAAGTTCAGGAAGCACTTTCTTTTCTTTCACATGAGAGCTCTTATTCTTGTTCGTTGTTTAAGATGATTAAATATTGATTCAGGTATTGTGTTGATGTGGCTGCTGAAGCTCAAATCTGAGTCTATAAGGATTTCTAACTTGGGTCAAGCTGGAAAATCACTTTCATTCTTTTCTCCTTGTGGCCGTATGATTTCTGTCTTGTCTTTATTTAATTGAAGGACATGTAATTACATAAAGCAATGTGTGTAAGCAGGGTGAAGAGTGTACTACAAGTTCATTATCAGCTCAACAAGAGACATTCACATTTACTGTTAACAAGTATTTTCATGACAATGTGATGGATCATAACTTGTGTTTAAGTGGTTTACATTTACATGTGAGCATATAAATATTTACACAAAACGAACTGTAAATAACCACTAGAAATATTTGAGAATGTGTGTGAGAATACAATAAAAGGAAAATATCTGTTTATTATATTTACTGTAAGTTACAGAAAGCATTGACTGGTGACTTCCCTCCCAGTCAAGATGTGTCAGAGTCTCAAAAAGCAGAAGTATTTTGTGAAGAGGTTTTTGTCACAGTGTAAATCACTGTGATACGTTTTGCTTAACAGAGTCATCCCATGTTTCACAGTAATAGACTGCTGAGTCTCCCTCCTCCATGTTGGTAATGATCAAACGATAATCTGATGTTGACTGATGAGTAGATGTGAACTTTGGAGAGGAGAAACCAGAGCCATAGCTTGGAGCGCTCCAGCCGTGATAAAAACGTAACAAAAACTGAGGAACTCCTCCAGGAGTCTGTTTATACCAGCCAGCAGCACTGTTAGTAACAGTCCCCAGGTTACAGTCCATGGTGGCTGTCTCTCCTCTCCTCACCGCCACAACAGGCTTCTGTGTCAACACCGTCACACCACTCACACCTGGAAACAACAAGACGACATGGAGTCAAGAGAAACACACAGACTGATGAAGCCAACGTGAGGGCAAAGTTGCAGGAAGTCAGCCTCCTCACATGTGAGAGCAGTGATGAGAGAGCAGAGGGTCACCAGCATGATGTCAGTGGGAGCTGAGAATGGCCTTGTGACTTGGAAAGTGAGTTTACTGCTGACAGATTAGAGGATGAGGAGAGGAGGTGCTGGAGGAGCAATTAAATACAACACTGAAACTGAGAGTGACTGACAGGAGGAGGAGCTTTGCTTATATCTGCATGGTTTCATGGTGTAATGTGTCAGCATTATTATCAGTGTAGGGGATTTTCCGAACCCTTCCCAAAATGTGAGGTCAGGATCTGATACCATTTATTGCAGTTTTGTAGGAATGCAATTGTGAGTTAGTCCTGTTCGTAAAGGTTGGAATGTATGGCACACTTACAATTTTGTATATGTATTTAAATATATACTCCCTTGTTTTAGGACTTTACAAAAATCTACTTTTCAAAGAAGAGTGACGGTGCAAAATTTTAACAGTGGCTTTTTCAACGTGTACATGAAAACATATGTATAAAAGCAATTGATAATCATTTGCAACATCACTGTGTTTCCAGTCAAGGAGGGTTTACAGAGAACTGAGACTCAAGCTCTTGATTTACATGAAGTTAAATAAAGACAGGAGGTCTGCAGGTGCTTCCTGCAGATGAGAGAGAGAGAGAGAGAGAGAGAGAGAGAGAGAGAGAGAGAGAGAGAGAGAGAGAGAGAGAGAGAGAGAGAGAGAGATGAAAAGCCCTGACTTCTGTTGAAATCTAGGGTTACTTCTCTTTTTTGTGTGTGTGTTTGTGTTTGTGTGTACTGCGTCTTTTTTAAACAATGAAATCAGTAAGAGTTCCCTCTGTGTCTTCTAATAGTAATCCAGTGCTGCTCTCTAGTGTGAATTCAAAAGAATAACAACACCTAACTTCTCTTATTTTATCATCATTGGTTGTGTGAAGTACAACTATAATACATGTTTAATCTAATAAATGTGTGCAAATAATGTAGTTATAGACATGAGTGATTTCATGTAATCACCTCAATTAAGAATTTAAATACATAAATAAATGCATTCCCTAAATGAATAGTAATTTGGAAAAGTTCATTTTTACTTTGAAGCTTGAGAGACCGCTGCTGCTTCGTTACAATCTCTCATGACTTTGACTGCTCTCCTGCAAACAGCCAGCAGAGGGCCAATAGGATTGTTCATGTGAGGGAGGGAACACTAAAGAGAGACCAGGCGGAGGAATTTGAGTTTTCATGTAATGTAACAAATGCAACGTTCACTTTGACTGCATTTATATCAACAATATTAATGTCTGAAGAATGCAGACATCCTCCAACATCTGTGTCTTTGGAGTCACTTTAAATGAATATAGTTTACACACATCTGAACAAGCCCATCAGAGTAATTACTCAAGTACATATTTAGCATGATTGAAGGGAATATCACAAAAGCAACACAACTCAAACATGTAGTAGACATGTCAAATCATAGCGTTGGAGTCATTTGTTTTTTTTTATCACCTTCTAAAAGTTCATATTTCACATCCAGGGTTGCATCCAGGTATGAACTCTATTTTCCATGTGAGGCCTGCGCTGCCTGCCTTCCCTCACCTGTCCACTAGTCACCCCGTTCAGTTCTCCTGCTGCTGCTCGTCACCTGACCACCAGCTATACTTTCTAACGCAGGTGACACCATCATGTCTGGTGATAAAACGCACATCTCTGCTCGCTACTTGTTCCTGAAGGCATTACGTGACAGTGACAGAACAATCAGGGTTCAGCAGACTCTTCAACTGCGCTCCAGAGTCGCAGCAGCCCACCATGCTGTCCCACAACCAGCTGGTACGATGTCAGGATAGGAGGTGTGATGATGTCAGAGTGGCCCCGATTTACATGAATTTAAACAAAAGTTAAACACTTGACACACACGAGTATCTTTAATAACTGAATGTTGAATTCCGTTTCTCAAACAAACCCACTAACTATCCAACATTTCATGATTATGTTACATTACTCATGTTTAGTGGTGGTCACTGAAATCATAAATAAACACGTTTTAAGGATAAGACCATGAAGTTTAGGTGAAAGGTCAAAGAATAAGTCGGTTTACAACCGACAGGACTCTTCATTTACATGAAGCTATAAATAAGGAGAGCAGGCCAACAGGTGCATCCTGGGAAGGAAGAGAAGATGAAGTAGAGAGGTGATGCTTCACTGACGGAGGATGACATCTTGCTTTCATTTGATCGTTTCATTTCATTTAATTACTGAGAGAAACTAAAACCAGATAAAGACATCTTAGTTTGATTTAATTTCTGTTAGACTTTAGAGAACGTAAAACATAATGTTTTTAATTTAGATTCATACCTTATGACCATTTTTTAAATAAATGACAGCGATTAATGACTAAAGTGACACAAACTGCATCTACAAACCACCTGCTTCTTCTTGAGCCATTGTTCATGAGAAAAAGACAAGAAATCTGTTGTTTTACACAATGCTTTTTTATTGAATAAGTCTGAATACGTTGTATTGTTTGCAAAGCTGAAACACAATTACAAGCACATTTTCTAAAAAGTGAAGCTTGTGATGAACAAACAGCAGAAAGAAGAAGCAGATGTTAAATGGTCATTCTGCTCCTCTACTGTTGCTCAGCTGGACAGTCGGACTTCTTGATGCTTTTCTCGGAAGTCTGGGCGCCCAAAGACACTTTACATGTGTAAACCGTATCCTGGTTCCAGTCTGACGTCTGGACGGCCAGATAGCTGCTGATGTGGAAAGTCTGGTCGGGTTGTTTAACAGCGGTGCTGGTAGAGATCCCACTGCTCACTGGGTTCCCTCCAGACAACCAGGTCACATCTGCAAAAGGCACAGACTGACTGGACAGACAGGCCAGAGAGGCTTCAGTGGACTGGAGCTCAGCACGGGACGGAGGGAAGACGGTCAGGACTGGAGGAGAGAGGCTGGAGCCTGAAACACACCAAAGGCTTTCTTCAAACAGCTGGACAGTAAAAGATAGTCTGTTTGTTTAGTTGACGAGAGTCAAACTGAACAAATGAAGCATTTAGAAAATATAAACATTTAGAAAGCATCATGTAAAGATATGAGCAGAGTAAAAAAAAGAAATGACTGAGAACATTAATCACTAACTAGATAATACGATGACCGGTTTTATAAAACATTTATGTTGAAATAATTTCAAACGGTCTTCATGTGTGTCTTACAAAGTGTTGTCTGGTTTATAATATAACATAATCAGTCGCTGTGAGAAATTACAGTAAAACAGAGCTGAGTTTGATAAAGTCTAACTAACATCAGAGGAAACAAATGTTTTCAAAAGCCAACAAACACAGTGATCATGGTGTTAAAACTACATTTTACAAGATTAGTAATTAAACAACATGAACTCAGAAATGTAGTATTCCCTTTTTATGTCAGATAATCTCAACAGATTATGTAACATCATTCAAATAGTTTTTGAGTCAAGAGTTGCAGAAATAAATATGGTAAAATTATTTAGAAAACATTTCAAGTGTTTTGATTTTTTACAACTTTGAATTCTCTGTTAAAAAAACATCTTTGTATCAAAGCTGATGAACAACAGAATGAATCATTAAACAACATGTTAAATATTTCCAACAAGTAGAAAACATAAATCCATAATTTTCTCTTAATATGAATATTAGTATCAGTACACGTATTCAGTTTTATGATGAGTAAACAGTACTTACTTGTCACAATCAGCTTGGTTCCTGGTCCGAATACCACAGTGATTCAGTCTGTACACATGGCTGTACAAAAACCTCCTGACTCTCTAACGAGGGGAGAGGAACTGAACCATCCTGCTGAGACCAACTCTCACTGTCAACACCTCATTGAATTCATCCGTCTGACTTCATTTCATAACACTGCTGGACTTGTTTCAAACACTCCTGTAATGTTAGATGCATTCATTGAATGTTCCTCAATGTTTTGTTCCAGTTTGTCTGATTTGAGTGCTTCTATTTTGCTCAGAGATGTTACACATCTGTAGTGAGTCTCTGGTGGAGGTTTTTGTCACAGTGTGAACCTCTGTGATACAGCTGCATCAGCAGAGTCATCCCATGTCCCACAGTAATACTGAGCAGCGTCTCCGGCCTCTGCCCGCTTTATGATGAACTGGTAATCTATGTTTGATGAGGATTTAGAGCTGAACCGGTCTGAGGAGAAACCTGATCCAAACTCAAGATCACTGCTGCCATGGTAAAATTTAAGAACATACTGAGGAGCTTCACCAGGAACCTGTTTATACCAACTGACATAATTTCCATCATATCTCTGAATGTTGCAGTTGAGAACAACCTCTTGTCCTGGAGAAACTGTGTGCACAGCAGGCGTCTGAGTCAGCACTATCACTGCATCCACATCTGTCAAGACACAGAGAAAAATAAGGTGAAAGGTTTCTGTGTGAATAGATGATAGATGGGCTGTAAAATGAACCAGAAGAACATCTCACATGTGAGAGCAGTGAAGAGAGAGCAGAGGATCCCCAGCATGATGTCACTGTGGCGTTCCTGACTGTACAGCTGAGAGGTGAGCAGGGTCAGAGTGTGAGGAGAAGAGATTATGGAGCATATAAAGACACTGAGAAGAAGAGGAGAGGAGGAGGAGGAGCTTTACCAAAACCAGTTTTCACACATAAATCAACATCATAAGTATCGGTTTCACATCATTTACTTTTTCATAAGTTCTGTTAATAAAAAACGTACGCATACTGGTTTTGGAAGTATGCTAATGTAATTTAAGAATTAAATCAAGTTATTCTTTCACATTAATTGTTTCTTCTTTTTTTTATTTCAGACTGCTCGTTAAAAAAAAAGTATTTCTAAGTGGGTTCATAGTTTGATGTTAAATGTGACTCCTCATGTAAAGAAGTTCAGAAAGTACTTTCTTTTCTTTCATATATTTTTCTCCAATGGGGGCTCATTTTTTTGTTCTTTGTTTCTGATATTGTGTTGATGTGGCTGCTGAAGCTCAGATCTGAGTCTATTAAGATTTATAACTTGGGTCAAGCTGGAAAATCACTTTCATTCTTTTCTCCTTGTTGCCATATGATTTCTGTCTTGTCTTTATTTAATTGAAGGACATGTAATTACATAAAGCAATGTGTGTAAGCAGGGTGAAGAGTGTACTACAAGTTCATTATCAGCTCAACAAGAGACATTCACATTTACTGTTAACAAGTATTTTCATGACAATGTGATGGATCATAACTTGTGTTTAAGTGGTTTACATTTACATGTGAGCATATAAATATTTACACAAGGCAAACTGTAAATAACCACTAGAAATATTTGAGAATGTGTGTGAGAATACAATAAAAGGAAAATATCTGTTTATTATATATACTGTAAGTTACAGAAAGCATTGACTGGTGACTTCCCTCCCAGTCAAGATGTGTAAGAGTCTCAAAAAGCAGAAGTATTGTGTGAAGAGGTTTTTGTCACAGTGTAAATCACTGTGATACTTCCTGCTTAACAGAGCTGTCCCATGTTTCACAGTAATAGACTGCTGAGTCTCCCTCCTCCATGTTGGTAATGATCAAACGATAATCTGATGTTGACTGATGAGTAGATGTGAACTTTGGAGAGGAGAAACCAGAGCCATAGCCTGGAGCGCTCCAGCCGTGATAAAAATATAATACAAACTGAGGAACTCCTCCAGGAGTCTGTTTATACCAGCGAGCACCACTGTCAGTAACAGTCCCCAGGTTACAGTCCATGGTGGCTGTCTCTCCTCTCCTCACCGCCACAACAGGCTTCTGTGTCAACACCGTCACACCACTCACACCTGGAAACAACAAGACGACATGGAGTCAAGAGAAACACACAGACTGATGAAGCCAACGTGAGGGCAAAGTTGCAGGAAGTCAGCCTCCTCACATGTGAGAGCAGTGATGAGAGAGCAGAGGGTCACCAGCATGATGTCGCTGTGTGGCGGAAACATTCCTGACTGTACAGCTGAGAGGTGAGCAGGGTCAGAGTGTGAGGAGAAGATACTCTGAAGCTTATAAAGACACTGAGGAGAGGAGAAGAGAAGAGGAGGAGGAGCTTAAACAAAACCAGTTTTATACATAAATCAAAATCAAAAGTATCAGTTTCAATTCATATAGTTTTTCATCAAATCTGTTAATAAAAAAACGTGTGCATATTACTTTAGTAAGTCTGCTAATGTCCTTTGAGAATTAAATCCATTATGCTCTCAAATGAATTGTTTATTTTATTTTTCTATTTTGGACTGCTCATAGAAAACAACATTTTTCTGAAGTGGGTTCATAGTTTTATGTTAAATGTGACTCCTCACCTACTAAAGAAGTTCAGGAAGCACTTCATTTTCCTTCAATAAGAATTGTTATTCTTGTTCTTTGTTTAAGATGATTAAATATTGATTCAGGTATTGTGTTGATGTGGCTGCTGAAGCTCAGATCTGAGTCTATAAGGATTTCTAACTTGGGTCAAGCTGGAAAATCACTTTCATTTTTTTCTCCTTGTTGCCAGATGATTTCTGTCTTGTATTTATTTAATTGAAGGACATGTAATTGCATCAAGCAATGCACTTATTCCAGTATGTTACAGTATGTGTAAGCAGTATGATATCATAAGCAGGGTGAAATGTTAATTTATCACCCTCAACAAGAGACATTCATTTTTTTTTATTTTTTCTACATTCATATTTACTGTTAACAATTATTTTGAGGACAGTGTGATGGATCATAATTTGTGTTTAAGTTGTTTACATTTACATGTGAGTATATACATATTTACACAAGACAAACTGTAAATAATCACCAGGAAAGATTTGAGAATGTGTGTGAGAATACAATAAAAGGAAAATATCTGTTTATTATATTTACTGTAAGTTACAGAAAGCATTGACTGGTGACTTCCCTCCAAGTCAAGATGTGTCAGAGTCTCAAAAAGCAGAAGTATTGTGTGAAGAGGTTTTTGTCACAGTGTAAATCACTGTGATACGTTTTGCTTAACAGAGTCATCCCATGTTTGACAGTAATAGACTGCTGAGTCTCCCTCCTCCATGTTGGTAATGATCAAACGATAATCTGATGTTGACTGATGAGTAGATGTGAACTTTGGAGAGGAGAAACCAGAGCCATAGCCTGGAGAGCTGAGGCTGTGATAAAAATATAATACAAACTGAGGAACTCCTCCAGGAGTCTGTTTATACCAGGAAGCATAACTGTTAGTAACAGTCCCCAGGTTACAGTCCATGGTGGCTGTCTCTCCTCTCCTCACCGCCACAACAGGCTTCTGTGTCAACACCGTCACACCACTCACACCTGGAAACAACAAGACGACATGGAGTCAAGAGAAACACACAGACTGATGAAGCCAACGTGAGGGCAAAGTTGCAGGAAGTCAGCCTCCTCACATGTGAGAGCAGTGATGAGAGAGCAGAGGGTCACCAGCATGATGTCGCTGTGTGGCGGAAACATTCCTGACTGTACAGCTGAGAGGTGAGCAGGGTCAGAGTGTGAGGAGAAGATACTCTGAAGCTTATAAAGACACTGAGGAGAGGAGAAGAGAAGAGGAGGAGGAGCTTAAACAAAACCAGTTTTATACATAAATCAAAATCATAAGTATCAGTTTCAATTCATATAGTTTTTCATCAAATCTGTTAATAAAAAAACGTGTGCATATTACTTTAGTAAGTCTGCTAATGTCCTTTGAGAATAAAATCCATTATGCTCTCAAATGAATTGTTTATTTTATTTTTCTATTTTGGACTGCTCATAGAAAACAACATTTTTCTGAAGTGGGTTCATAGTTTTATGTTAAATGTGACTTCTCACTTTTTAAAGAAGTTCAGTAAGCACTTTCTTTTCTTTCACATGAGAGCTTTTATTCTTGTTCTTTGTTTAAAATGATTAAATATTGATTCAATGATTGTGTTGATGTGGCTGCTGAAGCTCAGATCTGAGTCTATAAGGATTTCTAACTTGGGTCAAGCTGGAAAATCACTTTCATTCTTTTCTCCTTGTTGCCAGATGATTTCTGTCTTGTCTTTATTTAATTGAAGGACATGTAATTGCATCAAGCAATGCACTTATTCCGGCATAATACAGTATGTGTAAGCAGTATTATATCATAAACAGGGTGAAAAGTGTTCTGCAAGTTCATGTATCACCCTTAAAAAGAGACATTCATATTTACTGTAAACAATTTTTTTTCACGACAGTGTGATGGATCATAACTTGTGTTTAAGTTGTTTACATTAAAATGTGAGCATATCAATATGTACAAACTGCAACCTGTAAATAAACAATCGGAAAGATTTGAGAATGTGTGTGAAAATACAATAAAAGGAAAATATCTGTTTATTATATATACTGTAAGTTACAGAAAGCATTGACTGGTGACTTCCCTCCCAGTCAAGATGTGTCAGAGTCTCAAAAAGCAGAAGTATTGTGTGAAGAGGTTTTTGTCACAGTGTAAATCACTGTGATACGTACTCATTAACAGAGTCATCCCATGTTTTACAGTAATAGACTGCTGAGTCTCCCTCCTCCATGTTGGTAATGATCAAACGATAATCTGATGTTGACTGATGAGTAGATGTGAACTTTGGAGAGGAGAAACCAGAGCCATAGCCTGGAGAGCTGTGGCTGTGATAAAAATATAATACAAACTGAGGAACTCCTCCAGGAGTCTGTTTATACCAGGAAGCATAACTGTTAGTAACAGTCCCCAGGTTACAGTCCATGGTGGCTGTCTCTCCTCTCCTCACCGCCACAACAGGCTTCTGTGTCAACACCGTCACACCACTCACACCTGGAAACAACAAGACGACATGGAGTCAAGAGAAACACACAGACTGATGAAGCCAACGTGAGGGCAAAGTTGCAGGAAGTCAGCCTCCTCACATGTGAGAGCAGTGATGAGAGAGCAGAGGGTCACCAGCATGATGTCGCTGTGTGGCGGAAACATTCCTGACTGTACAGCTGAGAGGTGAGCAGGGTCAGAGTGTGAGGAGAAGATACTCTGAAGCTTATAAAGACACTGAGGAGAGGAGAAGAGAAGAGGAGGAGGAGCTTAAACAAAACCAGTTTTTACACATAAATCAAAATCATAAGTATCGGTTTGATGTCATATAGTTTTTCATCAAATCTGTTAATAAAAAAACTTGTGTATATTACTTTAGTAAGTCTGCTAATGTCCTTTGAGAATTAAATCCATTATGATCTCAAATGAATTGTTTATTTTAATTTTCTTTTTTGGACTGCTCATAGAAAACAATATTTTTCTTTAGTGGGTTCATAGTTTTATGTTAAATGTGACTCCTCGCCTACTAAAGAAGTTCAGGAAGCACTTCATTTTCCTTCAATAAGAATTCTTATTCTTATTCTTTGTTTAAGAAGATTAAATATTGATTTAGTGATTGCGTTGATGTGGCTGCTGAAGCTCATATCTGAGTCTATAAGGATTTCTAACTTGGGTCAAGCTGGAAAATCACTTTCATTCTTTTCTCCTTGTTGCCAGATGATTTCTGTCTTGTCTTTATTTAATTGAAGGACATGTAATTGCATCAAGCAATGCACTTATTCCGGCATAATACAGTATGTGTAAGCAGTATTATATCATAAACAGGGTGAAAAGTGTTCTGCAAGTTCATGTATCACCCTTAAAAAGAGACATTCATATTTACTGTAAACAATTTTTTTTCACGACAGTGTGATGGATCATAACTTGTGTTTAAGTTGTTTACATTAACATGTGAGCATATCAATATGTACAAACTGCAACCTGTAAATAAACAATTGGAAAGATTTGAGAATGTTTGTGAGAATACAATAAAAGGAAAATATCTGTTTATTATATATACTGTAAGTTACAGAAAGCATTGACTGGTGACTTCCCTCCCAGTCAAGATGTGTCATAGTCTCAAAAAGCAGAAGTATTTTGTGAAGAGGTTTTTGTCACAGTGTAAATCACTGTGATACGTACTCATTAACAGAGTCATCCCATGTTTTACAGTAATAGACTGCTGAGTCTCCCTCCTCCATGTTGGTAATGATCAAACGATAATCTGATGTTGACTGATGAGTAGATGTGAACTTTGGAGAGGAGAAACCAGAGCCATAGCCTGGAGAGCTGCTGCCGTGATAAAAATATAATACAAACTGAGGAACTCCTCCAGGAGTCTGTTTATACCAGGAAGCATAACTGTCAGTAACAGTCCCCAGGTTACAGTCCATGGTGGCTGTCTCTCCTCTCCTCACCGCCACAACAGGCTTCTGTGTCAACACCGTCACACCACTCACACCTGGAAACAACAAGACGACATGGAGTCAAGAGAAACACACAGACTGATGAAGCCAACGTGAGGGCAAAGTTGCAGGAAGTCAGCCTCCTCACATGTGAGAGCAGTGATGAGAGAGCAGAGGGTCACCAGCATGATGTCGCTGTGTGGCGGAAACATTCCTGACTGTACAGCTGAGAGGTGAGCAGGGTCAGAGTGTGAGGAGAAGATACTCTGAAGCTTATAAAGACACTGAGGAGAGGAGAAGAGAAGAGGAGGAGGAGCTTAAACAAAACCGGCTCTTACACATAAATCAAAATCATAAGTATCGGTTTGATGTCATATAGTTTTTCATCAAATCTGTTAATAAAAAAAACTTGTGTATATTACTTTAGTAAGTCTGCTAATGTCCTTTGAGAATTAAATCCATTATGATCTCAAATGAATACTTCATTTTATTTTTCTATTTTGGACTGCTCATAGAAAAAAGAAGTATTCCTAAGTGGGTTCATGGTTTTATTTTAAATGTGACTCCTAAAGAAGTTCAGTAAGCACTTTCTTTTCTTTCACATGAGAGCTCTTACTCTTGTTCTTTGTTTAAGATGATTGCATCAAGCAATGTACTTATTCTCAGCATTGTTGTGAGTTTGAGCAATCACAGTCACTTGGTGAACTAGTTACACATCTGAGTGTGCTCTGTAAAGCTGTGATAAGCATCTTTATTGTCATGTATGATTTGACCAAAAAGAAACATGTTTAGTTGAATAATAGGGGCCCAAGAATCGAAGCCTGATGGACTCCACGTCATGTTGATCTGCTCAGATGTAGAATCACTCATCTCTAGCATGTTACAGTGTGTGAAAGCAGTAATATATCAAAAGCAGGGTGAAAAGTGGACTTAACTGTTCATGTATAACCTCAACAAGAGACATTAATATTTACTGTTAACAATTATTTTCAGGACACTGATGGATCATAACTTGTGTTTAAGTTGTTTACATTTACTTGTGAGCATATACATATGTACACAAGGCAAACTGTAAATAAACATTATGAAAAATTTTAAAAAGTGTTTGAGAATAAAATAAAAGGAAAATATCTGTTTATTATATATACTGTAAGTTACAGAAAGCATTGACTGGTGACTTCCCTCCCAGTCAAGATGTGTCAGAGTCTCAAAAAGCAGAAGTATTGTGTGAAGAGGTTTTTGTCACAGTGTAAATCACTGTGATACGTACTCATTAACAGAGTCATCCCATGTTTTACAGTAATAGACTGCTGAGTCTCCCTCCTCCATGTTGGTAATGATCAAACGATAATCTGATGTTGACTGATGAGTAGATGTGAACTTTGGAGAGGAGAAACCAGAGCCATAGCCTGGAGCGCTGTCCCCGTGATAAAAATATATTACAAACTGAGGAACTCCTCCAGGAGTCTGTTTATACCAGCGAGCAGCACTGTTAGTAACAGTCCCCAGGTTACAGTCCATGGTGGCTGTCTCTCCTCTCCTCACCGCCACAACAGGCTTCTGTGTCAACACCGTCACACCACTCACACCTGGAAACAACAAGACGACATGGAGTCAAGAGAAACACACAGACTGATGAAGCCAACGTGAGGGCAAAGTTGCAGGAAGTCAGCCTCCTCACATGTGAGAGCAGTGATGAGAGAGCAGAGGGTCACCAGCATGATGTCAGTGGGAGCTGAGAATGGCCTTGTGACTTGGAAAGTGAGTTTACTGCTGACAGATTAGAGGATGAGGAGAGGAGGTGCTGGAGGAGCAATTAAATACAACACTGAAACTGAGAGTGGCTGACAGGAGGAGGAGCTTTGCTTATATCTGCATGGTTTCATAGTGTAATGTGTCAGCATTATTATCAGTGTAGGGGATTTTTCAAAATTTGGATCTGATCAAATTTATTGCAGTTACAATTGTGACATATATGTTTATTTTTAAACTCCCTTGCCTTAGGAGATCAAAAAAAAATCAACTTTTTTTCACAAGTCAAAGGAGAGTCATGTTGCTTTTTCCACATGTACAACAAAACACATGTATAAAAGCAATTGATAATTTGCAACATCACTGTGTTTCCAGTCAAGGAGGCTTTACAGAGAACTGAGACTCAACCTCTTGATTTACATGAAGTTAAATAAAGACAGGAGGTCTGCAGGTGCTTCCTGCAGATGAGAGAGAGAGAGAGAGAGCGGGAGAGAGAGAGAGAGCGAGAGCGAGAGCGAGAGAGAGATGAAACAAGAGCTCTGACTTCTGTTGATGGTTAGTTCTCTTTTTTGCATGCGTGTGTACTGTCTTTTTTTAAACAATGAAATCAGTAAGAGTTCCCTCTGTGTCTTCTAATAGTAATCCAGTGCTGCTCTCTAGTGTGAATTCAAAAGAACAACAACACCTAACTTCTCTTATTTTATCATCATCCGTTGTGCAAAGTACAACTATAATAAATGTAAAATCTAAAAAATAAGTACAAATAATGTAGTTATAGACATGAGTGATTTCATGCAATCACCTTAATTAAGAATTTAAATACATAAATAAATGCATTCCCTAAATGAATAGTAATTTGGAAAAGTTCATTTTTACTTTGAAGCTTGAGAGACCGCTGCTGCTTCGTTACAATCTCTCATGACTTTGACTGCTCTCCTGCAAACAGCCAGCAGAGGGCCAATAGGATTGTTCATGTGAGGGAGGGAACACTAAAGAGAGACCAGGCGGAGGAATTTGAGTTTTCATGTAATGTAACAAATGCAACGTTCACTTTGACTGCATTTATATCAACAATATTAATGTCTGAAGAATGCAGACATCCTCCAACATCTGTGTCTTTGGAGTCACTTTAAATGAATATAGTTTACACACATCTGAACAAGCCCATCAGAGTAATTACTCAAGTACATATTTAGCATGATTGAAGGGAATATCACAAAAGCAACACAACTCAAACATGTAGTAGACATGTCAAATCATAGCGTTGGAGTCTTTTTTTTTTTTTTTATCACCTTCTAAAAGTTCATATTTCACATCCAGGGTTGCATCCAGGTATGAACTCTATTTTCCATGTGAGGCCTGCGCTGCCTGCCTTCCCTCACCTGTCCACTAGTCACCCCGTTCAGTTCTCCTGCTGCTGCTCGTCACCTGACCACCAGCTATACTTTCTAACGCAGGTGACACCATCATGTCTGGTGATAAAACGCACATCTCTGCTCGCTACTTGTTCCTGAAGGCATTACGTGACAGTGACAGAACAATCAGGGTTCAGCAGACTCTTCAACTGCGCTCCAGAGTCGCAGCAGCCCACCATGCTGTCCCACAACCAGCTGGTACGATGTCAGGATAGGAGGTGTGATGATGTCAGAGTGGCCCCGATTTACATGAATTTAAACAAAAGTTAAACACTTGACACACACGAGTATCTTTAATAACTGAATGTTGAATTCCGTTTCTCAAACAAACCCACTAACTATCCAACATTTCATGATTATGTTACATTACTCATGTTTAGTGGTGGTCACTGAAATCATAAATAAACACGTTTTAAGGATAAGACCATGAAGTTTAGGTGAAAGGTCAAAGAATAAGTCGGTTTACAACCGACAGGACTCTTCATTTACATGAAGCTATAAATAAGGAGAGCAGGCCAACAGGTGCATCCTGGGAAGGAAGAGAAGATGAAGTAGAGAGGTGATGCTTCACTGACGGAGGATGACATCTTGCTTTCATTTGATCGTTTCATTTCATTTAATAACTGCAAGCAACTAAAACCAGATAAAGACATCTTAGTTTGAATAAATTTCTGATAGACTTTAGAGAACGTAAAACATAATGTTTTTAATTTAGATTCATACCTTATGACCATTTTTTAAATAAATGACAGCGATTAATGACTAAAGTGACACAAACTGCATCTACAAACCACCTGCTTCTTCTTGAGCCATTGTTCATGAGAAAAAGACAAGAAATCTATTGTTTTACACAATGCTTTTTTATTGAATAAGTCTGAATACGTTGTATTGTTTGCAAAGCTGAAACACAATTACAAGCACATTTTCTAAAAAGTGAAGCTTGTGATGAACAAACAGCAGAAAGAAGAAGCAGATGTGGTCATTCTGCTCCTCTACTGTTGCTCAGCTGGACAGTCGGACTTCTTGATGCTTTTCTCGGAAGTCTGGGCGCCCAAAGACACTTTACATGTGTAAACCGTATCCTGGTTCCAGTCTGACGTCTGGACGGCCAGATAGCTGCTGATGTGGAAAGTCTGGTCGGGTTGTTTAACAGCGGTGCTGGTAGAGATCCCACTGCTCACTGGGTTCCCTCCAGACAACCAGGTCACATCTGCAAAAGGCACAGACTGACTGGACAGACAGGCCAGAGAGGCTTCAGTGGACTGGAGCTCAGCACGGGACGGAGGGAAGACGGTCAGGACTGGAGGAGAGAGGCTGGAGCCTGAAACACACCAAAGGCTTTCTTCAAACAGCTGGACAGTAAAAGATAGTCTGTTTGTTTAGTTGACGAGAGTCAAACTGAACAAATGAAGCATTTAGAAAATATAAACATTTAGAAAGCATCATGTAAAGATATGAGCAGAGTAAAAAAAAGAAATAACTGAGAACATTAATCACTAACTAGATAATATGATGACCGGTTTTATAAAACATTTATGTTGAAATAATTTCAAACGGTCTTCATGTGTGTCTTACAAAGTGTTGTCTGGTTTATAATATAACATAATCAGTCGCTGTGAGAAATTACAGTAAAACAGAGCTGAGTTTGATAAAGTCTAACTAACATCAGAGGAAACAAATGTTTTCAAAAGCCAACAAACACAGTGATCATGGTGTTAAAACTACATTTTACAAGATTAGTAATTAAACAACATGAACTCAGAAATGAAGTATTCACTTTTTATGTCAGATAATCTTAACAGATTATGTAACATCATTCAAATAGTTTTTGAGTCAAGAGTTGCAGAAATAAATATGGTAAAATTATTTAGAAAACATTTCAAGTGTTTTGATTTTTCACAACTTTGAATTCTCTGTTAAAAAAACATCTTTGTATCAAAGCTGATGAACAACAGAATGAATCATTAAACAACATGTTAAATATTTCCAACAAGTAGAAAACATAAATCCATAATTTTCTCTTAATATGAATATTAGTATCAGTACACATATTCAGTTTTATGATGAGTAAACAGTACTTACTTGTCACAATCAGCTTGGTTCCTGGTCCGAATACCACAGTGATTCAGTCTGTACACATGGCTGTACAAAAACCTCCTGACTCTCTAACGAGGGGAGAGGAACTGAACCATCCTGCTGAGACCAACTCTCACTGTCAACACCTCATTGAATTCATCCGTCTGACTTCATTTCATAACACTGCTGGACTTGTTTGGAAAATCACTTTCATTCTTTTCTCCTTGTCGCCATATCATTTCTGTCTTCTCTTTATTTAATTGAAGGACATGTATTTTCATCAATCAATGTACTTATTCTCAGCATTGATGTGAGTCTGAGTAATCATAGTCACTTGGTTAACTGGTTATTCATCTGAGTGTGGTCTGTGAAGCTATGATAAGCATCTTTATTGTCATGTATGATTTGACCAACAGGAAGTACGTTCAGTTGAATTATAGGGATCCAAAAATCAAAGAAAAATATCTGTTGATCCTTTATATATATATATATATATATATATATATATATATATATATATATATATATATATATATATATTAGTTACATAAAGCATTGACTGATGACTTCTCTCCCAGTGAAGATGTGTCAAGCAGTGATTTTTAACCACTGTGTCACGGCATCCTGTGTAGTGATAGTCAGGAGTGTCGTGGAAAAATGTCCAATTTCACTTAATCGGTTCAAAAATAATATGATTTAGTTGCCGCAAATAAAGTGCCATTGTTGAGCATCTGAGCCTGTAATATAGTTGTTGGCCAAGTTATTAAATACTCTTCTATGACAGTAGGTAGCACAATAATTACCTGGAGCTGTTTTATGCTACAATGAGACATTTTGTAACTTGTTTTGTTGCTGGTGTGACTCAAGATTTTTTTATTGTTGAAAATGTGGCTCAAAAAAGGTTGAAAAACACTGTGTCAGAGTCTCAAAAAGCAGAAGTATTGTGTGAAGAGGTTTTTGTCACAGTGTAAATCACTGTGATACGAACTGATTAACAGAGTCATCCCATGTTTTACAGTAATAGACTGCTGAGTCTCCCTCCTCCATGTTGGTAATGATCAAACGATAATCTGATGTTGACTGATGAGTAGATGTGAACTTTGGAGAGGAGAAACCAGAGCCATAGCTTGGAGAGCTGTCCCCGTGATAAAAAAATATTACAAACTGAGGAACTCCTCCAGGAGTCTGTTTATACCACCAAGCACCACGGTTAGTAACAGTCCCCAGGTTACAGTCCATGGTGGCTGTCTCTCCTCTCCTCACCGCCACAACAGGCTTCTGTGTCAACACCGTCACACCACTCACACCTGGAAACAACAAGACGACATGGAGTCAAGAGAAACACACAGACTGATGAAGCCAACGTGAGGGCAAAGTTGCAGGAAGTCAGCCTCCTCACATGTGAGAGCAGTGATGAGAGAGCAGAGGGTCACCAGCATGATGTCGCTGTGTGGCGGAAACATTCCTGACTGTACAGCTGAGAGGTGAGCAGGGTCAGAGTGTGAGGAGAAGATACTCTGAAGCTTATAAAGACACTGAGGAGAGGAGAAGAGAAGAGGAGGAGGAGCTTAAACAAAACCGGCTTTTACACATAAATCAAAATCATAAGTATCAGTTTCAATTCATATAGTTTTTCATCAAATCTGTTAATAAAAAACGTCTGTATATTACTTTTGGAAGTCTGCTAATGTCATTTGAGAATTAAATCCATTATGCTCTTAAATGAATTCTTTATTTTATTTTTCTATTTTGGACTGCTCATAGAAAACAACATTTTTCTTTAGTGGGTTCATAGTTTTATGTTAAATGTGACTCCTCACTTTGTAAAAAAGTTCAGGAAGCACTTTCTTTTCTTTCACATGAGAGCTCTTATTCTTGTTCTTTGTTTAAGATGATTAAATATTGATTCAGGTATTGTGTTGATGTGGCTGCTGAAGCTCATATCTGAGTCTATAAGGATTTCTAACTTGGGTCAAGCTGGAAAATCACTTTCATTCTTTTCTCCTTGTGGCCGTATGATTTCTGTCTTGTCTTTATTTAATTGAAGGACATGTAATTACATCAAGCAATGTGTGTAAGCAGGGTGAAGAGTGTACTACAAGTTCATTATCAGCTCAACAAGAGACATTCACATTTACTGTTAACAAGTATTTTCATGACAATGTGATGGATCATAACTTGTGTTTAAGTGGTTTACATTTACATGTGAGCATATAAATATTTACACAAAACGAACTGTAAATAACCACTAGAAATATTTGAGAATGTGTGTGAGAATACAATAAAAGGAAAATATCTGTCTATTATATTTACTGTAAGTTACAGAAAGCATTGACTGGTGACTTCCCTCCCAGTCAAGATGTGTCAGAGTCTCAAAAAGCAGAAGTATTGTGTGAAGAGGTTTTTGTCACAGTGTAAATCACTGTGATACGTTTTGCTTAACAGAGCTGTCCCATGTTTCACAGTAATAGACTGCTGAGTCTCCCTCCTCCATGTTGGTAATGATCAAACGATAATCTGATGTTGACTGATGAGTAGATGTGAACTTTGGAGAGGAGAAACCAGAGCCATAGCTTGGAGCGCTGTCCCCGTGATAAAAATATATTACAAACTGAGGAACTCCTCCAGGAGTCTGTTTATACCAGGAAGCATAACTGTTAGTAACAGTCCCCAGGTTACAGTCCATGGTGGCTGTCTCTCCTCTCCTCACCGCCACAACAGGCTTCTGTGTCAACACCGTCACACCACTCACACCTGGAAACAACAAGACGACATGGAGTCAAGAGAAACACACAGACTGATGAAGCCAACGTGAGGGCAAAGTTGCAGGAAGTCAGCCTCCTCACATGTGAGAGCAGTGATGAGAGAGCAGAGGGTCACCAGCATGATGTCGCTGTGTGGCGGAAACATTCCTGACTGTACAGCTGAGAGGTGAGCAGGGTCAGAGTGTGAGGAGAAGATACTCTGAAGCTTATAAAGACACTGAGGAGAGGAGAAGAGAAGAGGAGGAGGAGCTTAAACAAAACCAGTTTTTACACATAAATCAAAATCATAAGTATCGGTTATAATTCATATAGTTTTTCATCAAATCTGTTAATAAAAAAAGTGTGTATATTACTATTGGAAGTCTGCTAATGTCATTTGAGAATAAAATCCATTATGCTCTCAAATGAATTGTTTATTTTATTTTTCTATTTTGGACTGCTCATAGAAAACAACATTTTTCTGAAGTGGGTTCATAGTTTTATGTTAAATGTGACTCCTCACTTTGTAAAGAAGTTCAGTAAGCACTTCCTTTTCTTTCACATGACAGCTTTTATTCTTGCTCTTTGTTTAAAATGATTAAATATTGATTCAATGATTGTGTTGATGTGGCTGCTGAAGCTCATATCTGAGTCTATAAGGATTTCTAACTTGGGTCAAGCTGGAAAATCACTTTGATTCTTTTCTCCTTGTGGCCGTATGATTTCTGTCTTGTCTTTATTTAATTGAAGGACATGTAATTGCATCAAGCAATGCACTTATTCCGGCTTAATACAGTATGTGTAAGTAGTATTATATCATAAACAGGGTGAAAAGTCTTCTGCAAGTTCATGTATCACCCGTAAAAAGAGACGTTCATATTTACTGTTAACAATTATTTTCATTACAGTGTGATGGATCATAACTTGTGTTTAAGTTGTTTACATTAACATGTGAGCATATCAATATGTACAAACTGCAACCTGTAAATAAACAATCGGAAAGATTTGAGAATGTGTGTGAAAATACATCCATCCATCCATCCATTTTCCGCCGCTTATCCGGGGTCGGGTCGCGGTGGCAGCACACCCAGCAGACCGACCCAGGCTTCCCTCTCACCCGCAACATTTTCCAGCTCGTTCTGGGGGACCCCGAGACGTTCCCAGGCCAGCCGGGAGATATAATCCCTCCAGCGTGTCCTGGGTCTTCCCCGGGGCCTCTTCCCAGTTGGACGTGCCTGGAAAACCTCTAATGGGAGGCGTCCAGGAGGCATCCGAATTAGATGCCCGAACCACCTCAGCTGACTCCTTTCGATACGAAGGAGCAGCGGCTCGACTCCAAGCTCCCCCCTGATGTCCGAGCTCCTTACCCTATCTCTAAGGCTGAGCCCGGCCACCCTACGGAGGAAGCTCATTTCGGCCGCTTGTATCCGCGACCTCGTTCTTTCGGTCACGACCCAGAGTTCGTGACCATAGGTGAGGGTTGGAACGTAGACCGACCAGTAAATAGAGAGCTTCGCCTTCCGACTTAGCTCCCTCTTCACCAAGACGGACCGGTACAGCGCCTGTTTTACTGCTGCAGCCGCACCGATCCGCCTGTCGATCTCTCGCTCCACCTTACCCTCACTCGTGAACAAGACCCCGAGGTACTTGAACTCCTTCGCTTGGGGCAGGCATGTTGTCCCCACCTGAAGGGAGCAATCCACCGGTTTCCGGCAGAGAACCATGGCCTCGGATTTGGAGGCGCTAACCCTCATCCCTGCCGCTTCACACTCGGCTGCAAAACGCCCCAGCGACTGCTGGAGGTCACGTTCCGAGGAAGCAAACAGGACCACATCATCTGCAAACAGCAGAGAGGCGATCCCGAGGCCCCCGAACCGGATTTCCTCCGCCCCCCGGCTGCGCCTAGAAATCCTGTCCATGAAGGTCACAAACAGGACCGGTGATAAAGGGCAGCCCTGGCGGAGGCCAACACCCACCGGGAACGTGTCTGACTTAATACCGAGGATACGGACACAACTCCTACTGCAGGCGTATAGAGACCGAATAGCCCGTGCCAACGGATCCGGCACCCCGTACTCCTGCAGCACCCCCCACAGAACCCCCCGAGGGACCCGGTCGAAAGCCTTCTCCAAGTCCACAAAGCACATGTAGACTGGTTGGGCAAACTCCCAAGACCCCTCCAGTAGTCCCGCAAGGGTAAAGAGCTGGTCCACTGTTCCACGACCGGGACGGAATCCGCACTGCTCCTCTTGAATCCGAGGTTCGACAAGCGGTCGGAGTCTCCTTTCCAGCACCCTGGCATAAGCTTTTCCCGGGAGGCTGAGTAGTGTGATACCACGATAGTTCGAGCACACTCTCCGGTCCCCCTTCTTGAAAATGGGAACCACCACCCCGGTCTGCCAGTCCATGGGCACTGTTCCCGACCCCCATGCGACACTGAAAAGGCGTGTCAGCCAAGACAGCCCAGCAATGTCCAGCGCTTTCAGCATCTCAGGGCGGATTTCATCCACCCCCGGCGCCTTGCCACCAAGAAGCTCTTTAACTACCTTAGTGACCTCTGCCAGGGATATGGGTGCACCCACCCCAAGGTCTTCAGGCACTGCCCCCTCCCCAGGGGACATGTTGGCCGGGTTTAGGAGTTCCTCAAAGTGCTCTTTCCACCGTCCGACGATGTCCCCAGTCCGAGTCAGCAGTTCCCCTCCCCCGCTGAGAACAGCCTGGGGTAGGCCCTGCTTTCCCTTTCTGATCCGCCGGATGGTTTGCCAGAACCTCTTTGAGGCCAACCGAAAGTCCTTCTCCATGGCCTCCCCGAACTCTTCCCATGACCGAGTTTTAGCATCCGCTACCGCCGCAGCTGCAGCCCTCTTGGCCTGCCGGTACCCATCAGCTGCTTCAGGAGACCCCTGGGCCAACCAGGCCCGAAAGGCCTCCTTCTTCAACTTGACGGCTTCCCTCACCCCCGGTGTCCACCACCGGGTTCTCGGGTTACCGCCGCGACAGGCACCGACGACCTTCCGACCACAACTCTTGACAGCAGCTTCCACAATAGAGGCTTTGAACAAGGTCCACTCGGATTCCATGTCCCCAACCTCCCTCAGGATGCGTGAAAAGTTCTTCCGGAGGTGGGAGTTGAAGACCTTCCGGACAGGATCCTCAGCTAGACGTTCCCAGTTCACCCTCACAACACGTTTGGGCTTGCCAGGTCTTTCCAGCCGCCTCCCTCGCCATCTGATCCAACTCACCACCAGGTGGTGATCAGTTGACAGCTCTGCTCCTCTCTTTACCCGAGTGTCCAAGACATACGGCCGCAGGTCAGATGATACGATTACAAAGTCGATCATTGATCTTTGGCCTAAGGTGTTCTGGTACCAAGTACACTTATGAACCACCTTATGCTCAAACATGGTGTTTGTGATGGCCAAACCGTGGCTAGCACAGAAGTCCAACAACAGAACACCGTTCGGGTTCAGATCGGGCAAGCCGTTCCTCCCAATCACCCCCCGCCAAGTTTCACTGTCATTACCCACGTGACCGTTGAAGTCTCCCAGGAGAACTATAGAGTCGGCAGGAGGCGCCCTCTCCAGGACCCCTCCAACCGACTCCAAGAAGGCCGGATACTCCGAGCTGCTGTTCGGTGCATAAGCACAAACAACAGTCAGAGCCTTACTCCCCGCAACCCGAAGGCGCAGGGAGGCGACCCTCTCGTTCACCGGAAAAAACTCCAACATAGCGGCGCTCAGCCGGGGACTCGTGAGTATCCCCACACCCGCCCGGCGCCTCTCACCCTGGGCAACTCCAGAAAAGGACAAAGTCCAACCCTTCTCCAGGAGCTTGGTTCCAGAGCCCTTGCTGTGCGTGGAGGTGACCCCAACTATATCTAGCTGGTACCGTTCCACCTCCTGCACTAGCTCCAGCTCTTTCCCCGCTAGCGAGGTGACGTTCCACGTCCCTAGAGCTAGTCCATGCTGCCGGCGATCGGCTCGCCCAGGTCTTCTGCCTGGTCTGCCGCCCGGTCTGCATTGCACCCGACCCCGATGGTCCTCTCCGCGGGTGGTGGGTCCACGGAGTGGCTGCGGCACCATGTAGTTCTTTCGGGCTAAGCCCGACCGGGCCCCATGGGCGAAAGCCCGGCCACCAGACGCTCGCCGACGAGCTCGCCTCCCAGGTCTGGCTCCAGGAGGGTGCCCCGGTTTCCCTTGTCCGGGCGAGGTGACTAAGCTGTTAGTGCTGCTTTCCATCAGGGTTTTTTGAACCGCTCTTAGTCTGGGCTCTCCCCCGAAACCTGTTTGCCTTGGGAGACCCTACCAGGGGCTGACGCCCCGGACAACATAGCTCCCAGGTTCACTGAGCCACTCAAACTCCTCCACCACGTTAAGGTGGCGATTCACGGAGGAAAATACAATAAAAGGAAAATATCTGTTTATTATATATACTGTAAGTTACAGAAAGCATTGACTGGTGACTTCCCTCCAAGTCAAGATGTGTCAGAGTCTCAAAAAGCAGAAGTATTTTGTGAAGAGGTTTTTGTCACAGTGTAAATCACTGTGATACGAACTGATTAACAGAGCTGTCCCATGTTTGACAGTAATAGACTGCTGAGTCTCCCTCCTCCATGTTGGTAATGATCAAACGATAATCTGATGTTGACTGATGAGTAGATGTGAACTTTGGAGAGGAGAAACCAGAGCCATAGGTTGGAGAGCTCCAGCCGTGATAAAAATATAATACAAACTGAGGAACTCCTCCAGGAGTCTGTTTATACCAGCCAGCAGCACTGTTAGTAACAGTCCCCAGGTTACAGTCCATGGTGGCTGTCTCTCCTCTCCTCACCGCCACAACAGGCTTCTGTGTCAACACCGTCACACCACTCACACCTGGAAACAACAAGACGACATGGAGTCAAGAGAAACACACAGACTGATGAAGCCAACGTGAGGGCAAAGTTGCAGGAAGTCAGCCTCCTCACATGTGAGAGCAGTGATGAGAGAGCAGAGGGTCACCAGCATGATGTCGCTGTGTGGCGGAAACATTCCTGACTGTACAGCTGAGAGGTGAGCAGGGTCAGAGTGTGAGGAGAAGATACTCTGAAGCTTATAAAGACACTGAGGAGAGGAGAAGAGAAGAGGAGGAGGAGCTTAAACAAAACCGGCTCTTACACATAAATCAAAATCATAAGTATCGGTTTGATGTCATATAGTTTTTCATCAAATCTGTTAATAAAAAAACTTGTGTATATTACTTTAGTAAGTCTGCTAATGTCCTTTGAGAATTAAATCCATTATGCTCTCAAATGAATACTTCATTTTATTTTTCTATTTTGGACTGCTCATAGAAAAAAGAAGTATTCCTAAGTGGGTTCATGGTTTTATTTTAAATGTGAGTCCTAAAGAAGTTCAGTAAGCACTTTCTTTTCTTTCACATGAGAGCTCTTACTCTTGTTCTTTGTTTAAGATGATTGCATCAAGCAACGTACTTATTCTCAGCATTGTTGTGAGTTTGAGCAATCACAGTCACTTGGTGAACTAGTTATACATCTGAGTGTGCTCTGTAAAGCTGTGATAAGCATCTTTATTGTCATGTATGATTTGACCAAAAAGAAACATGTTTAGTTGAATAATAGGGGCCCAAGAATCGAAGCCTGATGGACTCCACGTCATGTTGATCTGCTCAGATGTAGAATCACTCATCTCTAGCATGTTACAGTGTGTGAAAGCAGTAATATATCAAAAGCAGGGTGAAAAGTGGACTTAACTGTTCATGTATAACCTCAACAACAGACATTAATATTTACTGTTAACAATTATTTTCAGGACACTGATGGATCATAACTTGTGTTTAAGTTGTTTACATTTACTTGTGAGCATATACGTATGTACACAAGGCAAACTGTAAATAAACATTAGGAAAATGTTTTAAAAGTGTTTGAGAATAAACAGTGACTGACAGGAGGAGGAGCTTTGCTTATATCTGCATGGTTTCATAGTGTAATGTGTCAGCATTAATATCAGTGTAGGGGATTTTTCAAAATTTGGATCTGATCAAATTTATTGCAGTTACAATTGTGACATATATGTTTATTTTTAAACTCCCTTGCCTTAGGAGATCAAAAAAAAATCAACTTTTTTTCACAAGTTAAAGGAGAGTCATGTTGCTTTTTCCACATGTACAACAAAACATATGTATAAAAGCAATTGATAATTTGCAACATCACTGTGTTTCCAGTCAAGGAGGCTTTACAGAGAACTGAGACTCAACCTCTTGATTTACATGAAGTTAAATAAAGACAGGAGGTCTGCAGGTGCTTCCTGCAGATGAGAGAGAGAGAGAGAGAGAGAGAGAGAGAGAGAGAGAGAGAGAGAGCGAGAGCGAGAGCGAGAGAGAGATGAAACAAGAGCTCTGACTTCTGTTGATGGTTAGTTCTCTTTTTTGCATGCGTGTGTACTGTCTTTTTTTAAACAATGAAATCAGTAAGAGTTCCCTCTGTGTCTTCCAATAGTAATCCAGTGCTGCTCTCTAGTGTGAATTCAAAAGAATAACAACACCTAACTTCTCTTATTTTATCATCATCGGTTGTGTGAAGTACAACTATAATACATGTTTAATCTAATAAATGTGTGCAAATAATGTAGTTATAGACATGAGTGATTTCATGTAATCACCTTAATTAAGAATTTAAATACATAAATAAATGCATTCCCTAAATGAATAGTAATTTGGAAAAGTTCATTTTTACTTTGAAGCTTGAGAGACCGCTGCTGCTTCGTTACAATCTCTCATGACTTTGACTGCTCTCCTGCAAACAGCCAGCAGAGGGCCAATAGGATTGTTCATGTGAGGGAGGGAACACTAAAGAGAGACCAGGCGGAGGAATTTGAGTTTTCATGTAATGTAACAAATGCAACGTTCACTTTGACTGCATTTATATCAACAATATCAATGTCTGAAGAATGCAGACATCCTCCAACATCTGTGTCTTTGGAGTCACTTTAAATGAATATAGTTTACACACATCTGAACAAGCCCATCAGAGTAATTAGTCAAGTACATATTTAGCATGATTGAAGGGAATATCACAAAAGCAACACAACTCAAACATGTAGTAGACATGTCAAATCATAGCGTTGGAGTCATTTTTTTTTTTTATCACCTTCTAAAAGTTCATATTTCACATCCAGGGTTGCATCCAGGTATGAACTCTATTTTCCATGTGAGGCCTGCGCTGCCTGCCTTCCCTCACCTGTCCACTAGTCACCCCGTTCAGTTCTCCTGCTGCTGCTCGTCACCTGACCACCAGCTATACTTTCTAACGCAGGTGACACCATCATGTCTGGTGATAAAACGCACATCTCTGCTCGCTACTTGTTCCTGAAGGCATTACGTGACAGTGACAGAACAATCAGGGTTCAGCAGACTCTTCAACTGCGCTCCAGAGTCGCAGCAGCCCACCATGCTGTCCCACAACCAGCTGGTACGATGTCAGGATAGGAGGTGTGATGATGTCAGAGTGGCCCCGATTTACATGAATTTAAACAAAAGTTAAACACTTGACACACACGAGTATCTTTAATAACTGAATGTTGAATTCCGTTTCTCAAACAAACCCACTAACTATCCAACATTTCATGATTATGTTACATTACTCATGTTTAGTGGTGGTCACTGAAATCATAAATAAACACGTTTTAAGGATAAGACCATGAAGTTTAGGTGAGGTCGAAGAATAAGTCGGTTTACAAACGACAGGACTCTTCATTTACATGAAGCTATAAATAAGGAGAGCGGGCCAACAGGTGCATCCTGGGAAGGAAGAGAAGATGAAGTAGAGAGGTGATGCTTCACTGACGGAGGATGACATCTTGCTTTCATTTGATCGTTTCATTTCATTTAATTACTGAGAGAAACTAAAACCAGAAAAGACATCTTAGTTTGAATAAATTTCTGATAGACTTTAGAGAACGTAAAACATAATGTTTTTAATTTAGATTCATACCTTATGACCATTTTTTAAATAAATGACAGCGATTAATGACTAAAGTGACACAAACTGCATCTACAAACCACCTGCTTCTTCTTGAGCCATTGTTAGTGAGAAAAAGACAAGAAATCTGTTGTTTTACACAATGCTTTTTTATTGAATAAGTCTGAATACGTTGTATTGTTTGCAAAGCTGAAACACAATTACAAGCACATTTTCTAAAAAGTGAAGCTTGTGATGAACAAACAGCAGAAAGAAGAAGCAGATGTTAAATGGTCATTCTGCTCCTCTACTGTTGCTCAGCTGGACAGTCGGACTTCTTGATGCTTTTCTCGGAAGTCTGGGCGCCCAAAGACACTTTACATGTGTAAACCGTATCCTGGTTCCAGTCTGACGTCTGGACGGCCAGATAGCTGCTGATGTGGAAAGTCTGGTCGGGTTGTTTAACAGCGGTGCTGGTAGAGATCCCACTGCTCACTGGGTTCCCTCCAGACAACCAGGTCACATCTGCAAAAGGCACAGACTGACTGGACAGACAGGCCAGAGAGGCTTCAGTGGACTGGAGCTCAGCACGGGACGGAGGGAAGACGGTCAGGACTGGAGGAGAGAGGCTGGAGCCTGAAACACACCAAAGGCTTTCTTCAAACAGCTGGACAGTAAAAGATAGTCTGTTTGTTTAGTTGACGAGAGTCAAACTGAACAAATGAAGCATTTAGAAAATATAAACATTTAGAAAGCATCATGTAAAGATATGAGCAGAGTAAAAAAAAGAAATGACTGAGAATGTTAATCACTAACTTGGAAATACGATGACCGGTTTTATAAAACATTTATGTTGAAATAATTTCAAACGGTCTTCATGTGTGTCTTACAAAGTGTTGTCTGGTTTATAATATAACATAATCAGTCGCTGTGAGAAATTACAGTAAAACAGAGCTGAGTTTGATAAAGTCTAACTAACATCAGAGGAAACAAATGTTTTCAAAAGCCAACAAACACAGTGATCATGGTGTTAAAACTACATTTTACAAGATTAGTAATTAAACAACATGAACTCAGAAATGAAGTATTCACTTTTTATGTCAGATAATCTTAACAGATTATGTAACATCACTCAAATAGTTTTTGAGTCAAGAGTTGCAGAAATAAATATGGTAAAATTAATTAGAAAACATTTCAAGTGTTTTGATTTTTCACAACTTTGAATTCTCTGTTAAAAAAACATCTTTGTATCAAAGCTGATGAACAACAGAATGAATCATTAAACAACATGTTAAATATTTCCAACAAGTAGAAAACATAAATCCATAATTTTCTCTTAATATGAATATTAGTATCAGTACACGTATTCAGTTTTATGATGAGTAAACAGTACTTACTTGTCACAATCAGCTTGGTTCCTGGTCCGAATACCACAGTGATTCAGTCTGTACACATGGCTGTACAAAAACCTCCTGACTCTCTAACGAGGGGAGAGGAACTGAACCATCCTGCTGAGACCAACTCTCACTGTCAACACCTCATTGAATTCATCCGTCTGACTTCATTTCATAACACTGCTGGACTTGTTTCAAACACTCCTGTAATGTTAGATGCATTCATTGAATGTTCCTCAATGTTTTGTTCCAGTTTGTCTGATTTGAGTGCTTCTATTTTGCTCAGAGATGTTACACATCTGTAGTGAGTCTCTGGTGGAGGTTTTTGTCACAGTGTGAACCTCTGTGATACAGCTGCAGCAGCAGAGTCATCCCATGTCCCACAGTAATACTGAGCAGCGTCTCCGGCCTCTGCCCGCTTTATGATGAACTGGTAATCTATGTTTGATGAGGATTTAGAGCTGAACCGGTCTGAGGAGAAACCTGATCCAAACTGGAGATCACTGCTGCCATGATGAAATTTAAGAACATACTGAGGAGCTTCACCAGGAACCTGTTTATACCATCTGACAGAATTTCCATCATATCTCTGAATGTTGCAGTTGAGAACAACCTCTTGTCCTGGAGAAACTGTGTGCACAGCAGGCGTCTGAGTCAGCACTATCACTGCATCCACATCTGTCAAGACACAGAGAAAAATAAGGTGAAAGGTTTCTGTGTGAATAGATGATAGATGGGCTGTAAAATGAACCAGAAGAACATCTCACATGTGAGAGCAGTGAAGAGAGAGCAGAGGATCCCCAGCATGATGTCACTGTGGCGTTCCTGACTGTACAGCTGAGAGGTGAGCAGGGTCAGAGTGTGAGGAGAAGAGATTATGGAGCATATAAAGACACTGAGAAGAAGAGGAGAGGAGGAGGAGGAGCTTTACCAAAACCAGTTTTCACACATAAATCAACATCATAAGTATCGGTTTCACATCATTTACTTTTTCATAAGTTCTGTTAATAAAAAACGTACGCATACTGGTTTTGGAAGTATGCTAATGTAATTTAAGAATTAAATCAAGTTATTCTTTCACATTAATTGTTTCTTCTTTTTTTTATTTCAGACTGCTCGTTAAAAAAAAAGTATTTCTAAGTGGGTTCATAGTTTGATGTTAAATGTGACTCCTCATGTAAAGAAGTTCAGAAAGTACTTTCTTTTCTTTCATATATTTTTCTCCAATGGGGGCTCATTTTTTTGTTCTTTGTTTCTGATATTGTGTTGATGTGGCTGCTGAAGCTCAGATCTGAATCTATTAAGATTTATAACTTGGGTCAAGCTGGAAAATCACTTTCATTCTTTTCTCCTTGTTGCCATATGATTTCTGTCTTGTCTTTATTTAATTGAAGGACATGTAATTACATAAAGTAATGTGTGTAAGCAGGGTGAAGAGTGTACTACAAGTTCATTATCAGCTCAACAAGAGACATTCACATTTACTGTTAACAAGTATTTTCATGACAATGTGATGGATCATAACTTGTGTTGAAGTGGTTTACATTTACATGTGAGCATATAAATATTTACACAAGGCAAACTGTAAATAACCACTAGAAATATTTGAGAATGTGTGTGAGAATACAATAAAAGGAAAATATCTGTTTATTATATATACTGTAAGTTACAGAAAGCATTGACTGGTGACTTCCCTCCCAGTCAAGATGTGTCAGAGTCTCAAAAAGCAGAAGTATTGTGTGAAGAGGTTTTTGTCACAGTGTAAATCACTGTGATACTTCCTGCTTAACAGAGCTGTCCCATGTTTTACAGTAATAGACTGCTGAGTCTCCCTCCTCCATGTTGGTAATGATCAAACGATAATCTGATGTTGACTGATGAGTAGATGTGAACTTTGGAGAGGAGAAACCAGAGCCATAGCTTGGAGCGCTCCAGCCGTGATAAAAAGATAATACAAACTGAGGAACTCCTCCAGGAGTCTGTTTATACCAGCGAGCATCACTGTCAGTAACAGTCCCCAGGTTACAGTCCATGGTGGCTGTCTCTCCTCTCCTCACCGCCACAACAGGCTTCTGTGTCAACACCGTCACACCACTCACACCTGGAAACAACAAGACGACATGGAGTCAAGAGAAACACACAGACTGATGAAGCCAACGTGAGGGCAAAGTTGCAGGAAGTCAGCCTCCTCACATGTGAGAGCAGTGATGAGAGAGCAGAGGGTCACCAGCATGATGTCAGTGGGAGCTGAGAATGGCCTTGTGACTTGGAAAGTGAGTTTACTGCTGACAGATTAGAGGATGAGGAGAGGAGGTGCTGGAGGAGCAATTAAATACAACACTGAAACTGAGAGTGACTGACAGGAGGAGGAGCTTTGCTTATATCTGCATGGTTTCATGGTGTAATGTGTCAGCATTATTATCAGTGTAGGGGATTTTTCAAAATTTGGATCTGATCAAATTTATTGCAGTTGCAATTGTGACATATATGTTTATTTTTAAACTCCCTTGCCTTAGGAGATCAAAAAATTCAACTTTTTTTCATAAGTCAAAGGAGAGTCATGTTGCTTTTTCAACGTGTACAACAAAACACATGTATAAAAGCAATTGACAATTTGCAACATCATTGTGTTTCCAGTCAAGGAGGCTTTACAGAGAACTGAGACTCAACCTCTTGATTTACATGAAGTTAAATAAAGACAGGAGGTCTGCAGGTGCTTCCTGCAGATGAAACAGAGAGAGAGAGAGAGAGAGAGAGAGAGAGATAGAGAGAGAGAGAGAGAGAGAGAGAGAGAGAGAGAGAGAGAGAGAAGAGAGAGAGAGAGAGAGAGAGAGAGAGAGAGAGAGAGAGAGAGAGAGAGATGAAAAGCCCTGACTTCTGTTGAAATCTAGGGTTACTTCTCTTTTTTGTGTGTGTGTTTGTGTTTGTGTGTACTGAGTCTTTTTTAAACAATGAAATCAGTAAGAGTTCCCTCTGTGTCTTCTAATAGTAATCCAGTGCTGCTCTCTAGTGTGAATTCAAAAGAATAACAACACCTAACTTCTCTTATTTTATCATCATCGGTTGTGTGAAGTACAACTATAATACATGTTTAATCTAATAAATGTGTGCAAATAATGTAGTTATAGACATGAGTGATTTCATGCAATCACCTTAATTAAGAATTTAAATACATAAATAAATGCATTCCCTAAATGAATAGTAATTTGGAAAAGTTCATTTTTACTTTGAAGCTTGAGAGACCGCTGCTGCTTCGTTACAATCTCTCATGACTTTGACTGCTCTCCTGCAAACAGCCAGCAGAGGGCCAATAGGATTGTTCATGTGAGGGAGGGAACACTAAAGAGAGACCAGGCGGAGGAATTTGAGTTTTCATGTAATGTAACAAATGCAACGTTCACTTTGACTGCATTTATATCAACAATATTAATGTCTGAAGAATGCAGACATCCTCCAACATCTGTGTCTTTGGAGTCACTTTAAATGAATATAGTTTACACACATCTGAACAAGCCCATCAGAGTAATTAGTCAAGTACATATTTAGCATGATTGAAGGGAATATCACAAAAGCAACACAACTCAAACATGTAGTAAACATGTCAAATCATAGCGTTAGAGTCATTTTTATTTTTCATCACCTTCTAAAAGTTCATATTTCACATCCAGGGTTGCATCCAGGTATGAACTCTATTTTCCATGTGAGGCCTGCGCTGCCTGCCTTCCCTCACCTGTCCACTAGTCACCCCGTTCAGTTCTCCTGCTGCTGCTCGTCACCTGACCACCAGCTATACTTTCTAACGCAGGTGACACCATCATGTCTGGTGATAAAACGCACATCTCTGCTCGCTACTTGTTCCTGAAGGCATTACGTGACAGTGACAGAACAATCAGGGTTCAGCAGACTCTTCAACTGCGCTCCAGAGTCGCAGCAGCCCACCATGCTGTCCCACAACCAGCTGGTATGATGTCAGGATAGGAGGTGTGATGATGTCAGAGTGGCCCCGATTTATATGAATTTAAACAAAAGTTAAACACTTGACACACACGAATATCTTTAATAACTGAATGTTGAATTCTGTTTCTTAAACAAACCCACTAACTATCCAACATTTCATGATTATGTTACATTACTCATGTTTAGTGGTGGTCACTGAAATCATAAATAAACACGTTTTAAGGATAAGACCATGAAGTTTAGGTGAGGTCAAAGAATAAGTCGGTTTACAACCGACAGGACTCTTCATTTACATGAAGCTATAAATAAGGAGAGCAGGCCAACAGGTGCATCCTGGGAAGGAAGAGAAGATGAAGTAGAGAGGTGATGCTTCACTGACGGAGGATGACATCTTGCTTTCATTTGATCGTTTCATTTCATTTAATAACTGCAAGCAACTAAAACCAGAAAAGACATCTTAGTTTGAATAAATTTCTGATAGACTTTAGAGAACGTAAAACATAATGTTTTTAATTTAGATTCATACCTTATGACCATTTTTTAAATAAATGACAGCGATTAATGACTAAAGTGACACAAACTGCATCTACAAACCACCTGCTTCTTCTTGAGCCATTGTTCATGAGAAAAAGACAAGAAATCTATTGTTTTACACAATGCTTTTTTATTGAATAAGTCTGAATACGTTGTATTGTTTGCAAAGCTGAAACACAATTACAAGCACATTTTCTAAAAAGTGAAGCTTGTGATGAACAAACAGCAGAAAGAAGAAGCAGATGTTAAATGGTCATTCTGCTCCTCTACTGTTGCTCAGCTGGACAGTCGGACTTCTTGATGCTTTTCTCGGAAGTCTGGGCGCCCAAAGACACTTTACATGTGTAAACCGTATCCTGGTTCCAGTCTGACGTCTGGACGGCCAGATAGCTGCTGATGTGGAAAGTCTGGTCGGGTTGTTTAACAGCGGTGCTGGTAGAGATCCCACTGCTCACTGGGTTCCCTCCAGACAACCAGGTCACATCTGCAAAAGGCACAGACTGACTGGACAGACAGGCCAGAGAGGCTTCAGTGGACTGGAGCTCAGCACGGGACGGAGGGAAGACGGTCAGGACTGGAGGAGAGAGGCTGGAGCCTGAAACACACCAAAGGCTTTCTTCAAACAGCTGGACAGTAAAAGATAGTCTGTTTGTTTAGTTGACGAGAGTCAAACTGAACAAATGAAGCATTTAGAAAATATAAACATTTAGAAAGCATCATGTAAAGATATGAGCAGAGTAAAAAAAAGAAATGACTGAGAATGTTAATCACTAACTTGGAAATACGATGACCGGTTTTATAAAACATTTATGTTGAAATAATTTCAAACGGTCTTCATGTGTGTCTTACAAAGTGTTGTCTGGTTTATAATATAACATAATCAGTCGCTGTGAGAAATTACAGTAAAACAGAGCTGAGTTTGATAAAGTCTAACTAACATCAGAGGAAACAAATGTTTTCAAAAGCCAACAAACACAGTGATCATGGTGTTAAAACTACATTTTACAAGATTAGTAATTAAACAACATGAACTCAGAAATGAAGTATTCACTTTTTATGTCAGATAATCTTAACAGATTATGTAACATCACTCAAATAGTTTTTGAGTCAAGAGTTGCAGAAATAAATATGGTAAAATTATTTAGAAAACATTTCAAGTGTTTTGATTTTTCACAACTTTGAATTCTCTGTTAAAAAAACATCTTTGTATCAAAGCTGATGAACAACAGAATGAATCATTAAACAACATGTTAAATATTTCCAACAAGTAGAAAACATAAATCCATAATTTTCTCTTAATATGAATATTAGTATCAGTACACATATTCAGTTTTATGATAAGTAAACAGTACTTACTTGTCACAATCAGCTTGGTTCCTGGTCCGAATACCACAGTGATTCAGTCTGTACACATGGCTGTACAAAAACCTCCTGACTCTCTAACGAGGGGAGAGGAACTGAACCATCCTGCTGAGACCAACTCTCACTGTCAACACCTCATTGAATTCATCCGTCTGACTTCATTTCATAACACTGCTGGACTTGTTTCAAACACTCCTGTAATGTTAGATGCATTCATTGAATGTTCCTCAATGTTTTGTTCCAGTTTGTCTGATTTGAGTGCTTCTATTTTGCTCAGAGATGTTACACATCTGTAGTGAGTCTCTGGTGGAGGTTTTTGTCACAGTGTGAACCTCTGTGATACAGCTGCATCAGCAGAGTCATCCCATGTCCCACAGTAATACTGAGCAGCATCTCCGGCCTCTGCCCGCTTTATGATGAACTGGTAATCTATGTTTGATGAGGATTTAGAGCTGAACCGGTCTGAGGAGAAACCTGATCCAAACTCAAGATCACTGCTGTCATGATCAAATCCAAGAACATACTGAGGAGCTTCACCAGGAACCTGTTTATACCATCTGACATAATTTCCATCATATCTCTGAATGTTGCAGTTGAGAACAACCTCTTGTCCTGGAGAAACTGTGTGCACAGCAGGCGTCTGAGTCAGCACTATCACTGCATCCACATCTGTCAAGACACAGAGAAAAATAAGGTGAAAGGTTTCTGTGTGAATAGATGATAGATGGGCTGTAAAATGAACCAGAAGAACATCTCACATGTGAGAGCAGTGAAGAGAGAGCAGAGGATCCCCAGCATGATGTCACTGTGGCGTTCCTGACTGTACAGCTGAGAGGTGAGCAGGGTCAGAGTGTGAGGAGAAGAGATTATGGAGCATATAAAGACACTGAGAAGAAGAGGAGAGGAGGAGGAGGAGCTTAAACAAAACCAGTTTTCACACATAAATCAACATCATAAGTATCGGTTTCACATCATTTACTTTTTCATAAATTCTGTTAATAAAAAACGTACGCATACTGGTTTTGGAAGTATGCTAATGTAATTTAAGAATTAAATCAAGTTATTCTTTCACATTAATTGTTTCTTCTTTTTTTTATTTCAGACTGCTCGTTAAAAAAAAAAGTATTTCTAAGTGGGTTCATAGTTTGATGTTAAATGTGACTCCTCATGTAAAGAAGTTCAGAAAGTACTTTCTTTTCTTTCATATATTTTTCTCCAATGGGGGCTCATTTTTTTGTTATTTGTTTCTGATATTGTGTTGATGTGGCTGCTGAAGCTCAGATCTGAGTCTTTTAAAATTTATAACTTGGGTCAAACTGGAAAATCACTTTCATTCTTTTCTCCTTGTTGCCATATGATTTCTGTCTTGTCTTTATTTAATTGAAAGACATGTAATTACATAAAGCAATGTGTGTAAGCAGGGTGAAGAGTGTACTACAAGTTCATTATCAGCTCAACAAGAGACATTCACATTTACTGTTAACAAGTATTTTCATGACAATGTGATGGATCATAACTTGTGTTTAAGTGGTTTACATTTACATGTGAGCATATAAATATTTACACAAGGCAAACTGTAAATAACCACTAGAAATATTTGAGAATGTTTGTGAGAATACAATAAAAGGAAAATATCTGTTTATTATATATACTGTAAGTTACAGAAAGCATTGACTGGTGACTTCCCTCCCAGTCAAGATGTGTCAGAGTCTCAAAAAGCAGAAGTATTGTGTGAAGAGGTTTTTGTCACAGTGTAAATCACTGTGATACTTCCTGCTTAACAGACTCATCCCATGTTTCACAGTAATAGACTGCTGAGTCTCCCTCCTCCATGTTGGTAATGATCAAACGATAATCTGATGTTGACTGATGAGTAGATGTGAACTTTGGAGAGGAGAAACCAGAGCCATAGCCTGGAGCGCTGTCCCCGTGATAAAAAAATATTACAAACTGAGGAACTTCTCCAGGAGTCTGTTTATACCAGCGAGCAGCACTGTTAGTAACAGTCCCCAGGTTACAGTCCATGGTGGCTGTCTCTCCTCTCCTCACCGCCACAACAGGCTTCTGTGTCAACACCGTCACACCACTCACACCTGGAAACAACAAGACGACATGGAGTCAAGAGAAACACACAGACTGATGAAGCCAACGTGAGGGCAAAGTTGCAGGAAGTCAGCCTCCTCACATGTGAGAGCAGTGATGAGAGAGCAGAGGGTCACCAGCATGATGTCGCTGTGTGGCGGAAACATTCCTGACTGTACAGCTGAGAGGTGAGCAGGGTCAGAGTGTGAGGAGAAGATACTCTGAAGCTTATAAAGACACTGAGGAGAGGAGAAGAGAAGAGGAGGAGGAGCTTAAACAAAACCAGTTTTTACACATAAATCAAAATCATAAGTATCAGTTTCAATTCATATAGTTTTTAATCAAATCTGTTAATAAAAAAAGTGTGTATATTACTTTTGGAAGTCTGCTAATGTCATTTGAGAATTAAATCCATTATGATCTCAAATGAATTGTTTATTTTAATTTTCTATTTTGGACTGCTCATAGAAAACAACATTTTTCTTTAGTGGGTTCATAGTTTTATGTTAAATGTGACTCCTCGCCTACTAAAGAAGTTCAGGAAGCACTTCATTTTCCTTCAATAAGAATTGTTATTCTTATTCTTTGTTTAAGAAGATTAAATATTGATTCAATGATTGTGTTGATGTGGCTGCTGAAGCTCAAATCTGAGTCGACTTCTAACTTGGGTCAAGCTGGAAAATCACTTTCATTCTTTTCTCCTTGTTGCCAGATGATTTCTGTCTTGTCTTTATTTAATTGAAGGACATGTAATTGCATCAAGCAATGTACTTATTCCAGCATAATACAGTATGTGTAAGCAGTATTATATCATAAACAGGGTGAAAAGTGTTCTGCAAGTTCATGTATCATCCTTAAAAAGAGACATTCATATTTACTGTAAACAATTTTTTTTCACGACAGTGTGATGGATCATAACTTGTGTTTAAGTTGTTTACATTAACATGTGAGCATATCAATATGTACAAACTGCAACCTGTAAATAAACAATCGGAAAGATTTGAGAATGTTTGTGAGAATACAATAAAAGGAAAATATCTGTTTATTATATATACTGTAAGTTACAGAAAGCATTGACTGGTGACTTCCCTCCCAGTCAAGATGTGTCAGAGTCTCAAAAAGCAGAAGTATTTTGTGAAGAGGTTTTTGTCACAGTGTAAATCACTGTGATACGTACTCATTAACAGAGCTGTCCCATGTTTTACAGTAATAGACTGCTGAGTCTCCCTCCTCCATGTTGGTAATGATCAAACGATAATCTGATGTTGACTGATGAGTAGATGTGAACTTTGGAGAGGAGAAACCAGAGCCATAGCCTGGAGAGCTGAGGCTGTGATAAAAATATAATACAAACTGAGGAACTCCTCCAGGAGTCTGTTTATACCAGGAAGCATAACTGTTAGTAACAGTCCCCAGGTTACAGTCCATGGTGGCTGTCTCTCCTCTCCTCACCGCCACAACAGGCTTCTGTGTCAACACCGTCACACCACTCACACCTGGAAACAACAAGACGACATGGAGTCAAGAGAAACACACAGACTGATGAAGCCAACGTGAGGGCAAAGTTGCAGGAAGTCAGCCTCCTCACATGTGAGAGCAGTGATGAGAGAGCAGAGGGTCACCAGCATGATGTCGCTGTGTGGCCGAAACATTCCTGACTGTACAGCTGAGAGGTGAGCAGGGTCAGAGTGTGAGGAGAAGATACTCTGAAGCTTATAAAGACACTGAGGAGAGGAGAAGAGAAGAGGAGGAGGAGCTTAAACAAAACCGGCTCTTACACATAAATCAAAATCATAAGTATCGGTTTGATGTCATATAGTTTTTCATCAAATCTGTTAATAAAAAAACTTGTGTATATTACTTTAGTAAGTCTGCTAATGTCCTTTGAGAATTAAATCCATTATGCTCTCAAATGAATACTTCATTTTATTTTTCTATTTTGGACTGCTCATAGAAAAAAGAAGTATTCCTAAGTGGGTTCATGGTTTTATTTTAAATGTGAGTCCTAAAGAAGTTCAGTAAGCACTTTCTTTTCTTTCACATGAGAGCTCTTACTCTTGTTCTTTGTTTAAGATGATTGCATCAAGCAATGTACTTATTCTCAGCATTGTTGTGAGTTTGAGCAATCACAGTCACTTGGTGAACTAGTTACACATCTGAGTGTGCTCTGTAAAGCTGTGATAAGCATCTTTATTGTCATGTATGATTTGACCAAAAAGAAACATGTTTAGTTGAATAATAGGGGCCCAAGAATCGAAGCCTGATGGACTCCACGTCATGTTGATCTGCTCAGATGTAGAATCACTCATCTCTAGCATGTTACAGTGTGTGAAAGCAGTAATATATCAAAAGCAGGGTGAAAAGTGGACTTAACTGTTCATGTATAACCTCAACAAGAGACATTAATATTTACTGTTAACAATTATTTTCAGGACACTGTGATGGATCATAACTTGTGTTTAAGTTGTTTACATTTACTTGTGAGCATATACGTATGTACACAAGGCAAACTCTAAATAAACATTAGGAAAATGTTTTAAAAGTGTTTGAGAATAAAATAAAAGGAAAATATCTGTTTATTATATATACTGTAAGTTACAGAAAGCATTGACTGGTGACTTCCCTCCCAGTCAAGATGTGTCAGAGTCTCAAAAAGCAGAAGTATTTTGTGAAGAGGTTTTTGTCACAGTGTAAATCACTGTGATACGTACTCATTAACAGAGCTGTCCCATGTTTGACAGTAATAGACTGCTGAGTCTCCCTCCTCCATGTTGGTAATGATCAAACGATAATCTGATGTTGACTGATGAGTAGATGTGAACTTTGGAGAGGAGAAACCAGAGCCATAGCTTGGAGCGCTCCAGCCGTGATAAAAAGATAATACAAACTGAGGAACTCCTCCAGGAGTCTGTTTATACCAGCCAGCAGCACTGTTAGTAACAGTCCCCAGGTTACAGTCCATGGTGGCTGTCTCTCCTCTCCTCACCGCCACAACAGGCTTCTGTGTCAACACCGTCACACCACTCACACCTGGAAACAACAAGACGACATGGAGTCAAGAGAAACACACAGACTGATGAAGCCAACGTGAGGGCAAAGTTGCAGGAAGTCAGCCTCCTCACATGTGAGAGCAGTGATGAGAGAGCAGAGGGTCACCAGCATGATGTCAGTGGGAGCTGAGAATGGCCTTGTGACTTGGAAAGTGAGTTTACTGCTGACAGATTAGAGGATGAGGAGAGGAGGTGCTGGAGGAGCAATTAAATACAACACTGAAACTGAGAGTGACTGACAGGAGGAGGAGCTTTGCTTATATCTGCATGGTTTCATGGTGTAATGTGTCAGCATTAATATCAGTGTAGGGGATTTTTCAAAATTTGGATCTGATCAAATTTATTGCAGTTGCAATTGTGACATATATGTTTATTTTTAAACTCCCTTGCCTTAGGAGATCAAAAAATTCAACTTTTTTTCATAAGTCAAAGGAGAGTCATGTTGCTTTTTCAACGTGTACATGACAACACATGTATAAAAGCAATTGATAGTTTGCAACATCATTGTGTTTCCAGTCAAGGAGGCTTTACAGAGAACTGAGACTCAACCTCTTGATTTACATGAAGTTAAATAAAGACAGGAGGTCTGCAGGTGCTTCCTGCAGAAGAGAGAGAGAGAGAGAGAGAGAGAGAGAGAGAAAGAGAAAGAGAGAGAGAGAGAAGAGAGAGAGAGAGAGAGAGAGAGAGAGAGAGAGAGAGAGAGAGAGAGAGAGAGAGAGAGAGAGATGAAAAGCCCTGACTTCTGTTGAAATCTAGGGTTACTTCTCTTTTTTGTGTGTGTGTTTGTGTTTGTGTGTACTGCGTCTTTTTTAAACAATGAAATCAGTAAGAGTTCCCTCTGTGTCTTCTAATAGTAATCCAGTGCTGCTCTCTAGTGCGAATTCAAAAGAATAACAACACCTAACTTCTCTTATTTTATCATCATCCGTTGTGTGAAGTACAACTATAATACATGTTTAATCTAATAAATGTGTGCAAATAATGTAGTTATAGACATGAGTGATTTCATGTAATCACCTCAATTAAGAATTTAAATACATAAATAAATGCATTCCCTAAATGAATAGTAATTTGGAAAAGTTCATTTTTACTTTGAAGCTTGAGAGACCGCTGCTGCTTCGTTACAATCTCTCATGACTTTGACTGCTCTCCTGCAAACAGCCAGCAGAGGGCCAATAGGATTGTTCATGTGAGGGAGGGAACACTAAAGAGAGACCAGGCGGAGGAATTTGAGTTTTCATGTAATGTAACAAATGCAACGTTCACTTTGACTGCATTTATATCAACAATATTAATGTCTGAAGAATGCAGACATCCTCCAACATCTGTGTCTTTGGAGTCACTTTAAATGAATATAGTTTACACACATCTGAACAAGCCCATCAGAGTAATTAGTCAAGTACATATTTAGCATGATTGAAGGGAATATCACAAAAGCAACACAACTCAAACATGTAGTAAACATGTCAAATCATAGCGTTAGAGTCATTTTTATTTTTCATCACCTTCTAAAAGTTCATATTTCACATCCAGGGTTGCATCCAGGTATGAACTCTATTTTCCATGTGAGGCCTGCGCTGCCTGCCTTCCCTCACCTGTCCACTAGTCAACCCGTTCAGTTCTCCTGCTGCTGCTCGTCACCTGACCACCAGCTATACTTTCTAACGCAGGTGACACCATCATGTCTGGTGATAAAACGCACATCTCTGCTCGCTACTTGTTCCTGAAGGCATTACGTGACAGTGACAGAACAATCAGGGTTCAGCAGACTCTTCAACTGCGCTCCAGAGTCGCAGCAGCCCACCATGCTGTCCCACAACCAGCTGGTACGATGTCAGGATAGGAGGTGTGATGATGTCAGAGTGGCCCCGATTTACATGAATTTAAACAAAAGTTAAACACTTGACACACACGAGTATCTTTAATAACTGAATGTTGAATTCCGTTTCTCAAACAAACCCACTAACTATCCAACATTTCATGATTATGTTACATTACTCATGTTTAGTGGTGGTCACTGAAATCATAAATAAACACGTTTTAAGGATAAGACCATGAAGTTTAGGTGAGGTCAAAGAATAAGTCGGTTTACAACCGACAGGACTCTTCATTTACATGAAGCTATAAATAAGGAGAGCAGGCCAACAGGTGCATCCTGGGAAGGAAGAGAAGATGAAGTAGAGAGGTGATGCTTCACTGACGGAGGATGACATCTTGCTTTCATTTGATCGTTTCATTTCATTTAATTACTGAGAGAAACTAAAACCAGATAAAGACATCTTAGTTTGAATAAATTTCTGATAGACTTTAGAGAACGTAAAACATAATGTTTTTAATTTAGATTCATACCTTAAGACCATTTTTTAAAAAAAAGACAGCGATTAATGACTAAAATGACACAAACTGCATCTACAAACCACCTGCTTCTTCTTGAGCCATTGTTCATGAGAAAAAGACAAGAAATCTATTGTTTTACACAATGCTTTTTTATTGAATAAGTCTGAATACGTTGTATTGTTTGCAAAGCTGAAACACAATTACAAGCACATTTTCTAAAAAGTGAAGCTTGTGATGAACAAACAGCAGAAAGAAGAAGCAGATGTTAAATGGTCATTCTGCTCCTCTACTGTTGTTCAGCTGGACAGTCGGACTTCTTGATGCTTTTCTCGGAAGTCTGGGCGCCCAAAGACACTTTACATGTGTAAACCGTATCCTGGTTCCAGTCTGACGTCTGGACGGCCAGATAGCTGCTGATGTGGAAAGTCTGGTCGGGTTGTTTAACAGCGGTGCTGGTAGAGATCCCACTGCTCACTGGGTTCCCTCCAGACAACCAGGTCACATCTGCAAAAGGCACAGACTGACTGGACAGACAGGCCAGAGAGGCTTCAGTGGACTGGAGCTCAGCACGGGACGGAGGGAAGACGGTCAGGACTGGAGGAGAGAGGCTGGAGCCTGAAACACACCAAAGGCTTTCTTCAAACAGCTGGACAGTAAAAGATAGTCTGTTTGTTTAGTTGACGAGAGTCAAACTGAACAAATGAAGCATTTAGAAAATATAAACATTTAGAAAGCATCATGTAAAGATATGAGCAGAGTAAAAAAAAGAAATAACTGAGAATATTAATCACTAACTAGATAATACGATGACCGGTTTTATAAAACATTTATTTTGAAATAATTTCAAACGGTCTTCATGTGTGTCTTACAAAGTGTTGTCTGGTTTATAATATAACATAATCAGTCGCTGTGAGAAATTACAGTAAAACAGAGCTGAGTTTGATAAAGTCTAACTAACGTCAGAGGAAACAAATGTTTTCAAAAGCCAACAAACACAGTGATCATGGTGTTAAAACTACATTTTACAAGATTAGTAATTAAACAACATGAACTCAGAAATGAAGTATTCACTTTTTATGTCAGATAATCTTAACAGATTATGTAACATCATTCAAATAGTTTTTGAGTCAAGAGTTGCAGAAATAAATATGGTAAAATTATTTAGAAAACATTTCAAGTGTTTTGATTTTTCACAACTTTGAATTCTCTGTTAAAAAAACATCTTTGTATCAAAGCTGATGAACAACAGAACGAATCATTAAACAACATGTTAAATATTTCCAACAAGTAGAAAACATAAATCCATAATTTTCTCTTAATATGAATATTAGTATCAGTACACGTATTCAGTTTTATGATGAGTAAACAGTACTTACTTGTCACAATCAGCTTGGTTCCTGGTCCGAATACCACAGTGATTCAGTCTGTACACATGGCTGTACAAAAACCTCCTGACTCTCTAACGAGGGGAGAGGAACTGAACCATCCTGCTGAGACCAACTCTCACTGTCAACACCTCATTGAATTCATCCGTCTGACTTCATTTCATAACACTGCTGGACTTGTTTCAAACACTCTTGTAATGTTAGATGCATTCATTGAATGTTCCTCAATGTTTTGTTCCAGTTTGTCTGATTTGAGTGCTTCTATTTTGCTCAGAGATGTTACACATCTGTAGTGAGTCTCTGGTGGAGGTTTTTGTCACAGTGTGAACCTCTGTGATACAGCTGCAGCAGCAGAGTCATCCCATGTCCCACAGTAATACTGAGCAGCGTCTCCGGCCTCTGCCCGCTTTATGATGAACTGGTAATCTATGTTTGATGAGGATTTAGAGCTGAACCGGTCTGAGGAGAAACCTGATCCAAACTCAAGATCACTGCTGCCATGATCAAATCCAAGAACATACTGAGGAGCTTCACCAGGAACCTGTTTATACCAACTGACATAATTTCCATCATATCTCTGAATGTTGCAGTTGAGAACAACCTCTTGTCCTGGAGAAACTATGTGCACAGCAGGCGTCTGAGTCAGCACTATCACTGCATCCACATCTGTCAAGACACAGAGAAAAATAAGGTGAAAGGTTTCTGTGTGAATAGATGATAGATGGGCTGTAAAATGAACCAGAAGAACATCTCACATGTGAGAGCAGTGAAGAGAGAGCAGAGGATCCCCAGCATGATGTCACTGTGGCGTTCCTGACTGTACAGCTGAGAGGTGAGCAGGGTCAGAGTGTGAGGAGAAGAGATTATGGAGCATATAAAGACACTGAGAAGAAGAGGAGAGGAGGAGGAGGAGCTTTACCAAAACCAGTTTTCACACATAAATCAACATCATAAGTATCGGTTTCACATCATTTACTTTTTCATAAGTTCTGTTAATAAAAAACGTACGCATACTGGTTTTGGAAGTATGCTAATGTAATTTAAGAATTAAATCAAGTTATTCTTTCACATTAATTGTTTCTTCTTTTTTTTATTTCAGACTGCTCGTTAAAAAAAAAGTATTTCTAAGTGGGTTCATAGTTTGATGTTAAATGTGACTCCTCATGTAAAGAAGTTCAGAAAGTACTTTCTTTTCTTTCATATATTTTTCTCCAATGGGGGCTCATTTTTTTGTTCTTTGTTTCTGATATTGTGTTGATGTGGCTGCTGAAGCTCAGATCTGAGTCTATTAAGATTTATAACTTGGGTCAAACTGGAAAATCACTTTCATTCTTTTCTCCTTGTTGCCATATGATTTCTGTCTTGTCTTTATTTAATTGAAAGACATGTAATTACATAAAGTAATGTGTGTAAGCAGGGTGAAGAGTGTACTACAAGTTCATTATCAGCTCAACAAGAGACATTCACATTTACTGTTAACAAGTATTTTCATGACAATGTGATGGATCATAACTTGTGTTTAAGTGGTTTACATTTACATGTGAGCATATAAATATTTACACAAGGCAAACTGTAAATAACCACCAGGAAAGATTTTAGAATGTGTGTGAGAATACAATAAAAGGAAAATATCTGTTTATTATATATACTGTAAGTTACAGAAAGCATTGACTGGTGACTTCCCTCCCAGTCAAGATGTGTCAGAGTCTCAAAAAGCAGAAGTATTGTGTGAAGAGGTTTTTGTCACAGTGTAAATCACTGTGATACGTTTTGCTTAACAGAGTCATCCCATGTTTGACAGTAATAGACTGCTGAGTCTCCCTCCTCCATGTTGGTAATGATCAAACGATAATCTGATGTTGACTGATGAGTAGATGTGAACTTTGGAGAGGAGAAACCAGAGCCATAGCCTGGAGAGCTGAGGCTGTGATAAAAATATAATACAAACTGAGGAACTCCTCCAGGAGTCTGTTTATACCAGGAAGCATAACTGTTAGTAACAGTCCCCAGGTTACAGTCCATGGTGGCTGTCTCTCCTCTCCTCACCGCCACAACAGGCTTCTGTGTCAACACCGTCACACCACTCACACCTGGAAACAACAAGACGACATGGAGTCAAGAGAAACACACAGACTGATGAAGCCAACGTGAGGGCAAAGTTGCAGGAAGTCAGCCTCCTCACATGTGAGAGCAGTGATGAGAGAGCAGAGGGTCACCAGCATGATGTCGCTGTGTGGCGGAAACATTCCTGACTGTACAGCTGAGAGGTGAGCAGGGTCAGAGTGTGAGGAGAAGATACTCTGAAGCTTATAAAGACACTGAGGAGAGGAGAAGAGAAGAGGAGGAGGAGCTTAAACAAAACCAGTTTTTACACATAAATCAAAATCATAAGTATCGGTTTGATGTCATATAGTTTTTCATCAAATCTGTTAATAAAAAAACTTGTGCATATTACTTTAGTAAGTCTGCTAATGTCCTTTGAGAATTAAATCCATTATGCTCTCAAATGAATACTTCATTTTATTTTTCTATTTTGGACTGCTCATAGAAAAAAGAAGTATTCCTAAGTGGGTTCATGGTTTTATTTTAAATGTGACTCCTAAAGAAGTTCAGTAAGCACTTTCTTTTCTTTCATATGAGAGCTCTTACTCTTGTTCTTTGTTTAAGATGATTGCATCAAGCAATGTACTTATTCTCAGCATTGTTGTGAGTTTGAGCAATCACAGTCACTTGGTGAACTAGTTACACATCTGAGTGTGCTCTGTAAAGCTGTGATAAGCATCTTTATTGTCATGTATGATTTGACCAAAAAGAAACATGTTTAGTTGAATAATAGGGGCCCAAGAATCGAAGCCTGATGGACTCCACGTCATGTTGATCTGCTCAGATGTAGAATCACTCATCTCTAGCATGTTACAGTGTGTGAAAGCAGTAATATATCAAAAGCAGGGTGAAAAGTGGACTTAACTGTTCATGTATAACCTCAACAAGAGACATTAATATTTACTGTTAACAATTATTTTCAGGACACTGATGGATCATAACTTGTGTTTAAGTTGTTTACATTTACTTGTGAGCATATACGTATGTACACAAGGCAAACTGTAAATAAACATTAGGAAAATGTTTTAAAAGTGTTTGAGAATAAAATAAAAGGAAAATATCTGTTTATTATATATACTGTAAGTTACAGAAAGCATTGACTGGTGACTTCCCTCCCAGTCAAGATGTGTCAGAGTCTCAAAAAGCAGAAGTATTGTGTGAAGAGGTTTTTGTCACAGTGTAAATCACTGTGATACGAACTGCTTAACAGACTCATCCCATGTTTTACAGTAATAGACTGCTGAGTCTCCCTCCTCCATGTTGGTAATGATCAAACGATAATCTGATGTTGACTGATGAGTAGATGTGAACTTTGGAGAGGAGAAACCAGAGCCATAGCCTGGAGCGCTCCAGCCGTGATAAAAAGATAATACAAACTGAGGAACTCCTCCAGGAGTCTGTTTATACCAGCGAGCATCACTGTTAGTAACAGTCCCCAGGTTACAGTCCATGGTGGCTGTCTCTCCTCTCCTCACCGCCACAACAGGCTTCTGTGTCAACACCGTCACACCACTCACACCTGGAAACAACAAGACGACATGGAGTCAAGAGAAACACACAGACTGATGAAGCCAACGTGAGAGCAAAGTTGCAGGAAGTCAGCCTCCTCACATGTGAGAGCAGTGATGAGAGAGCAGAGGGTCACCAGCATGATGTCAGTGGGAGCTGAGAATGGCCTTGTGACTTGGAAAGTGAGTTTACTGCTGACAGATTAGAGGATGAGGAGAGGAGGTGCTGGAGGAGCAATTAAATACAACACTGAAACTGAGAGTGACTGACAGGAGGAGGAGCTTTGCTTATATCTGCATGGTTTCATGGTGTAATGTGTCAGCATTAATATCAGTGTAGGGGATTTTTCAAAATTTGGATCTGATCAAATTTATTGCAGTTGCAATTGTGACATATATGTTTATTTTTAAACTCCCTTGCCTTAGGAGATCAAAAAATTCAACTTTTTTTCATAAGTCAAAGGAGAGTCATGTTGCTTTTTCCACGTGTACATGAAAACACATGTATAAAAGCAATTGATAGTTTGCAACATTACTGTGTTTCCAGTCAAGGAGGCTTTACAGAGAACTGAGACTCAACCTCTTGATTTACATGAAGTTAAATAAAGACAGGAGGTCTGCAGGTGCTTCCTGCAGATGAAACAGAGAGAGAGAGAGAGAGAGAGAGAGAGAGAGAGAGAGAGAGAGAGAGAGAGAGAGAGAGAGAGAGAGAGAGAGAGAGAGAGAGAGAGAGATGAAAAGCCCTGACTTCTGTTGAAATCTAGGGTTACTTCTCTTTTTTGTGTGTGTGTTTGTGTTTGTGTGTACTGAGTCTTTTTTAAACAATGAAATCTGTAAGAGTTCCCTCTGTGTCTTCTAATAGTAATCCAGTGCTGCTCTCTAGTGTGAATTCAAAAGAATAACAACACCTAACTTCTCTTATTTTATCATCATCGGTTGTGTGAAGTACAACTATAATACATGTTTAATCTAATAAATGTGTGCAAATAATGTAGTTATAGACATGAGTGATTTCATGCAATCATCTTAATTAAGAATTTAAATACATAAATAAATGCATTCCCTAAATGAATAGTAATTTGGAAAAGTTCATTTTTACTTTGAAGCTTGAGAGACCGCTGCTGCTTCGTTACAATCTCTCATGACTTTGACTGCTCTCCTGCAAACAGCCAGCAGAGGGCCAATAGGATTGTTCATGTGAGGGAGGGAACACTAAAGAGAGACCAGGCGGAGGAATTTGAGTTTTCATGTAATGTAACAAATGCAACGTTCACTTTGACTGCATTTATATCAACAATATTAATGTCTGAAGAATGCAGACATCCTCCAACATCTGTGTCTTTGGAGTCACTTTAAATGAATATAGTTTACACACATCTGAACAAGCCCATCAGAGTAATTACTCAAGTACATATTTAGCATGATTGAAGGGAATATCACAAAAGCAACACAACTCAAACATGTAGTAGACATGTCAAATCATAGCGTTGGAGTCATTTTTTTTTATTTTTATCACCTTCTAAAAGTTCATATTTCACATCCAGGGTTGCATCCAGGTATGAACTCTATTTTCCATGTGAGGCCTGCGCTGCCTGCCTTCCCTCACCTGTCCACTAGTCACCCCGTTCAGTTCTCCTGCTGCTGCTCGTCACCTGACCACCAGCTATACTTTCTAACGCAGGTGACACCATCATGTCTGGTGATAAAACGCACATCTCTGCTCGCTACTTGTTCCTGAAGGCATTACGTGACAGTGACAGAACAATCAGGGTTCAGCAGACTCTTCAACTGCGCTCCAGAGTCGCAGCAGCCCACCATGCTGTCCCACAACCAGCTGGTACGATGTCAGGATAGGAGGTGTGATGATGTCAGAGTGGCCCCGATTTACATGAATTTAAACAAAAGTTAAACACTTGACACACACGAGTATCTTTAATAACTGAATGTTGAATTCCGTTTCTCAAACAAACCCACTAACTATCCAACATTTCATGATTATGTTACATTACTCATGTTTAGTGGTGGTCACTGAAATCATAAATAAACACGTTTTAAGGATAAGACCATGAAGTTTAGGTGAGGTCAAAGAATAAGTCTCTTTAGAACCGACAGGACTCTTCATTTACATGAAGCTATAAATAAGGAGAGCGGGCCAACAGGTGCATCCTGGGAAGGAAGAGAAGATGAAGTAGAGAGGTGATGCTTCACTGACGGAGGATGACATCTTGCTTTCATTTGATCGTTTCATTTCATTTAATAACTGCAAGCAACTAAAACCAGAAAAGACATCTTAGTTTGAATAAATTTCTGATAGACTTTAGAGAACGTAAAACATAATGTTTTTAATTTAGATTCATACCTTATGACCATTTTTTAAATAAATGACAGCGATTAATGACTAAAATGACACAAACTGCATCTACAAACCACCTGCTTCTTCTTGAGCCATTGTTAGTGAGAAAAAGACAAGAAATCTATTGTTTTACACAATGCTTTTTTATTGAATAAGTCTGAATACGTTGTATTGTTTGCAAAGCTGAAACACAATTACAAGCACATTTTCTAAAAAGTGAAGCTTGTGATGAACAAACAGCAGAAAGAAGAAGCCGATGTTAAATGGTCATTCTGCTCCTCTACTGTTGCTCAGCTGGACAGTCGGACTTCTTGATGCTTTTCTCGGAAGTCTGGGCGCCCAAAGACACTTTACATGTGTAAACCGTATCCTGGTTCCAGTCTGACGTCTGGACGGCCAGATAGCTGCTGATGTGGAAAGTCTGGTCGGGTTGTTTAACAGCGGTGCTGGTAGAGATCCCACTGCTCACTGGGTTCCCTCCAGACAACCAGGTCACATCTGCAAAAGGCACAGACTGACTGGACAGACAGGCCAGAGAGGCTTCAGTGGACTGGAGCTCAGCACGGGACGGAGGGAAGACGGTCAGGACTGGAGGAGAGAGGCTGGAGCCTGAAACACACCAAAGGCTTTCTTCAAACAGCTGGACAGTAAAAGATAGTCTGTTTGTTTAGTTGACGAGAGTCAAACTGAACAAATGAAGCATTTAGAAAATATAAACATTTAGAAAGCATCATGTAAAGATATGAGCAGAGTAAAAAAAAGAAATAACTGAGAATATTAATCACTAACTAGATAATACGATGACCGGTTTTATAAAACATTTATTTTGAAATAATTTCAAACGGTCTTCATGTGTGTCTTACAAAGTGTTGTCTGGTTTATAATATAACATAATCAGTCGCTGTGAGAAATTACAGTAAAACAGAGCTGAGTTTGATAAAGTCTAACTAACATCAGAGGAAACAAATGTTTTCAAAAGCCAACAAACACAGTGATCATGGTGTTAAAACTACATTTTACAAGATTAGTAATTAAACAACATGAACTCAGAAATGTAGTATTCACTTTTTATGTCAGATAATCTTAACAGATTATGTAACATCACTCAAATAGTTTTTGAGTCAAGAGTTGCAGAAATAAATATGGTAAAATTATTTAGAAAACATTTCAAGTGTTTTGATTTTTCACAACTTTGAATTCTCTGTTAAAAAAACATCTTTGTATCAAAGCTGATGAACAACAGAATGAATCATTAAACAACATGTTAAATATTTCCAACAAGTAGAAAACATAAATCCATAATTTTCTCTTAATATGAATATTAGTATCAGTACACGTATTCAGTTTTATGATGAGTAAACAGTACTTACTTGTCACAATCAGCTTGGTTCCTGGTCCGAATACCACAGTGATTCAGTCTGTACACATGGCTGTACAAAAACCTCCTGACTCTCTAACGAGGGGAGAGGAACTGAACCATCCTGCTGAGACCAACTCTCACTGTCAACACCTCATTGAATTCATCCGTCTGACTTCATTTCATAACACTGCTGGACTTGTTTGGAAAATCACTTTCATTCTTTTCTCCTTGTCGCCATATCATTTCTGTCTTCTCTTTATTTAATTGAAGGACATGTATTTTCATCAATCAATGTACTTATTCTCAGCATTGATGTGAGTCTGAGTAATCATAGTCACTTGGTTAACTGGTTATTCATCTGAGTGTGGTCTGTGAAGCTATGATAAGCATCTTTATTGTCATGTATGATTTGACCAACAGGAAGTACGTTCAGTTGAATTATAGGGATCCAAAAATCAAAGAAAAATATCTGTTGATCCTTTATATATATATATATATATATATATATATATATATATATATATATATATATATATATATATATATATATATATATATATATATATTAGTTACATAAAGCATTGACTGATGACTTCTCTCCCAGTGAAGATGTGTCAAGCAGTGATTTTTAACCACTGTGTCACGGCATCCTGTGTAGTGATAGTCAGGAGTGTCGTGGAAAAATGTCCAATTTCACTTAATCGGTTCAAAAATAATATGATTTAGTTGCCGCAAATAAAGTGCCATTGTTGAGCATCTGAGCCTGTAATATAGTTGTTGGCCAAGTTATTAAATACTCTTCTATGACAGTAGGTAGCACAATAATTACCTGGAGCTGTTTTATGCTACAATGAGACATTTTGTAACTTGTTTTGTTGCTGGTGTGACTCAAGATTTTTTTATTGTTGAAAATGTGGCTCAAAAAAGGTTGAAAAACACTGTGTCAGAGTCTCAAAAAGCAGAAGTATTGTGTGAAGAGGTTTTTGTCACAGTGTAAATCACTGTGATACGAACTGATTAACAGAGCTGTCCCATGTTTTACAGTAATAGACTGCTGAGTCTCCCTCCTCCATGTTGGTAATGATCAAACGATAATCTGATGTTGACTGATGAGTAGATGTGAACTTTGGAGAGGAGAAACCAGAGCCATAGCTTGGAGAGCTGTCCCCGTGATAAAAAAATATTACAAACTGAGGAACTCCTCCAGGAGTCTGTTTATACCACCAAGCACCACGGTTAGTAACAGTCCCCAGGTTACAGTCCATGGTGGCTGTCTCTCCTCTCCTCACCGCCACAACAGGCTTCTGTGTCAACACCGTCACACCACTCACACCTGGAAACAACAAGACGACATGGAGTCAAGAGAAACACACAGACTGATGAAGCCAACGTGAGGGCAAAGTTGCAGGAAGTCAGCCTCCTCACATGTGAGAGCAGTGATGAGAGAGCAGAGGGTCACCAGCATGATGTCGCTGTGTGGCGGAAACATTCCTGACTGTACAGCTGAGAGGTGAGCAGGGTCAGAGTGTGAGGAGAAGATACTCTGAAGCTTATAAAGACACTGAGGAGAGGAGAAGAGAAGAGGAGGAGGAGCTTAAACAAAACCGGCTTTTACACATAAATCAAAATCATAAGTATCAGTTTCAATTCATATAGTTTTTCATCAAATCTGTTAATAAAAAACGTCTGTATATTACTTTTGGAAGTCTGCTAATGTCATTTGAGAATTAAATCCATTATGCTCTTAAATGAATTCTTTATTTTATTTTTCTATTTTGGACTGCTCATAGAAAACAACATTTTTCTTTAGTGGGTTCATAGTTTTATGTTAAATGTGACTCCTCACTTTGTAAAAAAGTTCAGGAAGCACTTTCTTTTCTTTCACATGAGAGCTCTTATTCTTGTTCTTTGTTTAAGATGATTAAATATTGATTCAGGTATTGTGTTGATGTGGCTGCTGAAGCTCAAATCTGAGTCTATAAGGATTTCTAACTTGGGTCAAGCTGGAAAATCACTTTCATTCTTTTCTCCTTGTGGCCGTATGATTTCTGTCTTGTCTTTATTTAATTGAAGGACATGTAATTACATCAAGCAATGTGTGTAAGCAGGGTGAAGAGTGTACTACAAGTTCATTATCAGCTCAACAAGAGACATTCACATTTACTGTTAACAAGTATTTTCATGACAATGTGATGGATCATAACTTGTGTTTAAGTGGTTTACATTTACATGTGAGCATATAAATATTTACACAAAACGAACTGTAAATAACCACTAGAAATATTTAAGAATGTGTGTGAGAATACAATAAAAGGAAAATATCTGTTTATTATATATACTGTAAGTTACAGAAAGCATTGACTGGTGACTTCCCTCCCATTCAAGATGTGTCAGAGTCTCAAAAAGCAGAAGTATTGTGTGAAGAGGTTTTTGTCACAGTGTAAATCACTGTGATACGTTTTGCTTAACAGAGTCATCCCATGTTTGACAGTAATAGACTGCTGAGTCTCCCTCCTCCATGTTGGTAATGATCAAACGATAATCTGATGTTGACTGATGAGTAGATGTGAACTTTGGAGAGGAGAAACCAGAGCCATAGCTTGGAGAGCTGTCCCCGTGATAAAAATATATTACAAACTGAGGAACTCCTCCAGGAGTCTGTTTATACCAGGAAGCATAACTGTCAGTAACAGTCCCCAGGTTACAGTCCATGGTGGCTGTCTCTCCTCTCCTCACCGCCACAACAGGCTTCTGTGTCAACACCGTCACACCACTCACACCTGGAAACAACAAGACGACATGGAGTCAAGAGAAACACACAGACTGATGAAGCCAACGTGAGGGCAAAGTTGCAGGAAGTCAGCCTCCTCACATGTGAGAGCAGTGATGAGAGAGCAGAGGGTCACCAGCATGATGTCGCTGTGTGGCGGAAACATTCCTGACTGTACAGCTGAGAGGTGAGCAGGGTCAGAGTGTGAGGAGAAGATACTCTGAAGCTTATAAAGACACTGAGGAGAGGAGAAGAGAAGAGGAGGAGGAGCTTAAACAAAACCAGTTTTTACACATAAATCAAAATCATAAGTATCGGTTTGATGTCATATAGTTTTTCATCAAATCTGTTAATAAAAAAACTTGTGTATATTACTTTAGTAAGTCTGCTAATGTCCTTTGAGAATTAAATCCATTATGATCTCAAATGAATTGTTTATTTTAATTTTCTTTTTTGGACTGCTCATAGAAAACAATATTTTTCTTTAGTGGGTTCATAGTTTTATGTTAAATGTGACTCCTCGCCTACTAAAGAAGTTCAGGAAGCACTTCATTTTCCTTCAATAAGAATTCTTATTCTTATTCTTTGTTTAAGAAGATTAAATATTGATTTAGTGATTGCGTTGATGTGGCTGCTGAAGCTCAGATCTGAGTCTATAAGGATTTCTAACTTGGGTCAAGCTGGAAAATCACTTTCATTCTTTTCTCCTTGTTGCCAGATGATTTCTGTCTTGTCTTTATTTAATTGAAGGACATGTAATTGCATCAAGCAATGCACTTATTCCGGCATAATACAGTATGTGTAAGCAGTATTATATCATAAACAGGGTGAAAAGTGTTCTGCAAGTTCATGTATCACCCTTAAAAAGAGACATTCATATTTACTGTAAACAATTTTTTTTCACGACAGTGTGATGGATCATAACTTGTGTTTAAGTTGTTTACATTAACATGTGAGCATATCAATATGTACAAACTGCAACCTGTAAATAAACAATTGGAAAGATTTGAGAATGTTTGTGAGAATACAATAAAAGGAAAATATCTGTTTATTATATATACTGTAAGTTACAGAAAGCATTGACTGGTGACTTCCCTCCCAGTCAAGATGTGTCAGAGTCTCAAAAAGCAGAAGTATTTTGTGAAGAGGTTTTTGTCACAGTGTAAATCACTGTGATACGTACTCATTAACAGAGTCATCCCATGTTTTACAGTAATAGACTGCTGAGTCTCCCTCCTCCATGTTGGTAATGATCAAACGATAATCTGATGTTGACTGATGAGTAGATGTGAACTTTGGAGAGGAGAAACCAGAGCCATAGCCTGGAGAGCTGAGGCTGTGATAAAAATATAATACAAACTGAGGAACTCCTCCAGGAGTCTGTTTATACCAGCGAGCAGCACTGTCAGTAACAGTCCCCAGGTTACAGTCCATGGTGGCTGTCTCTCCTCTCCTCACCGCCACAACAGGCTTCTGTGTCAACACCGTCACACCACTCACACCTGGAAACAACAAGACGACATGGAGTCAAGAGAAACACACAGACTGATGAAGCCAACGTGAGGGCAAAGTTGCAGGAAGTCAGCCTCCTCACATGTGAGAGCAGTGATGAGAGAGCAGAGGGTCACCAGCATGATGTCGCTGTGTGGCGGAAACATTCCTGACTGTACAGCTGAGAGGTGAGCAGGGTCAGAGTGTGAGGAGAAGATACTCTGAAGCTTATAAAGACACTGAGGAGAGGAGAAGAGAAGAGGAGGAGGAGCTTAAACAAAACCGGCTCTTACACATAAATCAAAATCATAAGTATCGGTTTGATGTCATATAGTTTTTCATCAAATCTGTTAATAAAAAAACTTGTGTATATTACTTTAGTAAGTCTGCTAATGTCCTTTGAGAATTAAATCCATTATGATCTCAAATGAACACTTCATTTTATTTTTCTATTTTGGACTGCTCATAGAAAAAAGAAGTATTCCTAAGTGGGTTCATGGTTTTATTTTAAATGTGACTCCTAAAGAAGTTCAGTAAGCACTTTCTTTTCTTTCACATGAGAGCTCTTACTCTTGTTCTTTGTTTAAGATGATTGCATCAAGCAATGTACTTATTCTCAGCATTGTTGTGAGTTTGAGCAATCACAGTCACTTGGTGAACTAGTTATACATCTGAGTGTGCTCTGTAAAGCTGTGATAAGCATCTTTATTGTCATGTATGATTTGACCAAAAAGAAACATGTTTAGTTGAATAATAGGGGCCCAAGAATCGAAGCCTGATGGACTCCACGTCATGTTGATCTGCTCAGATGTAGAATCACTCATCTCTAGCATGTTACAGTGTGTGAAAGCAGTAATATATCAAAAGCAGGGTGAAAAGTGGACTTAACTGTTCATGTATAACCTCAACAAGAGACATTAATATTTACTGTTAACAATTATTTTCAGGACACTGATGGATCATAACTTGTGTTTAAGTTGTTTACATTTACTTGTGAGCATATACATATGTACACAAGGCAAACTGTAAATAAACATTATGAAAAATTTTAAAAAGTGTTTGAGAATAAAATAAAAGGAAAATATCTGTTTATTATATATACTGTAAGTTACAGAAAGCATTGACTGGTGACTTCCCTCCCAGTCAAGATGTGTCAGAGTCTCAAAAAGCAGAAGTATTGTGTGAAGAGGTTTTTGTCACAGTGTAAATCACTGTGATACGAACTGCTTAACAGACTCATCCCATGTTTTACAGTAATAGACTGCTGAGTCTCCCTCCTCCATGTTGGTAATGATCAAACGATAATCTGATGTTGACTGATGAGTAGATGTGAACTTTGGAGAGGAGAAACCAGAGCCATAGCCTGGAGAGCTGAGGCTGTGATAAAAATATAATACAAACTGAGGAACTCCTCCAGGAGTCTGTTTATACCACCAAGCACGACGGTCAGTAACAGTCCCCAGGTTACAGTCCATGGTGGCTGTCTCTCCTCTCCTCACCGCCACAACAGGCTTCTGTGTCAACACCGTCACACCACTCACACCTGGAAACAACAAGACGACATGGAGTCAAGAGAAACACACAGACTGATGAAGCCAACGTGAGGGCAAAGTTGCAGGAAGTCAGCCTCCTCACATGTGAGAGCAGTGATGAGAGAGCAGAGGGTCACCAGCATGATGTCAGTGGGAGCTGAGAATGGCCTTGTGACTTGGAAAGTGAGTTTACTGCTGACAGATTAGAGGATGAGGAGAGGAGGTGCTGGAGGAGCAATTAAATACAACACTGAAACTGAGAGTGACTGACAGGAGGAGGAGCTTTGCTTATATCTGCATGGTTTCATGGTGTAATGTGTCAGCATTAATATCAGTGTAGGGGATTTTTCAAAATTTGGATCTGATCAAATTTATTGCAGTTACAATTGTGACATATATGTTTATTTTTAAACTCCCTTGCCTTAGGAGATCAAAAAAAAATCAACTTTTTTTCACAAGTCAAAGGAGAGTCATGTTGCTTTTTCCACATGTACAACAAAACATATGTATAAAAGCAATTGATAATTTGCAACATCACTGTGTTTCCAGTCAAGGAGGCTTTACAGAGAACTGAGACTCAACCTCTTGATTTACATGAAGTTAAATAAAGACAGGAGGTCTGCAGGTGCTTCCTGCAGATGAGAGAGAGAGAGAGAGAGAGAGAGAGAGAGAGAGAGAGAGAGAGCGAGAGCGAGAGCGAGAGCAAGAGCGAGAGCGAGAGCGAGAGAGAGATGAAACAAGAGCTCTGACTTCTGTTGATGGTTAGTTCTCTTTTTTGCATGCGTGTGTACTGTCTTTTTTTAAACAATGAAATCAGTAAGAGTTCCCTCTGTGTCTTCTAATAGTAATCCAGTGCTGCTCTCTAGTGTGAATTCAAAAGAACAACAACACCTAACTTCTCTTATTTTATCATCATCCGTTGTGCAAAGTACACCTATAATAAATGTAAAATCTAAAAAATAAGTACAAATAATGTAGTTATAGACATGAGTGATTTCATGTAATCACCTTAATTAAGAATTTAAATACATAAATAAATGCATTCCCTAAATGAATAGTAATTTGGAAAAGTTCATTTTTACTTTGAAGCTTGAGAGACCGCTGCTGCTTCGTTACAATCTCTCATGACTTTGACTGCTCTCCTGCAAACAGCCAGCAGAGGGCCAATAGGATTGTTCATGTGAGGGAGGGAACACTAAAGAGAGACCAGGCGGAGGAATTTGAGTTTTCATGTAATGTAACAAATGCAACGTTCACTTTGACTGCTTTGGTATCAACAATATTAATGTCTGAAGAATGCAGACATCCTCCAACATCTGTGTCTTTGGAGTCACTTTAAATGAATATTGTAGCGACCCTATACAGGTATCTGTTTGGGAGGGGGGATGTTCGGACAGGGATCTCTCTCTCTCCGGCCAATCACAGGAAAGCAGCGTCCGTTTGGTGGGGTTGTGGCCTGTGATTGGTGGAGCAGGGGGAGAGGCGGGTTTTTCGGGGCTGGTACGTGTGTTGTGGTTGGCTCTGGGGTGTAGTGTGTGAAAAACGCTTAAGTCGGCTAGCGTTAGCGAATAGCACCATTACCGAATAGTTGTGTGTGAACCTTGGTCTAATAAACCAACAAGTGAACGAGACTAACGTCTGTGAGTCTTCCTGCCGCGGACGTTACACTGGTGTCAGAAGTGATTTACCGGACGTGAGTAAGCCGTTGTGGAGCTGATTCGAGCCGGGACAGCGGCTAACCGAGCGAGCTAACCGAGCGGAGCTAGTGGCTAGCTCGCGAGCGACAATGGACCGCGGCTGGGGAACGAGGGTGAAGGAGGAAGACAGAAGCATGGAGGAGAAAGGAGCTGTCGGGGGGACTGCCGGCGCGTCCACGTGCTTCAGGGAGGCGCGGGACCGCCTGAGAGAGGCCACGGTGAGGATGGCTCGGGACGCAGGTATGAGCCCGTCGCCGGCGATTCGCGCCGTTTCTCCGGGGAATGAGCGCGACAACAGCAGCGCTTGGCGCACCGTGGCAGTTCCGGCAATAAAGACACCCAGGTACGCGGGTCGGTCGGACTGGGAGGCTTTCCTGGCTCAATTCGAGCTGCTGGCCAATGCCGCCGAGTGGCCTATAAAGACAAAAGCCCTGCAGCTGGCGCTGTGTCTTACAGACGATGCTTTATCGTGCCTGCTATTGCTGAGCCCGGAAGAAAGGCAAGACTACAACGCACTGGTGGGGTCCCTTCAGAGACGGTTTGGGCAGTGCGTGCAGCCGGGATTACTGCGTAACGAGCTGAACAACCGCTGCAGAAAACCAGGAGAGCCGCTGCGTACGTTAGCTAACGACGTGGAGAGTCTATCACGAAGGGCGTACAGCCATATGCCTCCTTCAGTTCAAAGCGAGCTGGCACGGGACCAGTTCATTCGGGCCATCCATCCAGCAGACTTACGGGTTCAAGTGCAGCTGCAGCACCCACAGTCCCTCCAGGCGGCCTTAGAGATGGCTGTGGAAAGGGAGAATGTGGGGAGTGTAGTAGCCGGAGACGGTCGGAGAGAAGGACTACAGACTGTGAGGACTGCGATGGCGAGGCCTGCTGAGGAGGAGAGACCGGCATGGCTGACCGAGATGACTGAGTTGATCAGAGCTGTGTCGCTGCAGCAAACCAACCGGCCACGGCCAGGTCCAAGGCTTTGCTGGGGGTGTGGACAACCGGGGCACCTAGCCCGAGAGTGCCCCGCGTCAAGCAGGTCGCAGGGAAACGGTTCGGGGCCCGCATAAAGGAGAAGATGCGGACCCCGACGACAACTCCAACCCCAGGCTCACAGTCCCCTACAACGGAGGAGGGGGCCCAGCAGCACAACCGGGGGAGTCAGGCTCTGTGTGCCGCAGGATCAGATGTCGTCTCGGGTCTGGAGCCTGTAGTGGCGGTGGGGCGTACGGGTAAGGGCGACTCTTATTATGTCTCAGTGATGGTGGAAGGAGTGGCCTGCATGGCTTTGGTGGACACTGGGTCAACAGTGACATTAGTAAGACCGGAGATGGTTCCAGTTAACTCTGTACTTGACCCCACCTCGGTGCGTCTGCGCACGGTCACGGGAGAGTTGGCTCCCATGGAGGGCAGAGCGAGGCTGACATTATCGGTGGGGGGGGTGACCGTGTGCCACCTGGTGTGGGTAGCAACAGTACAAGACCCGTGCATATTAGGTCTGGACTTTTTGAAGGCCGCGGGCTGCCAGCTGGATCTTCAACAGGGCACAGTGAGCTTCCAAAAAGGGCCGTGCATCAAAATGAGCCCCACCGTCTCCCCTACTCTGCCCCTGTCTGTCCCATCAGCAAGTGCGACAGAGGCGGAACCCGAAGATTTGTCCCCCTCTGTTTCCTCAGAATCGGGCGTTAGCGCAGCTGTGGCTGACCCCACTGTGCAGGAAGAGGACCAAGAATTGCTGGCAGCGATGAAAGCAATATGGGACAAGAACCGGGACGGGTTGCACCCCCGCCAGCAGGAGCAGCTGTGGCAGGTGCTATGGGAGTTCCGGGGCATCTTCGCCAGAAACGAAGAAGAGGTAGGACAAACTCACCTAGCAGTGCATGTGATAGACACAGGGGACGCAAGGCCTATTAAGTGCCGCCCCCGCCGCCTCCCACTAGCGCGCCAACATGCTTGCGATGAAGCGGTTGCAGGCATGCTCCAAGCCGGCATTATAGAGCCTTCAGACAGTCCGTGGGCGGCCGCTGTGGTCATGGTGCCGAAGAAGACACGGGGCTGGAGACTCTGCGCCGACTACAGGCCAGTGAATGGGGTAACCCGGAAAGATTCGTACCCACTGCCCCGGATCGATGAGTCCCTGGACCTGGTCTCAGGGTCCTCATGGTTCTCCTCACTGGACCTGCGCAGCGGCTACTATCAGGTTCCGCTCGCTCCGGAGTCCCGACCAAAGACGGCGTTCTGCACCGGACGGGGCCTGTGGCAGTTTAAGGTCCTGAGTTTTGGACTGTGCAATGCCCCTGCCACATTCGTTCGGTTAATGGACAGGGTGTTGGAAGGGGTTCCCCGTGAGCAGTGCCTGGTCTACTTGGATGACATCCTGGCACATGGCAACTCGTTCGAGTGCGCACTGGCATCACTGCGGTTAGCGCTGGGCAGGATCAGGTCAGCGGGCCTGAAACTGCACCCGGAGAAGTGCCACTTTCTTCAGAGGGAGGTGTCCTTCCTGGGGCACAGGGTAGGAGCCGAAGGCGTCGGCACCTTGCAGGAGAAAGTGCAGGCAGTGGCCAACTGGCCTACTCCCACCAATCCGAAACAGCTAAAGAGCTTCCTGGGCCTGTCCTCGTATTACAGGAGGTTTGTAAAGGGATTCGGGGGGACAGCGGCGCCACTGTTTCAGTTGCTCCAGAAGGACAGGGAGTTCTCCTGGACAGAGGAGTGCCAGGCAGCGTTTGACAGTCTGCGGGGGTCCTTGATTAACGCTCCGGTGCTGGCCGCCGCCGACCCCAACTTGCCTTTTACCTTGGACACGGACGCCAGCGGGAGGGGCATCGGGGGGGTGCTCTCGCAGTTAAGACCAGACGGAGAACGGGTGGTGGCGTATTTCAGTCGGTCATTCAACAAAGCTGAGCGCCGCTACTGCGTCACCCGCAGGGAGCTCCTGGCGGTCGTGCTGTCAGTCCGTCACTTCAAATACTACCTGTGTGGGCGGGCGTTCACCGTGAGGACGGACCATGCGGCTCTGCAGTGGCTCATGTCATTCAAAGAGCCGGAGGGGCAGGTGGCCAGGTGGCTGGAGGAGCTCCAATCCTTTCAGTTCGTCGTGGAGCATCGGGCCGGGGCACGACACACCAACGCCGACGCGCTCTCAAGGCGCCCTTGTGCCGTAGACGAGTGCCGGTATTGTGACCGAAGGGAGTCCAGAGAGCAGGACCTGAGAGAGGAGGAGGGGGACTGTGCGGTGGTAAGACGACTGGAGGAGGTCACGGAGCGGCATGCGGTGGACCTGGTCGAGTGGAAACGCCAACAGAGTCAGGACACGGACGTACACGCGGCCATACAGTGGGTGGGCGCCGGGCAGCGGCCGCAGTGGGAGGAGGTAGCCGGGTCCTCCAAATCCCTCAAAGGGCTGTGGTCACAATTCGAATCACTACGCCTGAGTCTGGGCGTACTCCAGCGGGCCTGGAAGGAGCCAGCAACAGGGGAGGCAAAATGGCAGATGGTGGTCCCCAAGGGGCTGCGTGTCGCGGTGCTAGAGTCCATGCACGGGGCTGCAGGGTCAGGGCACTTCGGGGTGTCCAAAACACTACGTCGCCTACGCCAGGGCTTCTACTGGGGGCAGTGCAGGAGAGATGTGGAGGATTTCTGCCGTCGCTGCGATCTCTGCACAGCACGAAAGGGACCTCCAGGCCGCTCACATGCGGCGCTACAGCAGTCTCTCGTGGGGGCACCAATGGAACGAGTAGCCGTGGATGTGGTGGGGCCGCTGCCCCGTTCGGACGGAGGGAATCGCTACGTTCTCACAGCCATCGACTACTTCACCAAGTGGCCTGAGGCGTACGCTATCCCCGACCAAGAGGCAGAGACGGTCGTGGAGACGCTAGTGGAAGGCATGTTCAGTCGTTTTGGAGTACCGGAGACCATTCACAGTGATCAGGGGAGGAACTTCGAGTCACGGGTGTTTGCGGTTATGTGTGAGCGCCTGGGCATGCACAAGACGCGCACCTCTCCCCTGCGGCCGCAGAGTGATGGGCTAGTGGAGAGATTCCACCGCACCATGGGTCAGCAGCTTGCCATCCTCACTGCGCAGCACCAGCGCGACTGGGACAAGCACCTGCCCTTAGTGCTCATGGCGTGTCGCTCGGCAGTCCAGGAGTCGTCATCCTGTACACCATCCCTCCTCATGCTGGGGAGAGAACTGCGCACCCCCGCAGAAATGGCTTTTGGCCGCCCACCTGAAACCTCGTTCACTCCCCCGGGCCCCGAGTTCGCCAGGAGACTGCAAGATCGCCTAGAATCTGCCCATGAGTTTTCGAGGAAGCAGCAACACAGCGCTGGTGTTCGGCAGAAACGTAACTATGACGTGAGGGAAAGAGGGCAGCACTTTCGGGCTGGGGAGCTTGTGTGGGTTTATAATCCACAGCGAAAGAAGGGTCGGTGCCCAAAGCTGGACAGCCAATGGGTCGGTCCCTGCACAGTCTTGGAGAGGGTGGGCGAGGTCGTCTACAGGTTGCAGTTACCGCCCAAAGGACGGAGAGTGGTACTGCACCGAGACCGTCTAGCCCCATACAGAGGGGTCGCGGCTCCACCGACATCAGGGGCACAGGCGAATGCTCCGCCGCGTCCACCCGACACACACTCATCGAAGGCCCGAAGCGGGGGTGTTCCGGCAGCGTCGGAGGCAGTCCCCCCCGCTATCTCTGCTCCAGCGGACTCAGTCCCTCAGACGGGTCGTGTGAGAAGACAGAGAAGGACCCCCGGCCGGTTCAGAGACTTTGTTGCCCCATAGAGGACGGTTAATAGTTGAAGTGAGACCTTAGGTTCCAGAGAGGGCAAGAATGCGCCCTGGTCTCACTGGAAGTGATGGTAGTCCACCCTGATCTTCCGGTTAAAAAAAAAAAACAAAAACAAAAACAAAAAACTCTCCTTACAAAAAAAAAAAAAAAAAAAAAAAATAGGTACACATTTTTTTGTTCCATGTGGGGTCCATTCTTTGGGGTAGTGTGGTTGTTTAGGCTGTCCCTTGGGGGCAAGAGACTTTGTTACGGGGGGATAGTGTAGCGACCCTATACAGGTATCTGTTTGGGAGGGGGGATGTTCGGACAGGGATCTCTCTCTCTCCGGCCAATCACAGGAAAGCAGCGTCCGTTTGGTGGGGTTGTGGCCTGTGATTGGTGGAGCAGGGGGAGAGGCGGGTTTTTCGGGGCTGGTACGTGTGTTGTGGTTGGCTCTGGGGTGTAGTGTGTGAAAAACGCTTAAGTCGGCTAGCGTTAGCGAATAGCACCATTACCGAATAGTTGTGTGTGAACCTTGGTCTAATAAACCAACAAGTGAACGAGACTAACGTCTGTGAGTCTTCCTGCCGCGGACGTTACAATATAGTTTACACACATCTGAACAAGCCCATCAGAGCAATTAGTCAAGTACATATTTAACATGATTGAAGGGAATATCACAAAAGCAACACAACTCAAACATGTAGTAAACATGTCAAATCATAGCGTTGGAGTCATTTAGTTTTTCTTTTTTATCACCTTCTAAATGTTCACATGTTCCATCCAAGGTTGCATCCAGGTATAAACTCTACTTTCCATGTGAGGCCTGCGCTGCCTGCCTTCCCTCACCTGTCCACTTCCCGACGACCAGCTACTTTCTAACACAGGTGACACTCAGCGTGTCTCCTCCCACTGATTCTCGATCATGTTGATCTGAAGGCATTACGTGACAGTGACAGAACAATCAGGGTTCAGCAGACTCTTCAACTGCGCTCCAGAGTCGCAGCAGCCCACCATGCTGTCCCACAACCGGCTGTTTGTGGGCCGCTCTGTCTACGAACCTCTTCGGACGAACCTGGTCGGATGTCAGGATCGAAGATACGATGACGTCAGAGTGGCCCCGATTTACATGAATTAAAACACAAGTTAAACACGCGATACGCACGCGCATGGCATGCACGCTCACTTGCAGGATTCCTCAGGGAAATTTGCTGCGTCAAGTGGGACAGCGAAAGCCGGAGCACTACGTCCTTTTATGCTTCAAAATAAAAGCCAAACAGTCTGCTTTTACGTAAATACAGTTTTATTTTGAAGGCTCTAAACCGAACGTGCTTGTCTACTTCATGTCGCTTGACACTGGTGCAAGATGTCGCTCATTCTTTCTGGACCGAGGCTGAAACCCAAATGCGCATCGCTGACCCACGCATCTTTTTGAAGAGGAACCAGCTGCGCTCCCCTGAAACGGCCTGTGACATGTAGCACAAGGAGCAACCAGTTTATTCTGGGAGGAACACAAGTGGGAAATCGTCAAATGTTTGGAGCGGTCAAGATTTTACAGTGTGTGCAATTGGTGTAAATAACGGGGGACCGAGTAGGTAGGCTACACGAAACCTGTGCAGAGTAGCAGTCAAATGAAAGGGATGTTGTGACGAGCAAGTCAACTAACAGATGTGAAATGACTGTCAACATCTGTCTCCAAATCTCTTCGAGCTGAAGGTGGAGCAGGATTTTCGGGGTGCTCTCTGTGAGGTGTGATGGAATAAAATGCTGCGCATTACCGCTTCTCCTACTTGAATCTCTAAAGCAGTCAGGAATTTATACTTGACCTTTTTTTTGTGTGTGTGTGTGTGTGTGTGTGTGTGTGTGTGTGTGTGTGTGTGTGTGTGTGTGTGTGTGTGTGTGTGTGTGTGTTTAGGCTTTTGCTGCTTCTGCAACGCATCGGGGAGGATGGTCTTTGCCCTACATGTGATTATCATGTCTTCGGCGTTTTTCAATCCCAGTTTCGCCTTCAGCTCCCACTTTGATACAGGTAAGGGTCAAACTGACGGATGCTGCTTGAATGAGGGCGTTCATCCATTTGCTGCAGACCTGCTAGTGATCTATGTGTCTTCATGATCAAGCTGAGTGATTGGATCTGGTGTTTGGATGCAAGGCCATACACTGTGTCATGGTGCTATATATAGTATTTTTAGTCACAGGCAGCTGCATCATTGTCATAACATCATCATCAAACAGTGAGTCTAAATATCATAAGGTTAGCTGGTATGGAGGATTTACATCCAATCAGTTCTTTGCAGCTTGGTTACAAGGGGGTTAAATGTTGTGACTGCATAGATTCTGCATACAGTCCGACACACACGTCCCTACAGCGGAGTACTGTGTGCTGTGAGCATGGTGTACAACGTTACAGAGGTGACCTGCTGATGGAGGTGTATGGCTGTACTGCTTGAGGTTGCGGTTCTTTTTCAGTTCCCGTTTGGGTGCATCGTTAAATCCTTCGGGTGTCGAGGTGATGGGAAGGAGAACCCAGGTGCTGCTGCAGTGCTCTGGGACCACCGAGCAGGAAGTCATGGCTGTCCTGCGTGAGGACTTGAATTAGAGCGGATTAAATAACTGTGTGCAAGTGTAAACAGGACTGAGAGAGTCCCTGAACTGAGCGCAGTGTGTATGTGAGCATACAAATGATGGTGAGTCCAGGGGCTCTCAAGTTTTAGGCTCTTATCTGTCCTCCCCAAACCGCACACTCTCAGTGATCCCTCTTGGTCCAATTATTCCACCCACATACATCTTCTTATGACTCCCCAGTTCCTCTTCTTTGCATTTCTGCTGTTCTCTGTTTTCGCCCCTGAATATGTCACTAACAGAGGCTTCCATTTACATTCAAGTCGGTTATTTCCAGGAGGTATGCTGTCCCTGTGCATTCGGGAAGTTGCTGACGTTACAAGACAATATGGAGAATAATAAGAGACAATTTTGACTGTTAACAGACGTACAGTTTTCTTTTGTAAAGCAATATAGCAAGACAAGTGATAAGAGGATATGTTTATGTCTAGAAAGTACGCTTTCACCATCACACTCAATGTTTTTGGATGCAAGACAACACGAAAACAGATTAATAAGTAAATCCCCACATCCCTGATATAGTACATTGCTGTGAAAGGATTTGAAGGATGATGGATTTGTTCTTAGTAACGACTGACCTGTTCTCTGCTCTGCTTTAAAATACACTGCAAGGAGAACCACAGAATGCTTTAGGTTATTGGAAAACCATGACAGAAGCACTTCTTGGTGTGGAATGTGTAGTGGGGTGCTGAGCTGGCTTTCCCTGGTTCTGTGCAGTGAAATATGATACAAGCCTACCAGGGGAGTGCAATCTTTTAATTTGAAACAGGATAAATGGTTCCCACCTGAATTCCGGGTAAAATGCATGCTAACTGTGGCTCTGCTGGGGCCCCTTCGAATTTTATGGTCTCTGTATTTTCTTCCTGAAGGAGATGTGCAGTGAAACACTCATCTGTTCTCTCTTCAGATGACAGCAGCTGAATGAATAGCCTCAGCGACAGGTCACGGTGGAATCAGCACATGCGTTGGGATTGTTTCGTATTCGGAGGAGGGTGGGGCATGAGTGGGCCTGCACATGAAGCGTGTATGTAGAGAGGGTGGGGCTCTGGATCGTCACTCCCCTGTCATAATGATCTACATTTCTCATTAGAGCGGCACCTCACTAACGGTCCTGTTCCTTCCTCGTAATTGCAGTGAGAATCGATGTTGCCTAGGCGACGGAGGGGGGCGTGTGAGGCTGCCCAGCGCGAAGGACAGTGAACCACTAGAGTCCCTTAAAGGGGAGGGACACACAACACACTCAGCTCTACTTGCCAAAGATGTTAGCTGAGGATTAGATCCATGAAGCACACGTAAAGGTACAAACACAAATTCCAGCATTTGAACTATAGCACTGCTCTCGCCGCCCGCCACAGCTGCACTTCCTTGCTACGCCCAGGGTTATGTAAGAACAGAGTGTGCCCTACGTCTGCACACACTCACACAAACAGTCACTCATGCACACACACACGCCGAGACAGAGGGAAACAACTATAGGGCCAAGTCAGTCTTCCAATCGCATGGCATTATGTAAACCATCAGCAGGGACGGACACACCGGCGCAGCCTTTTTCATCTCTTGACCGTATCGGCCCTCACATGCTGGGGTTTGGTTTGTGTGCAACCAGGTGGAAAGTTAGGCGTATTTGTGGCATTCTGCACCAGTGACAACTGCAACTTGCACCTGGCTTACTACTGCTTCAGCACCTCGGAGAGCTCTCCCGTCAGGCGAGGGAGCAGATGTGTGTGTGGTAGCTATTTTAAAAGCAGAAATTGATATACATCGCTTTACTGTCAGGGCAAACAGAAGACGGCCTGACCTGGAAGGCAGCACCGATACACCAACACGCTGACGATGCAGCAGCCGTGCGAGACGGTCTCTCAGCAGTCTCCTCTGGTGCCTGGAGGTGGCAGTGGCAGCTCGTGTGTGTGTGTGTGTGTGTGTGTGTGTACGTTACGGTGCCTTGGCGTAGACGCAGCACACATGTTTTCTGTCACTCACACACATTTACAGCATAATGCCTAATGCACTTTCCACATGCGGGAAAGCTTGACACGTGCCCACAGATACACACGGCAACACCACTGCAGGCTACAGCCAAGATGGTACTGATATCGGAGAGGAAAGATGTTAAAAATGCCGTTTTGACTTGCTCGTCGAGCTCCTCCCACTGACTCGGTCAGTACAAGCCAGCTACAGCTGACTATTTGATTATTCTTCTCTCCATGTGTATCCAAGCACTTTAGTTACATAAGTCACCCTCTGGGGGAACTAAAATAAGAATGAAGTGGATATATAAGCAGTTAAGAGGCACCATCTACAGTATGTTTCCTCATATGTGCTCTCTGTGTGAGGATGAGGGGGTTGTTGGTTTGCTTGGTGTCATACTCCGTGTAGTGTGTGTGTGTGTGTGTGTCTGTGGTGTGTGTGTGTGTGTGTGTGTGTGTGTGTGTTGTAGAAATGGGTTTCATGCAGTATTTAATTCACCACTAAGTATAATGTCTTGTTGAATTTAAATGCAAGAGCACTCTGAGAGCTATTTGGAACACGTTTGCATTGCTGCTATTATGTAACAGTTGTGGTGGACTAATTTTAGGGATGTTTTATGATAACAGGAGGGGAAAGCAGACGCAGGTGTGTTTCTTGTGTTCAAAAGGACTGCTTCTTATTGGTTGGACAGGTGGAAGACATTTGGTTGAAAAGCGTGACTGTGTGAATTCACTGCACGTCTGTCAGAGTGGGAGTATGTGCTTAACAATAGCAACAGCTAAACGTGTGATTATAGGAGGAAAAAATAGTGCACGTCAGCCAGCATATCTCACACTAACCTGTTTTGTCTCAGGTATTTTTTTTCTTTGCATAGGCACAGGCGCACACATCTCTACAAACACACACGGACACACTGCCTTTGTCTGGATCATGAGACTCAGGGCTGAAATGTCATTCCTAGTGCATATTTCTGTCTGCATGTGGTTTGCACAAGCATCTAATTTGTGTTCATTAGCCGGAGGCCAAACACACGCGGGGCACAACCACTCCTCCCTGGAGAGTGTTTGCACTGCAGATGTTCTGTCAGGTCTGTGTGCAGATGCTTTTTTCAGAGATGAAACTATGTACAGGTGACATTGTTTCAGCCTATACTGCCTTTTATATAAGTCAATATCAAAAGAATAACTGAATGTTTTAAGAAGAGTCTGCTAATCAGGAGTTCAGAGCTTCAATTAAATATAGTTCATTGTCTGGTCATTCAACCAAATTGGTGAGGAAATTCCAATAACTACCAATAGTAATCTACCAATAACAAGAAAAACACAAGGCTAATTGACGTATAACAAGTTTGACATTTATTTATTTTTTTTAACCATTGATAGCCACTGATTCAACTCACTGCATCAGTCATTTGGCCTTCTTTAAAGAGATTTGCATTTCATAGGGTTGTCAGAGATGGTCCTCATCTTCTATTTCCTGTAAGATGTGTTACTTCCTGTTGCAAAAAAATATTCTTGAATTCTCCATCAAGTTTCCCCCCTCCACTTGACCCAAGTGGATGAACATGTTTTTATTCAGCTGTGTGCTTTCCAGCATGATACACTGTAAGGAGCTTTGGTCTTCTCTGTACAGAAGCAACAGTACATCTGATTCCTTGCTGTATAATGAGCAAACCCAATTCAGCAGATTTCCCTCAAAATCTGAACCAGCAGCCCCCACTGCAACATGCAGAGACCAGTCTCCTCTGCAATGATCTATTACATTCATTAACTGTGTCTCAAATAAATAAATTATTGATGTTAAATATTACAGTGCCCCGGTCGTGTAGTTAGTCGATCTGCGCAATTAACGCAAAAAGTGTGTCCATCAGAGGCCGAGAGGCTATTTAGACCTTTTCTTTCCAGCAAGTGTGCCCTTGCCCGGGCTGTCAAGGGACGGACATGACAGGCCTGTAATGCTGATCCATGGTGGTTCTCCTGGGCTCTCACTCCCAGCTAATGACAGTTATCATGGCTCTCTGCTGGGCCAGCGCGTTTCCCTGCCATCTGCAGTCATTCACATAGAGCATGACTGAAGAACGGCAGAGGGGAAGTAAACGGATGGGGGATACACGACCCTGCCATTAGTCGTGTCATGCTGCTCCTTTTGCTGCCATATGTGTCCACATGTGTGCTTCCTCCTCTGCACCTCATATGTTCAGCCCTTACTCGTCACAGTCTGATGCTTCCTGCTCTGTACTTTTCTACTGTACCTACTTTGCAGCCTCTGCTCTAGCTCTAATTCATCTCTTTTTTCAAGAGCATTCCCTCTCCTCTGTCTCTGTCCGGACACATGAGCTCTCCTCACTTCATGCCGCCTGTAACAGAGGCTTGGTGACCGACGTCTTTCTTTCTTGGGATGCGGGGCACAGCTCTTTTCTCCTTCAGTGCAGCCCCATTGGCTCTTCCAGTGGAAAAAAAAAGGACATGGTCCAATTCCAGCCACTTTGCATAGACGCTGATACATATAGACCAAGTCTTTTAAAACAGGTGCTCAAATTACATCTTGACATCAAAGATGAGCTCAGCACTTGAGCCAACAATTGATCTGTGGCGATTGTCCTTATGCATTATATTTACACATGCACAGGAGCACTGGTGAAGCAATATTTAGCTTGGCTTATGTACCGGACGGCGGCTCTCTGTCAATTGCCTGAAACTGCAATTCTTATTCAGCTATAAGCCAATTGTTTTCATTGTTTTTATGTTGTAGGCTGCACATCTCATCGAGCAGCTTCCAGTCAAATATTATTACTGAGGTTTTCCGCGTGTGTACGTTGAGTTTCCATATGTAAATTATTTGGCTTCGCTCCTGCTGCCCTCTGACGACCTGTAAATCTAAACCAAAAGGTCACTCTCCTCTTTTGTCTCCATCTCTGCTGTCTGCTGTAACCATGCACTTCCACACCATTCTAACTACATCCGTTTTGCTTGTGTTTTTGCTGGAAGCCACTTGGTGCAGGGCAGATGGAGGAGCTTGTTTGCCCCTGCAGCACTGTCCTGAATTTAAACGCATGCTCAGAGAGATGTCGGGCTGTATCTGCTCTCGGTCTGGGTGTTATATTTACCCATTAAGATGCATTGAGGGGAGGTGGAAGGGCAATACAGTGGGTAAATAAGGTCAGCGGCTTGCCTACTGTTGCATAGCACCCACAGACTAAAACTTCCCACGGTCTTTTTGCAGCTTGTTCATGTTTCTAAGTCAACATAGCCTTCATAAGGGACACAAAGCTCGGTCTGTGGCCACTGACCACACATCAAATTGAGACTTTTACATAACACAATGGCTACGTAATATATGTATCTATTTGTATCCAGTCTATTGAATACTAACTGCAGTTGAAACTGTATCTCACCCTCTTTTCCTCCTTCTTTTCTCCCCTTCACTCCTTTTCAAGACGGTTTGATTGCAGTGGTGTGTAGTTTGGCTCACTGCCCACCCTGCACCACTGTCAGTACTTGGTCTCATGGTCAAAAAACAAGAAGCAGTGTGTGTACATCCATGCATTCATAGAAACCATGCACAACTGAAAAGGGACAGATTGCTGATGGGAGATGAGAGCTCACATGGAGAGACACTTCTGTTCTGCACTCTGTGTCAAAGCATACAACATTATCTGTAGTGCGTATAAGCTCCTCTTCGTGGACTCGGTGGAACAGCACCCCATTGCTCCCAGTTACCACGGAAACTCTAAAGCTTTGCAGCCCAGTTCACCACCTTGACTGGGTTTTCTGTGTGGGCTCACGTTCTTATGCTTGTATGGGAATCCGAACACATGGCTCGGCCCTGGCCTTGAAACCTGTGTGGGAGGCATTTTAGTATGACTCCCTCTTTTCTCTCTACAGCCGTCTTTGCTCGCTTTGTCCGCTCTACCTCTCCTAAATGTCTCCATTTGAAACAGATTTGTTGAATGCGTGATGAGCACTATCGTGTACCAGGTGGTATCCCAGCAGCTGTGGACCTCACGTTCAGTTGCTTCAGCTGCGCGGCAACGGAAAGCCCTACCTCGCCAATGCGTGGTTTATTTATGACCTCACATGAAAAGCTCAGTGACTGTGCTTAACACACTACATTGTCATCTCGTACATACATGCATGGACTAGGGATGCATTGATACCACTTTTATTCGACCAATTAAAAGTTCTTACATGCGAGTACTTGCCCATGAACACTGTACCGATATGAGCATACCATTGCAGTTCTAACAATGACTTTGAAATGATGTTTTATTTTCATCAGATGTTACTCACTTTCTGGCTGTTACAAATGAAACATACAACATAGAGCTGTTGCTGACATTTTAAAATTCAACATTGTTTTGTCCTGTAACAAACAGAGCACAGTGCTTTGCAGTGGAGATGTTAATACATAACTGTTTAACCGTACTATGCGTGAAACACTGAGCAAAACCCAGAGGTGTAGCTTGTCGTATAAAAGAGAACCTGTGTTCACCTTAAAGGTCAGTCGCCCGTAAGTGTGCCAGAGTGGTTGTTTCCTTCTTCACTTTAATCAGCTGGCAAGACACTGATAACTTTGGTCTCCTCACAGGTCTTGAGGAATGGTGGCATTTATTCATTGACACATACAATGTACAAACACTGCAACGGGAAGTTCACAGCTATAACATTACTAATAACTTTGTACTCATCATCACACACACTCTCTCTAGACCTGACACTCGCTAACATTATGCCGGGTTTGCAATGAGTATGCCATTGACACCCAGCTGACAGCTCCCAGCAAAACTAATTGATGCGGTGGAGACTAAAGCGGTCGCAGCATTGTGGCTGCTAACTCTCCTGCACGGGTGAAGTAGAGACTGCCTGCTTTGATAGATTGAACCTGTTTGTGCACGGGGTTAGTGTTGCAGCTGGGCGGCTTATTGGGCTCAACAGACAAGAGGTTGCCGTCAAGTTTCCGTCACGTTGCCGTCACGTTGCCGTAGTGGTACGGGGGCGTGTTGCCATCACAGTCGCAGTAGTTTTGAGTACACGAGCACAGTATCGGGACTGATAACTGATGCTGGTAATTGTATCGGTACAGCCCGGGCATTGACACACACACTCCATTGAACTTAATTCTTTGTTAGATTTCCTAATCTTCCTCTCTCATACTGTTTATTCCTTTCTGACTGACTGTGTGTGTGTGTGTGTGTGTGTGTGTGTGTGTGTGTGTGTGTGTGTGTGTGTGTGTGTGTGTGTGTGTGTGTGTGTGTGTGTGTGTGTGTGTGTGTGGTAATTCAGCAGCAAATAAGGCCTTTTTTTATGACTATTATTTCGTTGAATGTTTTTAGAACTAACTTTAGAAACATTATCTGCTCTCGCTCCGTGAAGGACACGCTGATCTTTTCTGAAACTGGTGACTTCCGTGTGCATCCATCTCCTCGGCAGGGTAGTCATTTAGTCACATTGCGTGGTCATAATCTGACAGCACAAGCAGCAGAAGCAAGAGTTACTAAGTGGGGCGAGGCAAATAGAACAGTTTGGTAATTTCAGAAAATTGCATGCAGCCTTTAACACTTTAAGACAATATCTAATCTCATACCACAATTTCAACATGATATGGATATGTTGCCCGGACCTATAGTCATAGGTTAGCGGTGTGAAACCGATCTGGTGTGCAAAGTCACGCTTAATGAAGAAAGACTATACTTGATAAGTCTCACTTTTGGGAAATAAAACGGCAATAGCAACAGCAATGGGCTCCTCTTTCATTCATCCTCCTTACACCCACAGCGCTCTTCCTCCCTTTCGTCCCTCTGCGTCGTCATCATTGTCGACCTGAGTTGTGGAGGTGGCTTGGTGACTTCCGTTTGTCATGACACGGTTCATCTTCCTTCAGTCCTGAACACAGCTTTTTTTAATAAAGCCACTTTAAGCCTGGCTTTAAGTGCTTTATTTTCATTTTGCCATGCAGCTGGTGAAGTAATGTGTGCTTCTCAAATATTTATGGAGGAGCCTCGGTGGTCGCTCTTTCACAGTTCTCACAGAGTGAGAGATGAATTGAGAGATGAATTCTTCAAACGTCAAACTTATGAAAATAGTGCCAGAAATGTACTCTTGAGGACCATATTAGATTTTCTGATGGTACAAAATAACATTCTGGTCTGCTGCAATTAAACTACAGGCAAAATAAGTATATTTTATGAGTCCAGCTGCCAAATCATAGCTCTACAAACAGTTGCGGAAACATTAGGATTGTTGGCTTTCCATCTATTTGTCCATTTCAAAAGCGTTCATGGGGAAACGATGAGCAGAGAAGCAATTGCAACTCTCTCCAAATCTTGAGGGGGATTCCCCAACCTCTGGTTGCCCTAAAGACTTCACTCAGCCATTTATGCACTTGTAAATACTTACAAGGTACTTGTACATCCTCGATTCAAAGTAGCAGTCGCCTGAGGTCAGAATAGTGGGAAACCTCTTGTCTCAGCTGTTTGTATTGGTGTTAACTACCCAAAACTATGGCTGTTGGTGAGGGTGAGGGTTGAAAGAAGGTTGATCAATAGTCTCACTGGTTCTTGACACAACATGCTCCACTGCAGCTCCTTGCGTTGTTTTAACACAACATTGTTTTCAAACCGAACCCCCGCTTAGAGAAGCTTGATACCCTGTCTTGTAGAATCTCAAATAAAAGAGCTGGTGAGGTACATTATTGTGAGGGCCCTATGTACGTACATATGGATTGTATTAATCCAAACAGCTCTTGCTCCAAATGTAGAAGACAAATGGCTCCCTGTTACTACTTTACAGCAACTAGTAGAGGTGGATCCCCAATTTCCATGAAGCCTCCATTATCTCAGCTATAGCTATACAAAATAAACTGAATTGAATCTCTGAAAGAGTAAACGGTCAGTCCACTGTTAAAGAACCTGTGTTCACCACCTGCTTCATCAGGGACTGTGGAGGCTTGACAGTGGCCAGTTACCTCAACCTCAGGCTAGATAGCTTTCAAAGGCAGACAGCTTATCAAGATCAATGAGGTTTTGCGGTGCAGACGGACCAACCAAGGGGAAAGTGGACAAGATCGTACACCTTTTACCTCAAGGGGAAAAGAAGTAGCATGTTGTTGGATATGCCACTTTGTTATGTTGGATATAAAGTAATGTGTCTTTTTTGATCGCTGCTCACACGTAGAAAGATGGTGTGTAATAATGACATAACACTGTCAAAGACGGACCAAAACAGAGCAATTGAGCAGCTCCAGGGCTTTCACATCATGACATGTATATGTGTGTTTTATGTCGTCAGTGAGCCTTGAGTACCCACTCCTTATTCAATGCATTTGAGGTTCCATTAAATGACTCAAAAGTTGTTTGTAATGTCCTAAATATCCTTTGTAAATTAGTCTGGTAATTTAGCTGTATAGTTGCAGAGAAGAATGCATTTTACTAATATTTGGTTTTGATTCTTTGAAGTGAATATTATTCCCTGTTTCCCCCTATCAGCCTCTACACAATGTGCCCTGTCACCACCCACTCCGGCTTTGTGTTGTGCTATGTGGAGGATCCAGAAAGGGCACTGCTTGGGTAGTTTTTCCTTCTTTTCCTGCTCATGCACGCGCGCACACACACACACACACATACACACACACACACACACACACACACACACACACACACACACACACACACACACACACACACACACACACAGTCAAAGCATATTACAGGAATCTATCCTCCGAAAAGTGGGGAAACAAAGAGGGGGCAAGAGCCTTACTGCGTCGTAAGTGGCAATCAACATATGTCGGCCTGCGAGGTTGTTACCATGGTGATGGGTTGGTGGGTCAGCGCCCAAAAACACCCATGCTGTAGTTCTAAAACCAGGCTTCAAGAAGGAACCTGCATGCCTTGTGCCTGTCTGTTTTTCTTGTTTTTCTTTTCTACCAATGTGTGTGCGTGTGCATGTGGCTTTGTGGCCGTGACCCCGGGGTCAAGCTTTGGTTGGAGCGGTACTGTTCGGGCCACAGGAGCTGTCAGGTCTGGAACGGCATGTTCCACACAGCCAAATGGGTCAGGACTGCTGAGTCTCCGTCAGTGAGCTGGAAGATTACGCACACACACATGCATCACTAACCACACACCACAACTCCTAGTGGACACAATGGGCAAAGGAGGAAATAAAAGGAATCCTGGAGTAGGGGCCTATCTTCTTTTTTTATTTATATATATATATATATATATATATATATATATATATATATATATATATATATATATATATATATATATATATATATATATATATATATATACACACACACACACACACACACACACACACACACACACACACACACACACACACACACACACACACACACACACACAACAGCACATAGAAATAATAATAATTATAGAAATAAACATGGCATTCATGTGGGAACCTTTTGGTACAGGCGCATTTAAAGTGTCATTTTGGCATTATTCAGTGTACTGACAGATGGGGGAGTTCTGCCAGATTGCTGTGGTTGGCTATAGTTAAATGTACTTGTGGGTATAGTGCTTACAATGATTTAAGGCTTTGAAATATTCTGATTCTATTTTTTTACAAGAATACATGCTGCCAGGAAAAACTGTTCATGAGAATGCATAAAGGAGGTTTATTTAAACAACATGGGAAAATAATAAATACTGGATTTGCTGTCTATAAAAAGAAAAATGCGCTTAGGCAAGAATTTCCGACCACCAAAATATTGATGTGTGTGTGTGTGTCTGTGTGCATGCGTGTGAGTGTGTGCGTGCGTGTGCTTAATTTCTATAAAACTATAAAGAACATTATAAACTTATAACTTCATAACTTCTCAACCAAAATGTCACCGTAGCTGTTTATCCTTTAGAAACAGTTGTATAATGTCCTATAATATAATGGCTCTGGATGGAGCTGTCTAAAGTTTGACAACATAACCCTGATGATGTCATAGTGATGTCACCTAAAAATGTTCAATCCAACGTTTGATTGTACTGAGCTCTGCCCTCTCGTGCCACTTCTGGCTACAAAAAAACAAGAAAGTGAGGGTCAAAAACCCAAACTGAAAGCTTCTAAACCAATGGCTGACGTCACGCTGACTACGTCTACTTCCTATACAGTCTAGGGCATTGTGGGAGTTGTTGGCCCTTGGCTGCATTAATTGTTGGCCTCGGCTGCATTCTTGAAGATTAATGAGTGGCCTGTGGAGGCTACATTGGAGCTGTCCTCATTGCTGCCCCCGACTGCTGATGCTGGCAGTTAGGTGAATAGAATAACTTTGAGTGTTCAATACGTCATTGATTGAGTCCCTCAGCCATTTGTTGTTGGAATAATACAGACATGTCAAAGATAAATGCAGTGGGCCTTAATATGGATACAAAGTAATGTAGATATAGAGTGTCTTCTACAAAATAGATCAGATTACCATAGCAATTTAAAAATAAAACGGTTTAAAGGATAGGATAATAATGGAATCCATGTATTCAGTGAACATATCAATCTCTCTTCTCTTTCATCGGTCCATGCTGAAGATTTAAAAATCTGTCTTTTGTCTGACTTTGGGAATATCCTTAGCTTCTACAGGCTAAAATAAAAACTGTGTGCTGCAGATATGCACACACAAGACTGACAGATGGTGACACACAAGAAGAATTAAGTATGTACACACATACACCAACAATAAGCATATGTGTACTCTGTTTATTGCCACACAATACACTAATTTGGTACACTAAAGTTTGCTTTTTCCAAATGCTGTGCACTCAAACATAACTATAATTATCATTCCCTGGATTTAATAGCATTGTGTTCAGTGCTCTGGAAAACAGTTGCTCCAATTAAATACATTATTTGTATTTCGAATCGTTGCTGCGAGGGCGGTTTTTCATTTCAGAAAATGAAAAGCAGATTATAGATTCACAGTAAGCATTTTCATTCATTAGTTGTTTATGCTGAGACAGAGAGAATGAGCCACTACACCTTCTCTGGCGCTGCTTTATTAAATTATTATCCAAAGGGAGTCATTGTGTTTGTGGGTGGAATGAAACTCTTTGCCTCAATGACTCAGAGTGGATAGTAACGACTATAATCAAGCCACAGGAACCTGCTTTCTATTCAGAGTCACAGATTCTAGCGGTGACGAGGCAGCAGAAGACAATGATGATTATGAGTCACATGCTCCTTCCGCCGCTGCAAATGAAACGATCTGTGTAGAACAATCACCTTCATCTCTGTTTAGTTTTTAATTTCCTGCGTGACTGCAGTTTGCCATCTGATCTCCGTACAGCTCCACCCGGTTAACACTGGCATTGTCCTCCTATGTTGCAGATGGTGCTCCGCTGAGCGAGCTGTCGTGGCCTTCATCCCTGGCGGTGGTAGCTGTTTCGTTCTCTGGCCTATTCACCTTCGTCTTCCTCATGCTGGCTTGCCTCTGCTGCAAGAAGGGCGATGTTGGCTTCAAGGTGAGCTCACTGCCGCCCCCTGCTGGAAAGAATAAGGAGAGCACCAACTGCGTGCGCACAATGGAGGGGAATCCTGATCTGTGATTCACATTTACATACAGGAAAGACATGTGGAATCAGTTTAGAAATGCCTTTTACAAGTTGTGAAAGCCCAAGCTTGTGTTTTCAGAAGTCTAGCTCTGCCCAACAATCCAAAACTTCAAAATATTCAATTTAAAAGGACAAACAAGAAAAGTACATCCTGGAGCGAACAAATATTACATTTTTGTTGGTTTTTGTTTGAATTATTTATTCGGTAAATAGTTTTGCTGTCAATCGATGTATAAATAGGCTTTTTACACAGAGATATTCTCACAGGCATAACAAAATAAACGATGGCTGAATTCCTTTTAGCTGCTTTCATTTCCGGCCCCTGGAGTCGTGCATGCTGACTCACTGTCACTGGAGCCTTTGAACAGATCAGAGCCATCATTCGTGTTATTTGTGACACCCGTGCTTCCCTCCAATGACGAGTCCAAATATCTGCTGTAAAAAAAGGCCCAATTGGGTTCAGCTCTAATTTAATTTAAATGTGGTGAGTTAAGTGCCTATAAAAAAAACAACAACAGGAAAACACTTAATATATTAAGTTACATCTGATTCTGAGGAGACGTAGGGGTCATGATTAATACAACTCTGCTGAAGTATTTTGCTGAGGATTAATGTCTCATTGTATGCAAGTGATGCAACTCGGAAAGTACCCTTCCCCAATCTCTGTGTTGCTTTCAGCTGCCGGCATGCCTCCGACATGCTGTGTCAAACATCAGCGCTGAGGGCGAACAGAGACTGACTCAGGCAGGGGGCATATGGAGGGGGAGAGGGAGGAGAAACCCTGGAATTGCTCCTTGTCATTACGAGTTTCCTCATTAACTCGCTGCTCCTATTATAGCGATGGCATCAAAACATATTTTCCAAGTTAATGTTTGTAACTCTTTTATGTGGAGAGAGATAAATTACATCCCCGACTGTAATCTATCGCTTATGCAAATCATTTGGCAATTTGAATTCACAATATCATCACCTAATTTGTTGCATGACTTACGGGGCTAAGAAAAGAAAACCATATTTATCTTTTTGTTGTGGCTTGGAGAGGACAGGGGAGATGAGAGCAGCTTGTTTCTTCTTTATGTATGTGGTGAGTCAGGTCTGTGCTTCAGCATTCACACCATACAGCCTGTGGTAGGTGCTGTAGGGAGGATAGTGTCACTAATGAGCACAGCATAAAGATGCACCATTATTACCTTCTGCACTTTTTTTTGCGCGCGTGTGTGTGGCCACATCTGTCTCTCCAACGCCAGATTGCTTCTGCCTCATTACATGTATCTTAACCTGCAGGAACAGTTGAAGTCTAGGTCTGTGTCTGCTTTCCATTGGCGTGTGTTTTACTGTGAAAAGACTAATGACGGAGGAGCAGGTGGCTCTCGTTGCTAAAACGGCGATAGTTGACTCAATTTGTGACGACGCTGGAAACCACAGCCCCACCTTCAGGCTAGCTGATTTAAATATTTACAAGCAGGGCTCACTGTCCTCTTCTCCTCTTAATGTTATGCACAAGTTCTACGATAGAGTAGGTGGAGAGCAGCATCCATTGTGCTCCGTGCAGCTTTAATGAGATGTGGCTCACAGGTCATTGATGATAACATAATAATAAGTGTGGTAGACATTTGAGAAAAAAAGGCAATGAAATGATTATGAAAACAAGAAAGCACTTTGTGGTCACTAACAAAGACTCTTCTGTCAGCAGAGCGCAACTTTCAGTTCTCAGGGCAATTTGAATTTAAAATGTGCTATAATGTATGCTAATATAATACGCTTTAGTGAATACAAAACAATGCTTGTTGTCTTGATCGTAGTGCATTTTAATTTCAGTTAAGACAAACTATCACTTAGTTTGGCAGCAAACATCCCATAATGGTTCCCCACAGTTCGTCCCTTCTCTTTGGCACCGCTTCGTCTCTCAACAGCTTACTTGTGAGGTGTGCATTCGTGTGGGACTGCGAATTTGCACCGCTGCGCCGTCCAAAGAGCTCCATTATTCCTCTCCGTCCCAGTGCTCTTACTGGAGCGTAGTGTGAGGCTGAGTATTAAGTGCTTTCTAAACTGAAGGCCCTCCCGGGAGCTATGCAACGCTGACTCACAGCCAGGTGCTCGCTTTCACACTTCGCTTTGAGGAGAGTGGCAGATGGTTCTCTTGAATGAGAAACACACATTCCTGTACATACATACATACATACATACACGCCCACACTGATGTTCTGGGACACCTGTGAACACACACACAATGAGCTATTACAATATTTTATATTAGTCCATCTTGCGGCCTAATCTCCCGCTCTTATTTCTTCTTTCCTTCTAGTTTTCTCTTCATGATTTTCTTCTTTCCCACCGCTGTGGTTGCTGCATGTGGGAGCTGTTTATGGGTAATGGTTCATTAACCAGCCGATGGATGGATAAATCGCTCAGTGCTTGTGAACAAAGCACTATTGCTTGCCCGTTTTCCCAATATAGCTAGAAACTGCAAACGAGGTTGACTTGAATTGGTGTGGGATGTTGCTTTGTGAGGAAGGACACGTTCAGGACTTCATCAAGAGGGGCTTTGGTTGAAGGACCTGATGTATTGCATAGGAAGAAGGGAGGGCCTCATTCAAGAGACTTTGAAGGTCTTCGGTGACCTAAAGAATTATTTGGATGAGGAAATCATTATGACCTCAGGACAGGTTTCTCGCAATCACTCATTCAAGTGTATGGCCGTCTTCAGATCTAAGACCTGTGGTTGTAATCACATGCAGTGGCAGCAAAGAAACATCTGTCACATTAACAGTGTGTTATTCAGCAGTTTGAGGAACAGAGCGCATGCACACATATGCAGGGTTCATACTGGATCCCTTCAGGAGAAAATGTACATTTTGATGAGACTTTCCAGAAAATACTGGGCTCCCAATGAACACAATTCAACCCTATGCAGCTCAGAGGGACTGGATGACCTGTGTAAAAAAACAAAAACAAGAAATCCTCACGGGTTAAAATCCAAGTCAAAATGTAACTTTGATTCCACACAAACAATTGCCAAAACTAGACACTATGTAAGTGGAATAATTGTGTTTAATTTCTGTACTTAAAGGTAATATTTTAACAGCGAATCTCTTAGAAATGCCTTTTAGTATTTTTCCACGATGAGGACCTTGTTTTATGAGTGTATAAGAGGAAGAAAGAAAAGCCAGAGTGAAAGAAAGATAGTCTTTGTGTGCAGTTTGAACTCACACATTAGCGTGTTCCCCCTACAGCGCCTTTGTCCTCACCCACACAATACGCCCCACAACGTACATGACTTATGTATATAACTCAGTGGGCGTGCCTCAATGCATTTGAATGCCCTAACAGTTGAACCATTGTCTCCCACTATCTCTGTGGTAGGATGGCTGTGTGAGTGGATGACTAATTCCAGCATGTCTTTTTGCACCAGGAGTTTGAGAACACTGAGGGAGAGGAGTACCAGGCAGATCTCTCCGCTCTGGCCTCGCCTTCCTCCCAGAATGGCCCCGAGGTCTACATCCTTCCCCTCACCGAGGTCTCCCTGCCTGTCTCCAAACAGCCTGGCAGATCCAGTAAGAAACTACACAATTCCATCAAACGCATAACCCCTCGAAGCTTGGACTTTTAATGACCAGTCTTTTAAGTTTCATTTTTGCTCCCTGGTGTTCTCTCATCTTCTCTTTTTTTCTGGCTTGCATATCAGTCTCCATAGTCATTATTAATGCCCTACTCTTTAAAAAGAGTGAAGGCCTGCCACCCTAATAGACTATTAAAAAAGGTGGTTACATCTCTGGAGCGCAGCACAAATTAGTTATGTAACTGGCTCGATAGATTTGGATTGGCCTCTTTTATTTGTTATCTTTTATTTTATGTCTCTTCTTTGTTGGCCTCTCCCTCAACCAATGAGAGACATCTGTACATTATGTAATGCATTGACCTGCATGCTGTATGTGAATACTACATCTCACTAAAGAGGAAGGAATCAGACTTAATCCAAGTGTGTATTATTTATTAAGTTCGATGCAAATCGTAAATTCATACTACTTGACATTAATCTACTTTTATATTTGAATCTTACATAATCCAACGTCAGCACTACAGCACACATCCATATTATGTCTGTGCGTTACATTTCTACACCCATGATCCTCCTCAGTTGTTGTTTTTTTCAGGTCATTCTGCCTCCAGCCCAGTCTGTTAAAATGTGCATGTGTGTGTGAAGCTGTGTGTAAGCCAAATCCTGAGTGCCTCTCCCTGCATGACTCACTGGCTGTCTGCGCTGCACCGTGCTCAGCCAGAAGGGAGGTGATTCGGGGCTTAGCATCCCAGGATGTGAGCGCCGGCAATGATTGGGCAAAGCAGCCTCAGGCACACAGCCAATCCCCAGCCTTCCCTCTGTCCTCCATAGCTACCGCTGTATGATTGGACCAGGTGTTGCAGGGCGAGGAATGGATAGATGGCGAAACAAGACGAGTGTCTCTTACTCTTATATTTGTTTGCCTTTCCATTGCTTTGCTCATACGTGACAAATTATTAAGTGTGCAAAAATGTGGAAAGATGGAGAGAATAGGAAATGGCAGAATTATCATATTTCAGCGATATTACTACAATAAGCTGCAAGTCAAAGAATAAGTAGGCTCCTTCATACATATTTACACTATGCAGAAATGTTATCCTCCCCCACACCAACGTACACAGAGAAAAGGAGCTGCCTAGTGAGTACATGTGAAGCAGAAACACTAGTTGTATAGTTTATAGGCTGAGCATGAATGCCGTGTTCTTATCACTTATGCATGTGTATGAACACACAGTACAACGTTTGCTATTGATGTGACAGTCCTGCTTTTCATTCAAACCCACTACAGAGACTCGATGCATCAAAGTGTGTGAATGTGTGTGTGTGTGCGTGTGTGTGCGTGTGTGTGTATCATTCCATGGGCCCACCGATCCCACAGCCTCACTGCACCCCACCATCTTCTCCGGAAATGCCACGAGTAGGACGGGAATGCGCACTCACGCTCACACATTCCACACTCGGAATAATACCACTTTTTAATTTCTCTCTGTCAAGGAGGGGTGGTGGAGGCTCGGGGGGTGGAGTTTGGGGTGTAGAAGTGTGGGTCTGTTATCACCGTGACAACCTCTGCCCGGCGTTCCAGTGGAGAAAGGGCCTTGTGTGTGTCTGCACATGAGTGTTTGCGTGCCTGTGTGTTTCTGTGTTTGGTCCACTGGGTACCAGGAGACACAGCACGAGTGTGTGAGTGTGTGTGTGTGTGTGCGAGTGAGCGAGCGAGCCAAACAATGGCCCTGATTTAGGCCGGCTGGGCAGTGGGTGAGCATAAGGCCGGACTAAAACGTCCATGGAACGCACCAGTGGAGGACTGGCATTATGGCTAGAATACAGTGAGGGGTCTGTGACAGAAGGAGGAGAGACAAGGGAAGGGTGGTGGCATGCACCAGGACCTAAGAGCGGGGAGGGGAGGCTTGAGATAGTGGTGGCGAGTGTGTATGACAGAGGTCTTTTCTGCATCTGACAGAGCAGTGTTTGTGTCCTGTTTGGCTGAGGAATGCTGCTGTCCAGGGTGACAGGGGGCCATTATGTGGGCCTTATGTCACTACTGGGCGTCTTGAAGCTGCACACAGAGCTGGCGCGTCAGTCGGCACACTACCAACATGCGTGGCGGTCACATCAGGCGTGATACATGACCAGAAAATCTCAGCGCCCGGGGCAGAAATCCTCCATCGTCTGCAGATTGGCCCACTGCTTCGAAGCTGTGATCCGTTTCTACCCGGCTCAGCTTACTGTACTTTTAAACGTAGTCTGTACGGGAATCCAGGATTTCCTTGTTTGCTCGACAGCTGCGGAGCTCTAGACGAGGACAGTACAGTATGTGTGTTTTTGTATGTCCCAGTTGGAGGATGAGTTTAGTGCAGACTGGGAGAGGCAGCGTGGCGAGCTTGTTCAGCTGTGTGAGGGCTCGGAGGGTTAAATCCTGCCGAGGCTCTCACACACACACTGCGACCGTGGGCTTTTTCTTAAATACACATGATGAGGCTAAGATGCCTGGGGTTGGAACTGGGGCCACAGGCTCTTGGTTCTCACTCTTTGAACCACTACTTTATCATTGCCTGGGACTCCGACTCAGTCCCTGGTCTTGGTGCTCAGTGGCTGGCCGCTCCAGTGCTCCGCCATCATCTTTGGACTCGCCATCATCATCTCCGCTCTTGAAATATGAGGATCCATGGAGGTATTTGAATTTGCACACAACATCACTGGCTTAAAGTTTCCTTGTTCTTGTCGATTGTTATTTAAAGTCACTGGAAAGTTGGGTTTATTTGCATATCAGGCAATCTGTCTTCTTCCATTGAAGCAACGTTTTATTTAGGGAAATGTCCATTCATTTTTGGGCTGAGAGGAATTTGTATTTTTTCTGTTTTTGTTTTATTGACTTTACGCATTGAAAACATTTCTACAACAGTCTCCTTTTGTCCCATCTAAAAGTAATTGTATGTCTTTCTCATTGTTCCTTTCCAGTCCAGTTGCTGAAATCATCAGATCTTGGCCGCCATAGTCTACTATATCTAAAGGAGATTGGACATGGCTGGTTTGGCAAGGTGAAACATGATTTTTTTAGTTTTGTTCCTAAAACAAACACAAACTATATTTGTTTGTGTCCGTTAACACCAACTTTGTTTTAATTAGTACTTGCTTTCAACTGAGTCTTCACTGTACTCGTGCTGCGTTAACTGTACTCCAATGTGTTCAACACTGTGAGGAAAGCAATGGTAATGTGATGACGGTGATCTCATTCTAGCAAAGCTAATCTTTGGCACTTGTGTGAAGGAGAGGAGTTGAAATTCACAGTCACAGTAAATTCCTCACTATTTACTGTGCAGTACATGCTGCTGTTACACTTCTCAGATTTGCTCATGAACCGATCTGATTTAGTTTTTTTCTCACTTTGTGACGCCATGGTGATGCTGTCTGACAAATCACAGTCTGCTTGCAGTCCCAGAGTTTGGTAGTAAAGTATTTCTGTTTACTTCCCAGGTTCTGCTGGGTGAGGTGAATGCAGGCCTCAGCACCACCCAAGTGGTTGTAAAGGAGCTTAAAGCCAGTGCCAGTGTCCAGGATCAGATGCAGTTCCTGGAGGAGGCGCAGCCATACCGGTCAGTTCACTGAAACATCAGCCATCACTCGGCACGGTCCTTTAGCGCATGGCTTTGATTATTTATTTATTCATTGTATTATTATTGTAAAATCTTTGTATTGTTCATTCTCAAATCCTGTTTCCTCCACCAGAGCCCTCCAGCACCCGGCGCTCCTGCAGTACCTGGCACAGTGCTCAGAGGTCACTCCTTATCTGCTGGTCATGGAGTTTTGCCCTCTGGTGAGACACATTTTAATGATCAAATTCAATATTTTCTTTCCTGGTACAGTTTTTGTTTGGATTATTCATAAATGCTCAGAGCAGCTTCCAACCTCATTTCCTCTCTCCTCTCAGGGTGATCTGAAGAGCTATCTGCGCAGCTGTCGGGTGGCTGACTCTGAGACTCCTGACCCTTTGATCCTCCAGCGAATGGCGTGTGATATTGCCTCAGGGCTTCTGCAACTCCACAAATACAACTTCATACACAGGTGCAGCATGTCAGTCAGTCTAGCTCTATTTGCCTCCATCAATTTGAATTTGAATACCCTGGAAAGGAACCGACGGCTCTGTGCCCCCCCCTGCTGGTCTCTCCCTGCAACAACATCCTGGTGCTGCCTGAGTAGTTGTCACAAACTCCAGCATCAGTGATTTTGTTGCGGGGGGCGTGCCCCTATCACTCCCTCAGCCGTGTGGTGGCTGCAATAAAAAGAAACAGCTCACCGGAGGAGGTGAGAATAAACAAAGTGACTTTGTTTAGTCCGGTTCTTGACATAGTCAGGTGAGAAGAATCAGTACATGGTACTTTACATGTAGACATTTTATGATGAATTAATACTGTGGCCATATCGAATAATCACGATGCTGTGAGACATTCATCAAAAAATATTAATTTACCCACAAACCAGTGTGATGTACAGAGACAAAACTAAAGAAGGCTTTAAAAAGTAAAATGATCTTAAACGCTTAAAATATTTTCAGGATTTCTTTAGAAGATCAAAACATACGTGTATGTTTATGTAGCTCTATTGTACTGTGTTAGATGACAGTTTCTTTTGTTTTGACAGTGACTTGGCCTTGCGAAACTGCCTGCTAACTTCAGAAATGTCAGTTAAGATCGGAGACTACGGCCTTTCTCACAGCCGATATAAGGTCAGACTGTCTTTTGATGATGTCATTTTTTTGTCTGCTTTTTACCGTTTCACCTATAAGTACACCAAAATGTGTCTTTTGTTGTTGTCATTGTCGTTTTATAGGATGACTATTATGTAACACAAGATCAGATGTGGGTGCCCCTGCGCTGGATTGCACCCGAGCTCATAGACGAAGTGCACGGAAACCTGCTGGTAGTTGACCAAACTAAATCCAGCAACATATGGTGAGATATTTAAAGGAATTTACAGGAAACATGATTGATAACAGTACCATTCCAACATTATCTTTTGATCATAACACATAAACGGTTTAACAGAGATTTATATTCTTTTGTATGTACAAATTAGAATGAAATGCTCTGCCTTTGATTTATTTTACTGTTAGAACTTTATTTTGGATGCTCCGCTTATGATGGTTTCCTGTAATGTCCCCTGCTTTTATTTTGAAACTCTTGGAAAATATGCATACAACACGAATATACTTGACACAACATTAAGCAGGTTACAGCTTGTTTGTAACATGGCCATATCTGAGATATAAGGGAGTACTCTTGATGATTTCTTTGCTCGTTCCAGGTCACTGGGAGTGACTGTGTGGGAGCTGTTTGAGCTGGGAAACCAGCCGTACAGACACTACTCTGACAGACAAGTGCTGACTTATGCTGTGAAGGAACAGCAGCTCAAACTACCCAAACCCTTGCTCCAATTCCCCCTGGCTGAGCGCTGGTAAGACATAGTATACATACACTACATACACATGTACAGGAGGACTCTTATATGTCTTGATACCACATACATTTTAGACATTGCAAAGCCTTCAGGTCTTACTGACCAATTGATTTTCAACAAGTCAATGTGTCTTGTTTTTGAAATAGGGTTCTGCTTTCAGTGGTGCACCAGTCCACTGTAGCAATATTTCTCTTTGCTATCAAGGGCAGATAATCAATACTTTCCCCCTATTCTCTATGATTCCCGTTGGCATCGACTTGAGTAAAATCACCTCATTCATCTTCACCTGGGAAGCCAGCCAAATATAGTTCTTATTTATTTATTTTTGAAATTGTTCTTCGCTAAATAAAATGCGCTCCACAGAGAAGGCTCCAAGGAGTAAAGTAAACACCTTTTAACTATGTCAGCATATGTACTGCATTTCCTTCATATACTCTATATGTCTTGAACAAGTATGTGTTACTAGAAAGTGCTGACTTCAAAAGTTTATTTTTATATCGCCTTGATGTGAGTCTAGGAGCAATTGTTTTACTTGTGGCTTTTTCTCTCCTAACTAGGAGATATTAATAATATCATCTTAGCTTGTATGCAGATGTAAGAAACAGTAACACAATAATAATATTTAATCTCCTTTGCCCTGGATTATGTTCTTTCCTTTCTGTCTAGGTATGAGGTGATGCAGTTCTGCTGGCTGCAGCCAGAGCTAAGACCCAGCAGTGAGGAAGTCCATCTTCTGGTCACATACTTGTGTGCCAAAGGCTCGAGTGAGGCCGAGGAAGACTTTGAACAACGTTGGAATGCCTTGAGACCCAACCTGTTCAGCAGCACCTCCCACACAGCTGCATCCACAGCCCTAGTCCTGACCCCTACACCTGCCTCAGCTGACATCCCCAGTCCAGACCAACCTCAGGCAGTGGAGCTGGCCTCCTCTGCCTCATCCTCCTTCCCCCTCTTGGAGCACTTCTCTGACAGCTTCCACTCTGACACAGGGGATGACCTGCTGACCGTCACAGAGACCAGCCATGGTCTCAACTTTGAGTACAAATGGGAGCAGGCCCGAGCTGAGCAGCCTTACTGCTCCTCCTCCACCAGTGGGACACTGGGCCAGGGGAACCCATATTACCAGGACATCTACTATTCAAGTAAAGGAAGCACCTCAGGGGGCTGCAAGACTGACAGCCTGACATCAGGCATATCCCCATCCTATTATGAACCTGAACACCCTGGTGTGGTCCCAGTGTTGAGTGCCCACAGCCCCTCAGTCAGCAGCGAGTATTACATTCGCATAGAGGAACCAGTGGAGTGTAACATTAACTTGGATGACAGCGTGCTGGACTATAGTCCAGGATTGGAGGCCAGCAGCAGCAGGTTGTCCTCTGAGAGTCGGACTGGTCAATCCATGGCTCAGCCCAGTGCTTACTGGACAACTGACCACAACAAATCTACTGCCTATGACTCTGATTCAAGCCCCACTGTCCAACTAAACATGGAGCCACTACTGAGACAGTCCTCCAGCACCAGTCCTGTAAAGCTAGGCCACTCGCACAACTGCTTCTCATCCAGTCAAGACGACAAAATCTACTGTGAACAATCATCAGCACACAAGTCCCACCAATCCTGTCTGTCTGAACTGGATACATCGCCAGAGCCCAAATCAAACCTTGTCCATCCAGTTGGGCATTTAGAAAACCCTCGCAGTTTGTCACAAGCAGTCAGCAGCCCAAGCTTGGGGTTCTGTGATCCCTACCTTGAAGCGGGCACAGGCCGGTGCACGGTTAATGAAAGCTGCCTTAATATGATGGGTCCCGTCAGAAAGACACTACCCATTGTTAACCACATTAGCATTGATGTGGCGACCGACGATGGTCTGCTCGTGGGCCAGCAGAGAGGTGATGACCTTGAGGATGACCTTTTCTCTGAAGGAGAGGCCACTAACTGGACCTCAAACCATTCAGCAAACAATAATAGCCTGAGCTTTGACGGCAGGCAGGCAGGCAATGGGCACGACAGCTATCTGGACCTTCAGCAAACTGCTCACTCTAACACAGCAGAAATATCGTCTTTAACCAAGGCCACCACCAGAACCTTCCACAACTCCAGGTTTTGTGGAACATTGGAGGAAGAAGGGGGAGATGCTGCAAGCAAGCCCAGTGAATTTGATTCATACATTCACTTATGTCACAAAGAAAAAGAGGAAGCTGAGACTCAAGCAGACAATAACTTAACTGCAGAACATCTAAGAAGTATATATTCCCTTACCAGCCCAAGTATTAATGGCAAAAGTACAGAAGGTCAACAAATGGAGGGACAATATGAGAAGCAGTTTATGCTAAAGGGAGAAAGACTTCACTCGAAGCCTAAGATGATACCTGAAGCAAGTTATATAAAGTCTCCATCCTCTTATAAAGAGGCTCAGACTGGTCAGACAGCAGCCTTGTCAGAAAAGCAGCAAGGTAACATGTGGGAGGGAGTTTCAACAGGAATCCCGGTTGGTCTTGGAGACAAAAGGCTAAACTATCCAGATACCTCAGAAAGTAGCAGAGCATTGGACAGTGGAGTGGTGGTCAGAGACTCCAGCATTAACCTGGTTGAGCTTGGTGACTTTAGCGAGGATGATGATGATGATGATGACATCACAGATATTACGTCAGGGATCTTTGCGGACTTCAACCTGGACTTTGCTGAAATGGAGGAGGAAGAGCTCAGTCCATCAAAGCATCCAGAGGGAACTCCTGACTCTGTAGACATCCTTAACCGGTCCTCATCAATGGCAAGCCCCTTTGATCAGGCCTTCAGCCCCGATCCCTTCAATACCCCTGTCCTACCTAAATCCCTGGACAGTGGCTATGACACAGAGAACAATGAATCTCCAGAGTTTTTCTTCAAAGAGCTTGGAGATCCCCGTGGTGGTGAGAGACTGGGGGGAGAACCAGAACTAGTTCTGCAGGTGGGTTTGGGACAAGGGGTCTGCACTTCCTCAGAGCTACAGTTAAAGGGCCTGACGAATAAGAATGCATACAGGGATTCAGCCTATTTCTCAGACTATGATGCTGAAAATGAGAGGAGCCCTCAAGAGGAAAGCAGCAAGTTATTTTCAGGTCCAAGTCACCGTGGCTTTCCTGCTGAGAAATGTATCTCGATCAAAGATGATGATATTGTGAACAGACATTTTACAAATCTGACAGACATCAAAAGGTGTGTTGTGGTGAATCACCCAGAGCCTGACCTTGGTTCGACCCATCCCTTGCCCACCCCTGGGTTGTCCATGCTATCACCGTTTCCTCCACAGATGGGTGGCTGCCTGACTAAAGAGTCTGCCCCTGCAGATGAAGATCTCGGGTTGGAGACGGAGCCTTCCTCAGAGCTTAGCTCCTCCATTGGGTCTGAGGCCTCTTCCACTGCCCAGGAGGCCTCAGGAAACCACGACGAGGGAAACAGGAGAGTAGACGATTATTCTCCTTTCCAGTCTTTGCATTCTGACTCCACCATATCTGACTACAGAGATGAGGCCCCCAACAAAAATGAAAGTGGTGATGGATCCACAGAGGATGAGCTGCCCGAATTTAATCATGTCAAGGAAGAGACGGAGGACAGTAAGGAGGGTGTGAGAATAAATGAGGAAGACTTTGAGGACATAGACGCGGGGGAATGTGACTCACAGGACAGCTTATGTGAGGAATCTAACGGTCCTGTCGACCTGTCCTCTTCCTCGTCACTGTTAGAGCTGTGCGGAGAAGATGTGAGAGCGCCGCTGGAAGAGGCAGAGGATGAAGATGATTCAGATGACAGCGAGTCGGATGAAGAGTTGAGGACTTATAACATCCAAGATGAAGACAGTGAGGAGAGTGAGGAGGATTTCACTCCGGTGCCAGTGGTGGTGAGCGACTGCAGCAGGGCGAGACACCTCCGCAGTCTCCTGAAGATGCCCACATTGCTCACCCAGACCTTCTGTGACGAGTTGGAGAGGAAGAAAAAAGCGGTGTCCTTCTTTGATGATGTCACCGTGTTCCTTTTTGATCAGGTAAGACAACTTAATAGTTCAAAGTTGTTCAATGTGTCTATTTATTGTCTATTTACGACTGTATTGCTTGAGAGAATGAGGGGGATATTTATGTTGATGTCTTCCAGGAGAGCCCTACGGGAGAGTTGGCTGATTACGACTTCTCCACTGGAACAGAGTCCAATGGACAAGGATGTTCAGGGGGAAAAAACACTGAACACCAGCTGCAACCTGAGCCTGAACGTGAAGCTCTGTCCTGTGAACCCTTCTGTGCTTCTGAAGAAACAGATGGCAACAACTCAGAAAAGGGTGAGTTTGACAATGACACACAATGCGATGCAGAGTTATCCTTGTAGGTGTAGCTCAGAATGTTCACAATAACTGCAATTGTGACTTGTCTGTGTGCATTCAGGTGGAGGTTATGAATGGGACGATGAACTCTTGTTAGAGCCTCATCTGTCCTCTCCTGATATCATCCCCGAGCCCCCTTCCTCATCCAAATCCCCCTCCAACGGTCCTGAAGCTCCAAAACCTGCAGCTGTAGCACTGAACCGTTTTATGGTCTCACGGTTCTCTATCACACATGTCTCCGACCCCCACATGAGCTCAGCTACAGGTCTGTATTAACTGTCTTTCATACACAGTTGGGACTGTTGTATAATATAAGAGTACTTCCATTCCAAATGTCATAAAGAAGTAATAATTCAGTTTGTCACAAACACATTGTAGTATTTTATGTCAGTATATTGTAAAAAAGTATTATCATAAGCCACAAAAAGTCATGCTAAGTAATAAAAATGTCATAAAAGTAATAGTATAGTATGTCAAAAAAGCAGAGTATTCTATAAAATGCCATAAATACTTGTTGTATTGTATGTCAGAAAAACAAGTATGCTAAAATGTCTATAGTGTCTATAGTTTTTCATAGCATAAAAAGTGAACATAGAACCTTACAAGCAGAGCATAGAACCCTGAGGTTCTTTATTTCATTTGCCAAAAAGAAACAGCTGCACAATAATAATCCTGTTGGTTTACAATTCATATTTGATTGAAAGCAATGACAGATGTCTTAGAGTTTAGCAGTGTTGATTAATGTCAAAATATACACGTGCACCAAGTTTTAAGAATTTTGTGCATAGTTTAATTGTCTAGAAATGCTGCATTTTTTTAATGGAACGTTGCAATGAAAGCTGGCACACATATTTGCAATCATTAATTTCCAACAGGTAACGGAGAAGACGGCCCAAAAGATTGATCGCCTCCTTGGTCCTGACTGGATGAGGACGAGTCCTTCTCAACGCAGAAAAGCAGCAGTATTTTATTTAAATGTTTTACAGAGTTTTATTTTTTTTAACATTTGGTGCATCTGACCCTGTTGACCTTTTATGAGACAGTGCCTCATATTTCAGTGAAAACCCTTGATTATGTGCACTTTTTTATTTTAATCTGTGGCAAAAGGGATAGCTGCTGGTGCGGTAACCTGAGAGACAACCAAGCGAGTGGATAAAGTTCACATATTGTTTGCAGAATTTAAATCAATATACAGTATATTTGGATTTCTGTTGGTGACCTTACAGCTAATTTAGCTACTTTAAAAGAAAATAAAAGGTGAATAAAAGGAAACGACAGGCTTCATAACTGCTTCTCTCATTCGTTGCCTTGGTCCATCCGCTAAAAATTTCTCTGCCATTTTTAAAAACTGTTTCAGCTCTTATTGTTGGTGCCAGAGAACTATGCTCGATAATTGTCGCATAAAACCAGACTTTATAACAACAGTGGGTGGTGGTGATGATGAAGATGGAGGTGCTGGAACTCATCTTTTCCCTTGATCCAAATCATATCCAAATCATATTGATGGTGGATTCGCTATGCTTTGTTGTGGAAATCTGATGCAGGAAATCAAGTTGTTGTCACTCTCTAATTATCACCAACAATCACTCTGGTTAATGATGACCTACAGTATATGTCTAGCTTTACCATATCTGTCTGAAGCACTTTGTATAGCCAAATCGGGTCCTTTATTGTAGAAGTGGTGGCTCTGTTATCTACACCCCCCCCTATCCTGGAATGAAAATATCTAAACATGTGAGGTTCCTTATTTGTGTCCACAGTGCCAGCTACAGTTTCACTTTATTTGTGGCATATAAGCTTTGTTTGTGACATTTCATCAGCAATAGTGACACCAAAGGGATAGAGAGGTGTTTCAGCACTACTGAGTGGTGTCATGTCAAAATGCCATTTATTTTGAATGTCAACTTCATGCTTTTTTTCTACATCTATGTATTGTCCACAGTGTCATACATAATGTATTCTATTAAATACGTGTTGAATGCCTGGGTCTGAGGTGTAAAAAAAAAAAGAAAAGACACTCAATATGAAATCTCACATATTGTACGAATGTTTTATCAACATGTAGGTAGCTTGACTTGAACTACTACTGCTGTATCGGCAGCTCCCTCCCCTTCTCTCTCAAAGTGCCAATTCAGTTTCCTCTCACCTTGCCTTTTAATTTACGCAAGAGGAGAAAATGTTGCTTGTATTTTTGTACGATTTGAAAAAGATGCAATCCAAGATGATGGTCTCTAAAATTTGCCAGAGATATTACAAAGCCTATTGGCTAAAGTGGCAGACAGCTTTGGAGAAGGTGAGGTGGGTAGCTCTGTGCACCGGTAGTAACATCATTGCTGTTTCCATTCCCCCTCACTCATTGCTATTGTACTATCCCAAACAAAATAAATCCAAATACTTTTTCCCTTTGTGTGTCTGTGATACATTTATCTGCATTGATGTTGAAGAGGTGCAATTTCCGACAGAAGAAGATCACGTGAAAACACAACACATAAAAGTATGATGTTTCTGCCCATTTAGATTTATTTTGGACAAGATAATTTATATGCACTTTCTGTACAGTACGGATATAATACAAACAGGACAAAAGTGAGCCATGGACACAATGAAAGCTATATAAAAGTTAAAAAAAGAAAAAATTGAAACTTGCTGCCCAAACAAGCTTTGTAATAAAAGCCTGATCATATCACTCAGTGTAAAATGACTCATCTATTGAAAATGGACTTTTCAAGATGGAACTTAATTCCATGCAGTCTAAGAGACATTTTAACGTGTTCACACAACCACACAGTATTTTTTTATTGATTTCTTTTTGCATACAGTTCCACTTCCTACCCACACATTATACTATGGATAAATGCCTCTGATCTAAGCTTTTCTCCCAGATGAGTGTATAATACTGAGAATGAACGATCAAAAGCTACAATAATACTGTACCTTATCTGATAAGCTACCACTCCCTCAAAGCTAATTATATATGTTTTTAAAGACTCATTTTGTATGCACTGTATTTCATTTGTTGGATATCTGACAGCGTAGACATTACTGAAATTTAAAAACAAAATAGCAAAAATAGTATTGTATTTCAGCGATATCGCACTGTGTGCAGGAGCTTGCGAAGCAAAAAGTCCCGACATTACAAGCAAAACAAAAAAGGGAAATAATCCAACTTATATTTTCAGGAATATATATAAAAAAATGAAATAAAATGAGCCGTGATGCATAAGCCCTTAAACCAGTTTACATAATGATTGGGTCAATGCTGCAAGAATAAAGAGACAGAAGGCACAGTTCCCACATTGAAAATATGGGTGTACTGTATCACAATTAGTAAATATATCACTATGTTATATCATTTAACAAAAGCAGAATCATAGTTTACTTACCAACTGACCCATTCTAGCAATTTGTTGCAGTATCCTATCAACACACTGTGCATATTACAGTGATGCACTGAACTGTTGTCGCCGTCTTCTTCCCCATCACGCCGCATTGAAACAACCTATGTGCTCCTTCACTGCTCAATAATGCAAATAATCCTCAAATGAAATTTACAGTGTATAGTGTTGAACAAAATAAATCCCATTGCATAAATGCAGATAAATAATAATGTGACTGCATTCCTAGTAAAAACCTATTAGCCATGCCTTATCCACAACTTGTGTGATCTAAAATAACTAATGCAATCTTCTATCACAATTGAATGCAATTGAATGTTCAGGCTGAGACATTCAATGTTAGTGGAGGCCTTTGCAAAAATCTGAGAATTAAGTAGAAATTCTCAAGAGTGAATTTCCACAGAAAGAAATCTTCTTAGTAATGTAACGCGCTACTGGGCCCTCTTGTGATGACATCATACAACTGAGACACGTCAATATTGGCCATTTTCTCTCTCCCCTTCAAAAAAGGGCCCATTATTGGACAAAAGGGGGCAGCAGGCCGCTAGTAGAAGATGGGAGTAGATCGGTCATCAGTGAAGGTGGGCCGGAGGTAGAGCTCCAGGGAACGGTCACTGTGGGAAGAGGAGGGGTGAGACAAGGACAGTTAGGTTGAACATAGACAGAATTTAGAGAGGTGCATGGTCAGATATGCAACCACACTAACATAAGTTCCCCTTCCCATAGCTTTGTTTCTAAGCAAATAGTTACAGAATCTACTGCGAGTTTTAGCAAGCATGTAATGGCAAAGCTCAGGTAAGATATGAGGGAAAAATAACGAAACAGCTTACGACGGGCATGCATACAGAGTTAGTCTTCTGATATTTTGTTATACACACACATACACACGCACATAAAGAAAGTAGTTCTTTTACGACCCAAAGCCTGCTGGACTGACAGACCCAATGCTGCCACATCCATTAAGGTCAAAGGACAGAAAAGACCAGTAATTCCCAGCATCCTACTGCAGCCAGACAGCCAATGACAGCAGTGAGCGAGAACCAGGCAGTAACAGAGAGAAGGAGTAAAGGGATTGGCTGAGAGGCGATGGAGGCTGTGACTTACGGAGGTCCTGTTCCCTCAGAACCGGGACAATTCTGGACCCAAACTGGAAGGTAAAGAGAACCTTTGGGTTTGAATGGCTCTTGGCTCAGATCATGCATGGAGTCACATTTTGTAACGACACTGCTGGTTAGTCTGGTGCAAGATGAACATACTTGATAACAACTGTAACTGAAATGAAGGATGGAAACTGAAGTACACACTTCATGCACAACATGCCATATACTGTATGCTCCTTTTCAAATCCCAGCTCGCCAAAGTGGAGATACATTTTACTGCAAATGCAATGCAATCAACAGGCAGGTGTGTCTGCCAAAGATGATTTCCTTCAACCAAATACAGTTCAAACACAAGCTAAAATACAACGAAAAGAAGATAAGCAGGCAGGCAGCGTTCAGATAATCACAAAAAACACACTGCACACAACACCACCACACAAACTCAAAGTCTATCAGTCCAAATGTTTGTTTTTTACAGCGACAAAGAGAGCACCACAGATGCCATGGGTGTTACGGGGGAGGAGTAGGGATGAAACTGCATGCCTGAGACACTGCTGTGGTCTGAAATGATTCACGCGAGGGTGGAAGTTTTGAAAAAATAATTCATTTAAACATTTAATGGGGAAAAAAAGGAAAACCAATTAGGAGCCATAACTTTGAAGAAGAAAACAAAACAAGTTCACCATACCGCTAGACTGCATTCATTACTTTAAAGAGCTATTTAAAAAAAAAAAGTTAAGTGAGCAAGAACAAAGAGGAAAGAACAAAAAGGACATAGTGAAAGATATTGAAAGAAAACACTGTGCATACATCTGAAGCGGTGGTCTTTTACAGATACAGCAAAATAGAATCGCTTGGGCCTCATTGTATTTGTCACCTGTTAAAAAATCATCAGTTTATTAATCAATTAGTCGTTTAGAAAAAAGAATGGCCAATTGGTTGATAATTGTTATTTGTTGAGTAAACTGTCAAAGCATGAAAGCCAAAACACTCTGGCACTTGCTTCTCACGTGAAGATTTGCTTCTTTAAAAAAATGTATATTATTAACATTTAATGGAAAAAAAATAAATAATTTAAGAGCCATAACTTTGAAACATGAGGAAAAAAAAGTTCAACACAACTGAAAATGTCAGCGTCACTAAACAGATTTCTCGGCAGACCAGACTGTTTATTAATATATAGAGATATGTTTTATTTAGAATACCTTTGTAAAAAGTCACCATACATTCAAGGTCAATTTTTAGTATCACATTTTCTGGTTTCCCTCCACAGCATGCATAAGATAAACACTTCAACTAATCAGTAAGTTCTCATCGTTTCTGGAAATAGTTTTAAATTATTTTATTTTTTTACAGGGACAATAATAATAAAAAATAAAAAAGACCAAAAACTACATAGCCACTCAGGGAATACAATCATAAAATACACTGCGAGCTGCAAAAACTGCGGTTGTCATAACCTAAAAACTAAAATCACAGCTGTTATTGAGATTACTCAACAGAAGATCTCCTCCAAACTCAATAGCATCAGAAAAAGACCATACTGAAGGTTATTGGAGGGAGGCATTTTAATCTACTAAAACAACTCTGGCAATAAATTCATCCAAGGATGGCAAATGTTTTTTTTAATTTTTTTTTAATGGGGCTGAGAGTGGAAAGTTTAATTATAAATGTATAAAGAAACCTGTTTTGCAATGATCATAATACAGTGCAATTTGGTTGACTAACGGAAACAATTTATATATATATATATATATATATATATATATATATATATATATATATATATATATATATATATATATATATATATATATATATTCTGTATACTCTCGAAGCTCCATTTGAAAAAGTGCTTCATTGCACTTAAAGTATGTGTTTAATAGAAACAAAAAGAAGCAAAGTAAGGCAAATATGACACACCCTCTGGACGGAAAATCAAGTCTAGCACTGACACAAGGAAGCACAGCGCGACCTACGGCATCTCTCAGAAAGAAACATAGTAATCTGCTGCACAGCCTTACTTGAAACAAAGCTTTTTTTTTAGCATATGTGTGTTGGGTGGGAACTCGATAATACTGGGCCCACGTGTGCTTAAAAAGGCCATTCAGCCAGTGGCTTTAGTACAACGACATTGAAGTCTTTTGGCACTTGTACAGTACATGAACATGTCCTTTAGTTTGACAAAATGACACAACCATGTACATGCATGAAAGACAAGCAGTAGCCAAGGCAGTCTCTTGAGAGATCAGTCCGTGATGGTGGACTGTGATCAGAGATAGAGTATTCAGAGTCCATAGCGCTGCATGCCGAGCAGGTAGGCCCCGCTCTGGCTCTCTCGCTCAACGCAATCCTCCACCCACCAACCGCTACTGTCCACATCGACACCACCAGCAGCAGCACCCGGGATGGACGGGAGGAAGAAAGGAGGGACCCGAGGAGGAAGAGAGGACAGAAAGGAGGGATGAAACTGGCCTCTTCCACTTGGAGAAGGGGTGTGTGTGGAGGCAGAGGAGAAGAGGTGGAGATAAGTGGACAGGAGGGAGGCTAAGAGGAGGGAAAGATGGGGAGGAAGAGGCCCCTGTGCTATCCGCAGCTGTCTGTGTCTGTCTTTATGTCTGTTCTCACACAGTCGAAATCAATTTGCCATCAGGACTGTCACTGTGGAACAAAGAGAGAAGGAAGCTTGCCAGGTCGGACACACTCAGAGAGAAATGGAGAAAGACAAGACAGGCACAAGGAGGCAGAGTAGAGTTTTGGAGAAGTGTAGGTGGGGTCATGAAACATGTGTCGCCCCACCTACAGCTCCAGCTCCAAACATGGCTGCCGTGATCAGGAAGATTGGACTTCCAATTCCCTCATCAACACTTTTTGAATCCAGATCAAATTTCCAGTTTGATATTTTTGCCTACATTGAGCGGTTTTACTAAATATTTGCTTGCGTCCGTCACTTAAAAGTAGACAAACCCCAGAAGTTCAGGTTGATGTGAAAATCAAGTCATCTCCTTAGCTTGAGGTATGTAGTGTTATATTAATCTGTTGGGGTGAATACACCCTGCAGGACAGTGTTGTCTTAAAATACTGATACAGAAAAAAACACATTCAGAGCAGACAAGAGTATGTAAAACAGCTCGACACCGGTGCCCAAAGCCCCAGACTGACAAGCAGTGATGACTGAGATGAGGTCAGCGTGATGTCTACCGTCACAACATGTACTCCACCAAACACTTATAAAAGTGCACGTAGGGCATTTCTCGCTCTCTCTTCCGCACACACATGCACACACACACACACACATACACACACTTATAAACATGTACACAAAGATGTACTCCCTGATTGGACAGAATCAGGCACGGCAACATCCCTAATCCTAACCTCACACAATCTCCTGAGTCAGGATTTGATAGAAATACAGTGAAAATATATACTGAGCCGAGAAGAGTACTCAGACTATAAACTGAGACACTGACCCTGCTAGACTGCATTCATTACTTTAAAGAGCTATTTGAAAAAAGTTAAATAAGCAAGAGGAAATTATAAAAAAAAATACAGTAAATAATAATCAAAGGAAACACTCATGAGATGGGTATTTTACCGATGCAGCAGAATTTTGTCGCCTGGTAAAAAATCAGTCTATTAATCAATTAGTCGATCATTATGTGTTGAGTAAAATGTAAAAGCATTTGCTTCTCAAGTGAATATTTGCTGCTTTTCATTTTCAATGTCATTGTAAATCGGATACAATTGAGTTCGGCCAAGATGGGGAATTTGAAAATGGCTGATTAAAAATCTGACATTTTATAGGCTTAACTAACAATGGAAAAATATTCTACAGCAAACAATACTAAATACTGATTATCTTATGCAAATATGAGTGATTGCATGGTTTGAGACACTGTGTGGATCCTGAGTCTATCAGAGTGTCCTTTACACATATTAATGTATTTATCAAATACTATTTGTAATGGAAAACTTTTTTTGCAGTTAGTTAAAACAAATTACCAGAGGCCAAGCACATCATTCTGCTAAACATTACATACCTTTTTCTATCCCCCTACTCCCTAATATTTGATCATTGCATTATGTGACTATGGTTATGGTTTACAACACTGCACTTTTTAGGATCCATACTGACTCTTTGGAAAATAATGTATATGCCACATTTTGTCCACTACACAACATACTCTGAACCTGCTAAGAACGTGTTCATAGCATTTAATTTAGACACTGCATATAGTAATAAGTTGCCTTGCTGTCTTTTGAATATTTCAGCATGGAGTAACTCAGGTGAAATGCCATTCAGCTGAGGTGTTTGACTCTTTCTAATAAGTAACTAGCCAAGTTAAACAATTCAGATCATCAGTCAATACTCAGAAGGCAGGGCATGAAAAGGACTTACCTTGTGGCAAAGCGGCCGTCATAATCCTCAATAGCAGGCTGAAAAGATAAGAGTTACACATGTTACATTGTGTGCTTGTTTAGGACCGACTTGCCTGCTGTACCTGCATACAAACACTAGGCGGCAGCAGAAACTGAGCCAAAGTCTCCTTTACAGCTACTGCAGGATTACTCATATCCGATTATGCAAAATACAAGACTAAACCAGATGAGGGCTACAAATTAAGTGAGCAAGAGAAAGAAGTGTGTGTGTGTGTGTTGTTAATGGATACTACATATGCTAAATCGTACCCACCTGTGTGCCAAAGCCTGCCATGCTGTAGGGACGTGGGCGGGTCTGTGCTAGGCTCTGTGCCAGCAGTCGAGCAGTCAGGCCATAGTCAGGTGTGGGCAGTGATGCATCACTCTCCAACAAATTCCCCGTGCTGCTACTTTTCCCATGGTTCAGGCTGGGAAGGCAAGAAAACATAACAGCCTAAGACTTGGGTTCATTCGGGCTCATTACCTCGACACAGTTAATGACAGAAAAATGCTCCATACTTCACTTTGAGCTTCTCACTGTCGCTTTCAGGCAGCACACGTGTGTAGGAGAACGGGAACCAGCCACGCCTGAGAAGAGGGAGCACTTACTCTACATTACCTGTACCAACATGTCAGACCAGTATCTATCCAATCTCACACTATGGATTTTAGACAAATGGGAATAAATGAGCACAGTTCTTACATCTTGTTCTTCTCATTTTCCCCATAGTGCCAGCCATCGCGGGCCTCAGGCACTAGCAGGGTGATTACATCTCCCTCGGAGAAACTGAGCAAGGTGCCGTTGTCACCTGCAGCATGAGAGAAGATGGCCTGCACGCGAGCACGGCCATTCTTTTCCAGGCCCGCCGCCATGGAACTGGACCTGGGCAGGGTTCGTGTCTCTCCTGTAATATTTGCAGACAGAGACTTTGCTCAGTGACATGAACTTCCCTGCTCCTCCTTTGAGACACTGAACAGCAGCCATTCTCATCCAATGGCCACCATTAACATAAACGTAGCAATGTGATAATGTTATTATCCTTTAAACTCGTCATGAGATGTTAAAATACTCCTCAGTGTACCTTTAAGGAAAGTGATGGGATGCTCAATCACATATCCTGCTTGTGATTTTCTTGCTGCAGTGCTGCTGATGCTCATTAAATTCAAGCAGTGTTTGGATATCTTACCCACGGGGTTCTTATTCTTGGCGGGAGCAGGCCTGCGGACAGGGAGGGTGTTGGAGTAGACATCGCTGACCTGTCTCTGTGGCTGAGGCTGGGACTGGCCCTGTGCCTGGGTCTGAGGGGATGAGGGCCTGACTTGGGGCACGGATATAGTACCACCATCCGTCCAATATTCCTCTCCATGGACTCCTGTTGTCCCATTTACCATTGACATGCCATCGGGGCCCAGCAGCCTCTGGAATAAACAAGAAGACATTTGGATCAATAAGTACAATTGTGAAAATAGCTTCGCCTGTCATGATTGACATCCGTTGCATTCAAATTAACTATGTTGACTTTAAACATCCGTACAAATGTATCCTAGTCATGTAGACTCTAAATAGCCCAAAAACCTCAATGCCACCTTTAAAGTAAAACAAAAGGAAACTTGTCTGATTTGCACATTCACGGAGGGCCAAAGGCGGACGAGCTGACATGAGGCAAGAACCTATAGCTCCTTCACAGTGACGTAATTATAGTTATGTAATTCACTTCTCCACAAAAACAAGGAACAATTCTGGATAAATTGCTATACACGATAAGTCTGTAATGTCCTGTCCAAGAAAATCTATCTATGTTAAAGTTAGCGTTTTCTTTTAAGCCTTCATCTGCTAATTTGTTCCATAACTCACCGCTGGGTGTCCCAGGCCACCACTGCCCATGAAAACAGCCAGCTCCGGGGGCACAGGAAGAGGTTGGGCCCCGGGGATCGGGTCTGAGATGACCAAGTTAGATTTGGAGGTATGCAGGGGGCTTGTGCCCCCAAGAGCTGAGCCCATCTGCTGGGCCAGGAGCATGGCCCTCTCTGGCAGCTTGTTGGGGTCTGAGCAAGCCTGTTGCCAAACTGGGATCTTCTGAGTCAGAAGGTCTTTACCCTGGAAGTCGCAGGGAAGAAAGATTAGAGAGAGAAAAATAACAAAATGGGAATTACCGCCTTACAGTTGTATGCCGCCGTCGACCAGTCGAGGTGCAGTTTAAAGCTTCTGTGTCTAAATATTGCTGAAGAACTACCTTTCTTGGCAGAGTATATTTGTTTGTCAATACATTATTGTATCTTATGGAACTGTGCGTTTGATTTGTGAAACCCTGGTCGATATACCTTTCATGTCGTAACTCATATCAACCAGAAAGCAACATGAGGCTGTGATTTACAGTAATTTCTCACTTTCTGTTCCACACGACCCCTTTGTGATTCAATCACAACCTCTTGCAGATAATTGCTTAGTAAAAATTGTCATATTTAGCATATTAACTCTTGAGTTATGGCCCAAAACATGTGTTGTTAGCTCCCAGTAACCTCTATCTTTGACCACCAAATTACAATTGGTTCTTCCTCGAGTGAGAGTCTGTGCAAAATGTGAAGACATTTCCTCCAAGTGAGAGATATTGGGTTCACAAGAATGGGACAGATGCAGAAACAGGACAACCAGAAAACGACATCCAGCCACAACTGTAGCCAGCGAGGAGGCAGAACATAGTATTGGTGTAGTTGCAATGCGACCAGAGAAAAGCTCAACTGTTCTCTATTAAATGGAGAATCGTAATGACAAATAAAAACATTCAGATCTCAAAGGTTTATCCTCACTCTGTATCCTTGACCACTACCCTTTGCACAACTATGATAATGTACTGCGTGGGTGATGCTGTGGGACAGACGAACATACAACGAGCTGCCCACTGCAGCATCTTGCAGCCTGTGGACACGGCTGTTCTTTCCACAACCATCCAAACAGAGTTTAACTGAAGGACAGGAATCCACACATCTGTGTAAAACTCTAAAGTACACATGTATCGAAACACAAAACACCGACAGTTTTGTCCCTTTGTATGTCCTAATTTGAAGCTGTCGCAATCTCTTTTTCCCTCTCACATGCACACACACTGTGAACCCTCTGGGAGAGGGTTCTTCAGTTTGCTGAAGGTGAACTCTTCCCACGCACACCCCCATCCTGATTAATGACTAGACTCCATGTTGAAAAAAGAAGCAGCAGCGCAGTACACACACAGTACATACACACGCAGTACACAGTACATACACACGCAGTACACACACACACAGACACACACACACACAGTACACACGACTGATATACTTCATTATCCAAAAATATAAAATTCTTAGATTTGTCACGCACACATACAGACGCACAAAAAGCATAAAAACAAACAAAATGCTCTCCTCCATTACCTTTGAAGGTATGATATAGGTCTGTTCAAAACAGGTTCTTTTCTTTAAATGTCAGCAGCAAAGTGAAAATAACAAGCAGGTACAATACAATCCTTGACGACTGCTGTAAACTGCTGAGAAACAGTTTGCAACTCTTGTCCTGTTTGTTGCACTGAGCTTTGATTTTAAGCACTGTTTTTTTTATTTGTTTTTCCATGCATTCAGCGTTATGTTGCCTTTTCCTATTAAAGTCTCTCATGAAGCGAAGAGACGAGGCAGTTCTCTTCACAAAAAGTTGGCCAGACAATTGCAACGTGCAATGATGGATTACAGCTTCAGATCTGCCCGTCAGCTGGGCATTGTCTACAGTCTTAATGCATTTTTTAAATGAAGAGGCCCCTGTGAGCGGTCAAAGCTAATGCGACTTTGAATTATATATCTCCTAGAATGCTCTCTTGGATGAACAATGGTTTACAGCAGGTGAGTATCAAATACAACACCGATGACAGATGGGGAGTAGCTGGCTGGAATCTACACAATAGCAAAAAGAAAGACGTTGTATAAATTGACCTAACAAGCTCGGCACATATCCCTTTTTTGGGACAAAACGGAGATAAAATGTGTTGCTCATTAGTCGAGATCAAAAGTACTGAGAGCGAGGGCAGTGCACTGCAAAGAGAAGAAGTAAAAAAAAAAAACATGCAAAAAGACTCAACATAAGCAAATGAAGGAACATCTTCAGCAATTTGACGACATGCAGCATTTAAAAGAAAGAGCTAAAAGAAGCTCACAGCACATTAGAAGCTGCTCCAGGGGGGAAAAGAGTCACTAGTGGCTATGTTTTTTTTTACAATGTGATTGCATGATACAGATTTAATATTATTATTCATAATAATAATAATAATAATAATAATACTAAGCAAAAGGCTAAGGCTAGGGTAACAGCAGATATCTGCAATAATGTCTGAATCCTGCAATTGCAAAGTAAAAATGATTACTTGAATGTTTGCTTGTGCATTGAGCTCTCAGCACCTACAACACAGGCAAACCTGATGATAGAAATAATTATTCAAGGAATTAAGTATTCTGAGCTGCTTCTTTCTAAATAATAAACATCAACCTGCTGAAGGTCGGACATGTTTGCTTATTTGAAACAGGAGATTTAATTTATTAAAATTAATCATTCAAACCTGGTGCGGGTGAAAAACATGTGATGTCATTTGTATGCACCAATCAGAGTGCAGCAACATTTCCATCCGATTGAGGGGTACAGATTGACGGAGAATTTAAGTTAAAAAAAAACTCAATATTGAACCTGCATGTTTTCCTTATCTCGCCATGGACGTATAGAAATACTAATATTTGAAACCAAACATCCGTCTCCTTGAATACATTAGCTATAACTGAAATGCATCCTTATCTATTCTAACAATGCATTGCATTCATGTCCCTCCTCATCTTCCTTTGATCGAAGCAGACCTCTTATTGTTAGTGGGTTGACACTGACCTTGCCGTGGTAGGCGCTGCTGTTCTTGGCCACGGCACACTGGCGGTCCACCAGGAAACAGTACCTGCGACGCTCCTCGGACAAGGCTGTCTTGTATCCCTCGGCGATGAAGGTGTCCAGCTCAGTCTGCTTGCTGCTGATGGTCTCCACAAACTGGTGGGACACACACACACACACACAGACACATGGGATATAATATGTACCAAAGAATCACACCATGCTGGTGTTCAGATAAAAGATTTGTCGTTTTATACTCCTAAATCCTTATTGTTATCAATTTTACACACAAGACATGGAAGTTTTAGTTACTGGTGCACTGCAGGTCCTTCGCAGCTTTGTGCCGAATGGACAGAAGGTTTGACTAAGAAAGGGGCAAAGCAGCTATCCAACTACTCCTATTTTTAATAATAACCTTCTTCACATTCACACAATTACACCCATTCACACTTAGAGCTGCTTCGTCGTCTCCTGCCAATCACCACAGAGCTCCACTGGAGCAATTAGGGTTTAAGTGCACCTTGGCGGTAATAGTTGTGCAAGGAAAGAGCCTTACTCAGTAACTTTCTCAGACCAGATTCTCCCTCCTGAGTGCTACCGAGGCAAGACAATTATGGCTGAAGATCCCACAGTGTGGAGGTGGAATTGCTCACAAAATCCACTTCTCGATTTTACGTGTCAGACAATAACAAATAGCATGTGTGTTAATAGTTGTTTAAGAGTGAGTAACAGAGACAGAACGGGAGGGAGACCTGGAGCTGACAGTTTGTCTTCACATGAGCTTTCGAAAAAAGGGAAATGACTCAGAGAGTACACTGACCCCACACAGAATGGTCGGTGGCGGGGTTGAGCAGCGACATGGGGTCTTATTTTGAGGAGGGAGCGACATTTAGGTTTAGTCAGACACCCTATGAACACAAAGTAGAGTTTGCATATTTGTAACTGAAGGTTTTCAATAGTGTTGTGTAGAAGTGAGTTGACAGTCATGGCTTTAATCTGGCAACATCTGCTGAGTAGTACTGACAGAAGAGAGGGTTATATTTAGTTGGAATGATCTGAACCTAGAAAACATAGTTTTCTATGGGGTAAGGTTTTCTGACACAACTGTAAACAAATAGATTTGTTTATTTTGGTAGACAAATCTAGCCGGCGTGTCATCATGGGCAATCACCAAATACACTTTTTTCTGAATGCTTACAATGATAAAAAAGGTTCCCGTGTTTGTTGAACATGACTCCAATACTCTTTCATATTAGGAAACACTGTCTCAAGTTTGTGAATATTACTTTTGTCATTTCAGTCTTCGCCGTAAGAGAAAACAATTGTCATACTTCCTCAACTTCAGGATTCCCAAAGCACTGGAATACATTTTAGAAAGTTTTTACATTATATTTCATAAAGATGAGCAATAAAAAAAGGCTAATGAAGTTTGTTTCTTGCAGCTAAATGCAAGATCCTGTGGCGCCACCACACAGTGTAGATGCATCTCATTTAGTAACCACCAGAGCACACTACTTCCCCACTGCCAAAAGCAACAAGTTAGTTCATTGGGATTCCATGTATGGAGGAATATTTTAGATGCGTCAATGATTCTTACATTTTCAGGAAGGGCCTTTCGCTCTTGGTAGAAATCATCCTAAACTCTTACACAAATCCACAGAGCCAAGTTGTCAAATCAAGCAAGACGGGGATGAAAGGATGATGAACGCATTTTTCTCCTGAGAACAGACTGACCTTATTCTGTTCTTTCCGTACACCTTAAGCTCAAATTAAGTTCTTTGAAACTGGTTCAGTTAGTTGCTTTAGTTCTTTACAGTTAAAGGGCTAAGCAAAACCTCAGCAAGCTTAAGGGTTTGTCAAATTCACATGGGCCAATTCTCAAACCATTTAGAAAGGTCACTAAAGGAACGCAGTGGGAAAGGCCCAGGCAGACACCAGCCACTCGTATAGCTGAGCAACCCCCGGTTACATCATAGCTGGAATGACTTGTTTTGCAAAGGCTATGAATATAAATGAAAACTGCAACACGTCAAGGCACTTCTTACATGCAGGTACGCCTCCCCCTCACACTGACATATCCAGGACGAAATCCTGACACAATATGCAGTCTGTACACTACAGCACTAAACACTAATACAGCTTGCAGTAATTACAATCACTGACAGGGGAGGGTTTCACACCGTTCCCACAGCAAAGCACAAAGACAATTCACAAAGTCAACACCTTTGATACTCATTTTCTTTCCCGCAGGGATTCAAAAGCATTGTTTCCTGCACAGTTAAGAGCTGCTTAGGTCTGCCCTGCAGTTCCTTCATCATCAGCACTCTTTGGATTCAAAACAATTGTTGTGCAACACTCCAGGGCGCACGACAGTAAGGAGCTACACCTACAGTACCCGGTTCAAATCTGCTGGGTGTGTTTGTCGCTGTTTATCCACTTCACCACATAAACAACACCTGGCGACTCATAAGCCTGATACGTAAATTAGATGCAACACTAGAGAGCAGAATGTAATCACAGTTAACATCCTTCCTAATTGAAGGTTATTTTTACTCATGTTCTTTCTTTGAAAACATTCATATTAATCCTGAAAAAAAGCCGTCATCCATATGAATCCAAGCTTCCAGGTGGGGATCACTTTTCATTTGTATGACACTAAGCTGAAGTTACCCACAGCCTATCAAAGATCTCGAGACATTCATTCTTAATCCTGAACTCCGTCTCCCTATCTCTGTCTGAGCTCTTATTAACAGCCGATGCAATGCAAAAGGAGTTTATCTTGATAAATCCCCTTTCTACTGCTACCTTGGTCCACTCCGCTGATCTACATAATGAGCTGATTAGCATTTGGGCAGGGGCTTTATCTATTGATGAGATGGCACAGTGGAAGTGTCTGAAGACGGGAGAGAGCAGGGGAGGGAGGAAAGACAGACAAAGAGACAGACAGAGAGGTGGGAGAGACAACAGTGATGTGAGAGAAAGAGAGCGATCAATGAAAAGCGGCCGCCATCTGCGGCCACTGCCAGACTGCGCTCAGACATACTTTACTTTTTAATGAAAAGAGAGGAGGTATAAAAGAGGAGTTTTGTGCCTCTCATCTGCTAGAATAGCAAAGATGTGGTGGAGGAGGACGAGGAAATGATGATCTTGTCCAAGCAACTTTCTCAACTGCCTCGTATTGCCTGAAATTGCCCATCTCCGTCCTAATTTAAACTAAATAGTCTTCGACGTTGGTCACCGTCTGAGCCTTTCAAGGTGGATGTAATTGTGAAGCCTCTCAAAAGAGCGCAGGGCTCTCTCCCTCGGCGTGCGTCGTCCTCCCCGGGGGACTCTGGCACAAACGAGAGGACTTCTCCGTCACACGCCTACAGCCGTGAAATGATCAGTAGACGGCAGCAGGCTGAAAACGGATAAAGGAGATTGATTTTCCTTTTCTCTGCTTACTGACGCTACGAGTCTCGAGCCTGATGAGCTTGCTCCTCAGCGCAGATGGGGCCAACTGTTCAGTCATGGAGACACAAAAGAGTGTGGCGCTACTACTCCAAGTTGAAATTGTTGCTGTGGCCGCCTGCCGCCACATCTTCTTTGAGCCACAGCACGACACCGTGTCATACAGTACGCACTAACGAGACTTGGCATTGTGGTACTCGGCGGACAAATCCTTCACTTTTTAAGTGAACCCCTGACCTATTGTCGGTCTGTCGTCGCCATCCAGCCACACTTCCAAATAGAGCAAATAACATATCAAAGTCTATTGGGCAGAACGCCAGGAGTATCAACATTCCTTTCTTTGCACCACAGTTAGGATACATTGTAAATATTGCACACAAGATATGTTGTAATGTCTAAGCACCTTCATCTTTGCTCAGGGGGTGAACCGTTTGAATGTTCTTTATCACCATGTGTTGCATCTGTTTCCCTTTTCTGTTGAGAAGATAACTGAGAGCTAACTGAGTTAGCTTTGAGGTTAGCTCTAACGCCCCTTTCAGAGCCAAAACTCTAGCTTACCATCACTCTCTAAGGATCTAAAAAAAATGCAAAAATGACGGTAGGCGAGTCCAACACATTTATATTCTGAGGTTTGATGAATTGATGGCCTCTATGGGCCCTTAACATGGATTAAGTATGACATTTGTTTTATTTTTTTTGGACAAAACTAACCGATTTGCAATCAAAGATTCCTCCATTCTCGTTTCTGTTCGTCAAACTGTGCTCCACCTGACCCTACAGAGAGCTACGTATCCAACCCGTTGGCAGTACAAGGACATGTAGCAACCTGCCATTTGTGACTGAGATGTACTGGCTTAGTGCACTCCCATCCCCAGCCCTGCACCGTGTAAAGCTTGGACTGCTGCATGCTTTGACACCTCATCTCCTCATGGCACTCCTGACACAGTGGAACCAACTCAACGTGACACAGCAGTCAGACCCACCAGCACTGTCAAACCATCCGACAAGAAAGGGCAGATGTTTATGAGCGTGTGTGTGTGTGTGTGTGTGTGTGTGTGTGTGTGTGTGTGTGTGACTGTAGAAACTCAGAGCCCCGGGCAGAGGAGGTGTTTTATTCTACAACGGGGGTAGCGAGCGAAGAGAAAAGTTTTCATACCCAATGGGCTCTGTGAAACACTGTAGCTGTACATGTTTGAAGAATAATGTTTCAAGTCCAGCTATTGATCACAATCCTTCATGGGCGGCCACACAGCGAGAAAACAACAACTCAGCTATTACCCTGCGAGCCTCGACCTGTTCGCGCCCCTCCAGGCAGTCAGACTTCCAGCTTCTGGTGATTTCCTTGTAAAAGAACTGTTGTAACTCCTGCTGCGTCATTTTGTTTCCCTCAGTTTGACAGTAACAGGACTTACCCAACAAACGACTTGTAAACAACACCACAGTGAAGGCTTAATACAGAGATGGTGTGTGTGTCTGTGTGCGCATGTGTGTACGTGCGTGCCTGTAAGAAGAACACAACCTCCCGTGTCAAATAGGCGGTCAGGTGATGGGAAACGAAATATGACGGATAACTAATTAAGTTATTTCTAACAACGAAGGTTCATTCCAACTCATCAAAGATAATTTCACCTGAGCTGCTCTGTCGGAGGTTGCTTTAAATAATCACATGAATGATGACGCCCAAAACAAACAGGGCCATGTTCCGTCAGTGAATCATGAGACTGCTTCAGTTAGATATCCATTTTTGTACAAAATGTGATCGTCGGCCATCGCTTACTACAAAAAATATTGTCTTTGATACACGTGTCTGAGCATTGTATCTATATGTACCGTAACAGTTACACACGCATGCCCACTGTGTGACGCTGCTTTATCTTAAAACGTCTGCGTCAGGTACATCTTCCTCACAGGATAGCTGTGTAAGTTATTTTGTGGCGGATATACAAGCTGTGCTTTTACTCATTCTGCTAAAACTCTGATCAAAGGTATGTGCAGAAACACATCGGCTTAAGAGTTAATGCATCCTTCAGTACATAAATAAGGAGCTTATCTTTTTATCTTTTTAACATTTGTGTCTATGTGCCTGCTGTATGTGTATAGGTGTTGTTGAAAATTGGCGAGGGTACACACTTCATAATCAAACCTCCACTATTTGCCTTCCTACTCAGGGCACCGCGTCGCCACCGCCTCCTCCCCCATCCTTGCTGTTTTGTGATTTCTCTTCACTTTGTAAGGAATAACGTCATTATTTTTCACATAGACTCATACAAATCCAATCCAACAGTCACCCACATGCACACAAACTCTGCTGAAAGTACAGCGGGGCCACAAACTGGCTTGAGTGTTAATATAGATTATGCAGAATATGCTTTGCAGTCGCCCTTTACAAAAGGAAGAAACATCATTCGGAATTGAGGAGTCCATCGCGATGGTCATGAGACATCTTCATCCCAATTGTGTACTTGTGCAGCTCACCTGCATCTCCTTCTCTCCGTACTTGGAGGGGTTCTTGCTGCCCTGGCTCTTCCTGCGCAGCTTCTTCAGCTCGGCCTGGCACTTCTCCAGACTTTCCCCTTTGCTCTTGTGTTCCAGCTGGTATTTCTTCAGGGCAGCCTACGTAGGGAGGACAAGCGGAGCGTAAACACAAAATCAGGACCACAATTTAAAAAGCCTGGATGAGTGGCAGTGTGAACAAATGCGTAACATTAGTACCAACCAGTTTCTAAAAGGTTTTTAGACTAATTCTTACCTTTAAAAAAGGAGCCACTATATTCAAGTCATTTCACTACAGTTTGACAATCGTCTCGCAGTAATTTTTAATCTAAAGAAACAAGCACATTCACAAGATTCTTTACCATAGCTGCGCCGGCTTATTTTGTATTTTCCAGGTTTGAAATGACAAAAACAATGCTCTTGATTGAGTCTCTTTAAATGTCCACTGTAAGTGATTATCCACAAGTCTATTTTCTACAAGGTGGCGAAAAGAAAGGAAATCAGAGGCAGCCTGCAACGCCAGACCTACTTGTGTGATTTGTTGCAAAACGATTGGCCTAGTCCTTTTACAACCAGAGTTGATTTATTTCATTTGCTTGTTTAATTATTTATTTATCGAGAACAACAACTTTGTTTCCAAGCTGAACCAGCTCTGTTGCTATAGTAACAGTCTCTGGTGTGACAAAGCGTATGTGGTTTCTGGACGAGACAACATCGGCCGAGGGGAGCTCATGCATGAGGGTTTAACACCTACATTTGCGTACTGCAAGACACGGAGGACGGAGGTATCCTCGAGGTACCTTTTGGCTGAAAAAGAAGCTGAAAAGAAGCCGTTGTTGTCACCGGAGGACGAGCAGTGTGACCCAGGCAGTGGGTGGTTTCAGCACTGCGGGAAACCTCTCGACAACTAGCGACCGCACGACAATTAACCAACAAATAAATAAATCACATTTACCTTATCTGCCGGTGATTCATTTTCCAGGTCAGGAGTATTTTAAAAATGGGACAAAAACATGCTTTTGCACTGGTGTCTTTGAAGCCCAAAACCAAGAAGCAATGTCTCTCCTAGTCTTTGAGGTAAAGCAGAACAGCCCGTATGGGTTGCTCTGCTTTGCATATCTTTAACTCCTTGATACTCCTCAGTGGAACCCCCCTCACACAATGTAGTGACACACTGTTGGGTATTGTGAAAGGTTTGCAGGGTGAAATTGGACAACATAATATCCCTTTAGCATCCGCCTCATTTGAGCTGAAATGTTCTTTCTAATTAACAAATCAAAAGCTTGTTGACCTTTGTACCCACAATCACTGGCTACTACTGTAGACTGATTATTATTGTGATTCAATCCGGTGGACACAGTAGAAGAATTTTGGTAATCTGCCCCTGGTCTCCTGCAGTTTATCTGCCAGGAATATTTCTCTTCACGGGTTGTCTACAGTATGTGCATTTGCTTCTGACCTCAGTGTTGTAAAACCCTGCATAAGTGATTACGCGTGACAAGAGAAAGAGAACAAAGCAAAATGTACCGCTGGGAACAGCACACACACACACACACACACACCCCCCCCCCCCCCCCCCCCCACACACACACACACACACACACACACACACACACACACACACCAAGCCTTGGAAAACAGCAAGCTTTCCTTACAGTCTTTTTGAAGTCAAAATTTCAGATGATTAATTCACAAAGTGTGAAGCAAAAATGACTGCTATTATCACCACAGCAGAGCTGTAGGACATTCATTAAAAGTAATGGATGTTAAAACCTCATGGATACGTCATCATAGAAACGTCTCAAATAGTAGATCCATCTGAACTCATGAAAGAGGCATGACACATTTCCACATCTTTTTCCATATAAATGTAGACAGCCAACAATAATTTGGCAGATGTGTATGATTCCAAGAGTACTTGAAGATAGATTGAAATAAATATAAATGATTTATCAAAACACTTCACTCAAAATGGCAACATCTGATTTTACTGATAAGCCCTCTTTGTTAGGTCTCGAGGCCAGAAGCCTGCAAACAAGCCCCATTTCATTTTGAGAGGAATATCATATAAAGTGCGTAAGTGAGTCAGTGCCTTTAAGCCGAAGCAGCTCGTAACGTGGTTCTTCCAACAGTACAATACAATGATGGAAACATTATCCCATCCCCCAAAACAACAACGAAGCAGTGCTGCTATACACTCCGGCTGCAACCCACTCATTCTAAAGATATCTCATGGAGACCAGCGCCACACTGCTTACACACTCACACTCCAGGAGGGGTTTATTATAATCAGTCTACCCTGGACGTGAAATGTTATTTCAAATCATCTCTTTAAAACACAATGCACATTTTCTAATGGGCTCAGAGACAAACTTTGATCGTGATGCTAAAACACAACTTCACCTCCGCCTCTCTGTTATCACTTCGGCCACGACGGATTTGATGCAACGTGATACAAGGCACTAACAATTACAGTATATCAAATATGGAGGGCACTTCTTGGATTGAGGCGGTCCTCGGGCTCTGGCAGAACAAGCCAATCAGATACTCACAGTCAGATAACGCGAATCCAGGTCCACCTTCTTCTCCAGTTCAGAGAGCAGCTCATTGTGGAAGGATTTCAACTGGAGGGGGAGGAGGGCACAAAAACAGTTTAATAAAATTGAAATACAAAATTACATCATGGCGACTGCAAGGTCAGCAACAAAGTTGTCCAAATGAGGTTGTACGCAAGAGACAAATACGTTATTACAATAAATGTGTTATCTTCATTTACTCAGTCACTGAATAAATGTTTTATCAACAAAGTCCTGGCCTGTGAAGCCGCTCTCAGCTTGCAAATCACTGTCACTGTCACGGATTCAGTGCTATCTGACACAATATTTAGTCACTAGATTGTAAACTGACCTGCCTGAAGAACCGGCTACCATATCCGAATAACATGTCCAATCTTTGCTGACATTAAGTTGTATTAACCCACTTTGAATGATTAAATCCATGATCTTAAATATAAGTTTACGTGGTTTACATATTTCCAACAAGAATGAAAAGTCCAAATTGGTAGCCTGGTTTTGATATATACGTATGTGCATAAGTTACAACATGTTATGAGCCGTCCTACATTTAAATGCTAAAGTATAAATGGACAAAACTGGATGTCTTAAATGAAAAAGATCTGCTTTGGGGAGAATAGTCTTTTGATCGAGCCAATTCAGCTCTGGAGTCATGCTGAGGAGCTAATACAAGATGGGCTGTGTGTGGAAGAGGAAAGATTACGAGCATATTATGTTAGTGCGGGCATAGCGGCAGATATGGGCATAAAAGAGCATCTGGCTGGAGTCCCAGGGCATCCACGGGATGATCACCTCTGCTGATCACCGAGAGCTTCCTCTATACCGAACACAAACTAATGAATTTAATATTGACGAGCTGTTGACAACTCCTCACACAGGCATATTACCCAGAATGCCATACTGCTCAATTAACTCACTCCACTTCCCCAGCCACCTCCATGTCCGTTCATTCAATAGGGGTTTGTGCTCATTTAATTATCCTGAATCCATGTACTGCCCACAGGCGCTCGAGAGCTCAGGGACAACGACTAGTGGTAAAATATTACATTATGAGACCTTTTGCCAATGTTTCATAAAGCCTGTGTGGTGTTGAACCACACAGCTACAAACCCTTTGAGCTTAGAATACCAACCATCTCCTCGAGCTGCACTTGGATCTGTCTATGGACCTCAGCCATCTGGAACAGCACATCCCCTGCACAGAGAGAAAGAGGGAGACAGGGAACACGTGAACAACACTCAACAGCACAAGCATTCCTAGAGCAGAGAAACAGAGAGGAGGAAAAGAGGAAGCTCGAGGGGAAGAGGACAAGAAACGCAAGAGAGAGAAACAGACAGACCCCAGCGTGCAAAGCTCATGCAGCAATACGAGATACTCAAACATACAGGACACGTGACTTGTTACTGGGACAACGGAGAACATGATGGAAGTTCGGTACAAGGTAACAGAAAAATGAAAAATGAATCAATAACAAGTGATGACAGGTACGGAAAACGAGGGTGAGGGGAGACAAAATGCTTAAAATTAAATTCTGGTACTTCAAGCGTATAAGTGCTGATGTCTTGTGGAGCTCAAACATTTCGCCTTTCTTTCTTTGATTAATCTTAACATCAGGCATCGTGATTTTATACTTGAACAAAAAAAAACACCTCAAAGAAAGGTTAAAGTCTCCACATAAAAAAGGAAATGACCAAAAGGAAAAGAGATAAGGAGGGTCATGCAGCTAGTGAAAGTTGTTCATTTTCATATACCTACAGGCTGCCTCTTCTGAATATGCAGTGCATTGACAGGAAAAGGAAAACAAAGAGCTAAATTGAGCGAAAGACACAAATACATATAGAGACCTGGTGGAAAGACAGCGTGAGATCTACATGTACAGAAAAATGAGACGCACATTTCCATGACCAAAAGGTCCAAAGCCCCTTAGCTTTAGCTCCATCTGACATATTACATATGAGTTATTGCCTGGTGAAAATATGTGCTGGTATTAATACTAGTTGGTATTGATTATACAAGAAATATTCTATCATTATAAATTACTGTGTAAATTTATTGAGAAGTAAGTAGAGCCCAATAAGAGGTCAGCGATGAAAATATCAATAATGCTGTGACAGCATTTATCAGCGAAGCAATAGCATTTCAATTGCAGTTTATAGATATCAATCAACTTTTGGAAAAGGTGGAGCCCTATTAGAGACAAGACTGAACTGGGGTAGAATGCAATTTATCACTGTCTTCCTGCAGAAAGGGATGCAGCGCACTGACAAGTAAGTACTGGACATGTGAAGCTGAGTAGGAGCTGCATACTGAAGTGCAACACTTAGAGCGCACATCCAATTTTTCAATCTCACACTCCCCTGCTGTGTCCTCTTATGAAAGTGGACCTGTAAGAGTAAATCTCAACCAATAATAAAATGCTTCACGAGTGAAAACAGAACTTGTGCTGAAGTGGTTTCAGCAACAAGTTTGGTCTTCAGCAAAGGGCTTTGGAGTGGTCTCCATCTCAACAGACAGCACGCACAATGCAGAGAGCTACAGACAGACAGGGAAACAGGTTGGAGCATTAGACTCTACGTGGAGGACCAAAAGAATACAATATACAATTAATGTTCTGGAAAACAATTATTTAGAGCTGGAAAAAAAAAATCTATAGTAACATTTAATAAATTATTTATAACATGCTATATATTTTTGGAAGAAGATATGACAATATGTTTTCATGAATGTACAACTCCTATGAAGACAATCCTTCACTAATGTTGCTGTTGGGAAAAAGAACATTATTTACTCTTTATTATCTTTAATGTTAATCATTGTGGATGTTATAAATGATCAGTGACTGTTCATTGAACTCTCTCATGGCAGCGACCATGCACCATCTCCTGATAGAGTCATGGGGCGAGTGCTTTTGTTAGTCTAAACATATGGGCGCCTGTCTTACTATCTAGGTCAAGACGAACCTGATTATCGTATGACTGTTAAGAGACCATAACGCGTCATGTGGGCCTTTTGTGTATTGATAAACATATGTATTTAAGATGATACTGTGGGCCGGGCTCGGTGCACAGTTTGGGAGATGCAATCTGCTTGTCACATTGTGCTTCTGACTCTTTCCCTTCTTCGAAGAATAAATGTTCCTGTTCGAGTGAATTTTTCTAACAGTTGCACAGACATTAACACGTATTTCAGCTTAGAAGTAAATAATGCGTTTTATTAAATGTGTATTTTTGCTGCTAAACAGGATGATTCAATTTACAGCAAAACAGCAAAAAGATGAATTCCTGAACATGCTGCACAATCATGGGCCTAATTAAACATTGGTTTAACTCTGATATAACGAATGACCTACTAATAAGTCAAAGGCCATTTCAACCATCTTGTTGACCTGCAGAAACATGTTATGTGTGTGCCGAAAATCAATAGTGTTTAAAAGACATTTCTATTTTCATACATGCTCAATTCAGTGCAACCAACTGGTCCCACAACTCCTGTATACCCGAGTGAGCCAGGCCTTCTGCCCACTGTACAACCTACTGATATTTACGCCTCACAGGAGCGGCGAAGTAAAGCAACCTGTCAGTTCCCAGCAGGCCTGCTAAGCAGCTTACTGATACTCATCCCTGATCTCCAGGCTTAGAAACCCTGGCATTCTGTTGGCGGCTCCGACTAGCTGATCAATTAACAAATAAGCAGCCATCCCTGTGCCGCTGTGTCTCTCTGTGTGTGCGTGTGTGTGTGTGTGTGTGTTTGTTTCTCTCTGCGTGCACACGCACGTCATGTAAACCGCAGGACCGGGTGTTTGCAAGATGCAGTAAAGGTAAAGAATGAATGACTATGCGAGAGATCTCATCTTGTCCTCTGCAGTTTCATTACTGGGTATGATGCCACAGCATAGAGAAAAAAAAAAAAGAAGAAAAAAATGTACTCACACTTTGGAGATGCAAACAGTTACCATGGCGACTTTGATATCATATCACACAACAACAGAGACAATTGGACTGCAACCTTCAGGGGAAGTTAACAGCCGATGATTCAATGAAGAACCAATAAAGGGGCGTAATGCGGACGATTTGAATGTGCTGTTCGACGTTGGTTTTTTTGTGCAGAAATGATCTGGCAGGCATGACACGCCCTGCGAGACCAAGTGTAAACGCTCAGCTGCCAGCTCGACGAGGATATCCGCATACCAGCTAAGAGCCACATGACAGACAGGTCGATACCCACAAGTGACAAACTCATGAGCACGCAAAGTATGAACATTTCGCCACACAGATAAACACCAGCAAGTAAACTCTCAAAGTAGCTTATGTACAGTAAATACAGTCACTAGTGTATCAATATCTCCAAAGCTCACGTCCACCCTGCCAGTTTCCCTGGTTAAGGCGAAACAATACTTCCTTTGTAGGGAGGTGAGCTCAGGTAGATCTGTAGCTGCAGCTCAGCGACAGGCAACCACATGCCCGCTAGCTTAAACCACTGAGTCACAGAAGGAAGCATTGACTTGGGTGCATATGAACCGACTGTCCCCTGAAGTATGACATCAGCTTGTGTAGATGCATCGACTGCTTGTGTAACAGAAGCGATGATACACCCACACAGCTCAAGAAAGAGAAAAGCAGAATGTGGGCTACGAAGCAGGAAAATTATGAAGAAGAGAGAGAAAAAAAAAGTGGAAGTTAGCAATGTTGAACAGAGAGAACAAGAGAGACAGAGATGGAGGGAGGGAAGAGAATGGAGGTGGATGGAGAGAAACTGAATCATTGGTGAAGGTCAAGTCAGATTAACTACGGGTTGTCATGGAAGCAGGATAATGCTAGGGTCGTTGCCATGGGAGAAGTTGCAAGATGAGGTGCAGCGGCTGCAAAGTGTTACAAAACACTGTTCAAAAGATCTCCACCCGAACTATCAGCTATCATCACATCAGCATCCCCACTTCCCTGGGGAGGAAAGTGGAGTGATCCCACCTGCAGTGTGTGTGTGTGTGTGTGTGTGTGTGTGTGTGTGTGTGTGTAAACAATACAATGACGCTAATATCTGCTTACCTAGCATGCCAACTCCTAAGGGAAACAAAGAGGTGGCAGGTATTGTGGGGAAGCGGATAACGTGCCATACGAAAATAATCGGAGAGTCTGGGTGGCCGTGTGTGTGTGTGTATGTGTTTGTGGACATGTACATGTGTGTGTGTACACTCCCTGTGAAACCACAAACAACACAGATTAACACAGTTAATGTTCGTCCTTTGCTCTCTCCCTTTTACGCGCAGTTTTGTGAACTAAATAATAATAAACTCAGTTTGAACTTTTTCCCCACTTTGCTCACGCACATATCCTCAACTATTGATACACAGTTTATATATGACGCGTTACTAAAATTGGAAGCTCCGCCATCACAGCTGTTCAACCTACTAACCCAATATAACTTTGTCCAGCAATGGTGTCATGCATTTAGGCCATAATGAAGGCTTAACGGCAGACATACAAGACTGGTCAAAGAGAAGTGGGCCAGAGTGCTATAGTGCCAGTAGTCTTTGCATGTATTTTAGGAAGGTCTCAGGTAGGTTGCCGTGCATTGTAAGACTGTATGTAGCAAATCCAAAGCATCTGTTATCAGTGAGACAAAATCCTGGCCTCTTTTTAAGCCTCTGTTCTGCCAGCCGAAATGACGCAACACATCTTCTAACAGCAAAAAGCTGAAACATAATGGAGCAGATGTATGCCTGTATGCTCAGATGAACCAGTAGTGCTATTGGGTAAATGCTAACATAGATAGCATGATAGATATTTTGTTAGTTTATTTAGAACTGGAACAATAACATACCATGAGCCTTGAGCAGTCAAAGGTGGGTGAGATATTTAGTTTTTGAATTTTAAGTTTTTGAACAAAAATTAGGAGTTTTACCTTTTCACAATAACTACTTTTAACTAAACTACCTTAAGTAGGGACAGAAAACAGACTCAATACCTGATGAAAAAGGCCAATTCAGAAGTGGCGCAGGACTTCGGGCTGAACCAAATATAAAAATAACACCTTACAATGTGTCAGCTCTATAATTTTTGATTTTCTGCTCCCTTATTATGCAAAAGATGCATAGCTGCATAGCTGATATGTCTTAACCTGCTGCCTTCTACAGAGCTGATGATTGGTCCAGAGCATCTCAGCAGGCTGGTTCCTGAACTGTAGCTGGGAGTACAAGTCTTGGAGTAATACAGATAATAAATGAAGGCTCCATAAAAATGTCTTCATGACAAAACCTTGACTAGCGATATCCATCAAGAAATATAAATCTCTATACGTTTCACATATGTCTCCTGTGATTTAAGGGTCCAGAGGCTCAATAACTGAACAGAAACCAACACAGGGCTGGAAAAGGAATCCGTGACTTAAACGCTTATAAAAAAGTATGTCCTCAGAGAGAATGATTGATGCCTGCAGCACAACGACATCGTATCTGCTTTTACTTGTCGCTGAAAGCGCAATTTAGATTGCTTTGACAAACTCAAGAGAAACGTATAGCGACAAAAGAGGTTGAAATAGGACAGCTAAAATAATAGTGAGATAAAAAAGATGGCAGATAAAAGCAGGGACAGTTACTTTGACGTACAGATTACGCTAGATGCGTTTGTGTGTGGGTGTGGAATCCATTAAAAGATCTGGGGGGGGTTTCTTTGACAAAGTCATCTGAGAATCCAAATATGAAGTTCAAAGTGAAGAAAGCTCGACATAAAAGAGAAACACATTTTGTTTGAGGGCAAATTAAGCAGGCAGACAGGGGGGAGAGCAAAAAGTGTAGTGATGGGAAAAAATCCTTTGAGAACACAGCGATATGTCAATGTCACAGAAGAGTAACGGATGTGGACTTGTTCACCATTTCAAGCTGTCATGATACTGCGTTTTACTCCAGAGCCGCGTCGCACAGCCAGTCACGCTTGAAAAACAGTCATGCATCTACCTGTTGAGGTATGGAAAGTCAAGGTGTGGCAAAGCGAGTGACTCTGAGTGTGTGTTATTTGATCTAGCCAGTTAAACACCCTAAAAAACCCAAGGGTCAAAAGGGCCTCCAAACACAGGGTGTATTCACTCGTGATTGGAAACAATGGTAGGCCCCTCATTATTATTTCAACTAATTTTAAAAGTGAGTAAAATTATGCTAAAATTGAAGTATTAAAACATGATATAACTTGCTACACCTAGTGACTCATTACAAGGGTTCAAGTTGAGTTTAGGTTCATGCACGCACACACGCACGCACACACACACAAGTGCAAACTGGAAATGATCCATTATGCTCACATGTGTCTGCCGGAGTCGACATGTAAAGGAAACAGAGAGAGAGAGAGAGAGTTGTCTGTTCAAGTTTGTCCATGTCCATCCCAGCAGCATCTACCTCACCCTCAGCACATGCCGCTTCCACGAACAAATGAAGGGCAATGTGAATGAGTGTAGATAGAGAGCGTGGGGGCCACTGGCTTCCCATCATGCAGTGCGTATCTCAGAAATAGAGCAGGAGAAGGCAGGGACCCCTGGGATGTTGGGACAGAGCTAAGAAAAGAGCTCCTCTGCTCTCATTTAAACAGGGACAGGTGCTGGTGGAGGAGAGAGGTAGGCCATCCGGAAGACAGAGAGACATAGGGAAACGCAGAGAAAGAGAGCGAGAAAAAGAGAGAGAGAGAGAGCTGTGTGTATACTGTATGTGTACCTGTGGGTGCTTATTTAAATTCATCATGTCAGAGTTAACTCTTCACCCGCCACCGCTAACCTCTGCTCTTGACGTCGACATATCACTTAGCCTATTAGACGTCACCAATTTTGCAGCAGAGATTTTACGCATACGTCCCAGATCCACTTACCTAAAAAGAGACGACTCTGATCTGATCAGTTTGTAGCTTCATTTTCCCTATGTGAACCTTCTTTTTCCAGCCGGTAATTATTACTGGGAGGGCTATGAGGTGCTTTTTTTTGGTGGACCGTCTCCCCATCATCAACCTACGAAAGCAATCCATCGGTTGACTACAAAGTGACCCCAGTTATTTCTCTAATGCATGTTATTTCCCAAAAGACATGTCTTTGTGCTGAATCATGTGTGTTATTAAAACATGGCAATTAGCAGGGTTATAGCAGCTGATACGAGGGGAGAAAGATATTTGATTTCCTCTGGCTGGGAGGCTGAACTGTAAGCACTTCACATTCCTTTCAGGTTCTTGAAAACCAACTAATCAGCCAAATGGCCCAAGAGCGAGTTTATTTTTAATTGTTAACCACAGGATAGGATGAAGGAAAGCCATAGCAACAATGAAATACTTGTCTGTGAAACACACAATACATGCACTAGAATTAGGCCGCTAGCTTGTAGTCTAACTTTTACATATGTCCGACCAACAGTGAAACACACCCAGCCAGGCACAGAGCAGATCTCAACCTTTACTTCACCTGAAGAAGCTAAAAGAACAGGCTGAACATACCAGTGAATGGGTTTAATAAACTAACTCTAGTTTGTTTTTTGCAAACTGTTCTTATGTGAGCTCCGACAGAAATGTTATCCAGCTGTCACAAAATCCAAACATTCGAAATTCCATTTGAAACTGAAAAAAAACTGACTGGTTTTCTTATTTCACAGTGTTTGGGGTGGTAAGCACTCCAGATAATGTATGTGCACAAGCAATGAAAGAGTTTTCCATGATATGTCCCCTTTAAAATCCCACAATAAGCAAGAGGCCAAGCCTTCTACTGACGGGACAACATGGCATGCAATGGGTCAGATTAACTAGACTCTTGTTCTTCCGTTCACTGACACACAAAAAGAGTTGCGTAAGCGCATAATCATGCAACCAAACGATTTAGGAAGTAATCCGAAGAAGAACTTTTGATTGAAAAACCATGAGTAGGAAAATGCGATGAAAGATAAGACCATTTTCTGAGTTTGTTAAGCGGAACAGAGGCAGAAGTAATCTCTTCAATGTTCAAACATTGCTAGCTGATTCACCCGACTCAGCCTTTTGATAGCTTTTTGTAAAAAAGTCAAAAGGTGACTGGATTTCTGGCAGTTTCAACAAAAGATAAAAGGAGCTCTAGGAATGATGGCAAGTCTAAATACTCGGAATTTCAGGAATAATCAGCTACGAGTGGTGTGGAAAATAACAAGCCTTTTAGTTCAGGAATATAAACAGTGGAGAAGAGCTGGTCAGGGAAGGTCGTCATAAATATGTTTCAGCCCCCTAAACTCTACATTTCCAAAGAAGGGTTGGAAAGCCACAGATGTCACTGAGGTAAGTGCTTACTACTTTCTCATGAAGAGGGATAAAGGAGGAGGAGGATGGCAGAAACAGACGGAGAGAAGGGAAAGAGAGGGAGGGCATGTGTGTGCGCGTATGCGTGCGCGCGTGTGTGGCAAAGTGACAGGCAATGATTAACCCAACCAGAGGAGGATATGTGGGAGGAGTGTGTGGGAGGAGTGGGGCTGGAGAGAGAGAGAGAGAGAGAGAGAGAGAGAGAGAGAGAGAGAGAGAGAGAGAGAGAGAGAGAGAGAGAGAGAGAGAGAGAGAGAGAGAGAGAGAGAGAGAGAGAGAGAGAGAGAGAGAGAGAGACAGACACACTCTTTAGGCAGAGATATACACAAGTGGATTAAAAGAGCACTCTTGCTGTATAAACACATAGAAATGACAAGAGATATATATGCACAAAAAATGCATACAACCATGTAAGTATAATATGAAGACATTCATGCACATACATTACTAACACAAGGGAGGATTCATGTGTGAACACACCGTTATAAAAGGAATGAAGTAAGACTCAAGCCACGGGTGAGCGCATGTTCATTCGTTGATAATAAAAACAGCAAGAGCGGGTATTATTTCACAAGGTAATTTAATTCCCGGCTTAAAGCATACTTCAACACGTGTGTGTGTGTGTGTGTGTGTGTGTGTGTGTGTGTGTGTGTGTGTGTGTGTGTGTGTGTGTAAGAACGGATGAAAAAAAGGGAGGGAGCGTGGAAGAGATGGAGAGCAGCTGCCGACTCTTAGGTGTGTAGGTGGGACCATTTGCAGGCCGTCTCTTACTGAGCCTCTATGGAATTAACAGGCTTTAAACAGGTGCAACAAAAGCTTAAACTCATGCTTCTGAAGGTGTGTGCATGCGCAAATAGAGACAGGCTATAGAAAAAAGGTTTATTATTGATACCAGATAACCTTTTTTTTTATAATTAGCCAATAACTCAACATTAACATGATGCCAACAGATCATGTGAATGATTTCCCGATGGAAAATCATGGATATAGTGTTTATTATACGATGCTGAGTTCACACTTATGTACATATCCATCAGTTACTGGGGCAACAGTTTCAAATCTGGACGACAGAGCCTGAGTGTAGTTAAAATATACCATGCGAGCAACAATCATCACGCCTCAGACCAAAAATATACTTCTCTCCAAGCCTTAATATCCCCTCTGTGTTGTTGATGTTTAAGTCTGCATGAATACACACATTACGAGCAGGTGCAATTATCTATGAAAGACAACGTTACCATAGGGAAGAGGAACAAGTAAAGCCTTTTGCATGTTAACATCTCACATATGAGATATTACATTCCATATAGAAATTCAAGAATATCATTCTTGAACTGAATGAAGATATCTTCAAGCAATAGTTCACATCTGTATTATTTGCGTTGTGAAACTCATCACAGAAGCTGAGCCTTATTTGGCAAACCTCTAGCGCTCTCTTTTCCTCCAATCTGTGGCTATTTCTGTGCTCTAGCACCGGTCAAACAGGAAACTCAGAGCTTTGGGACTCTTGCCTGCACGCGGTCCGACAAGAGGTCAAGGCACCGGCGGCGACCTCTGGGCGGGGACTCGAGAGCAGGTGGCTGGAAAATAAAACACAGATTCTTCCCTGGGGAACCACAGTGGCACGCAGTGGAGTGCTGGGTGTTAGCTGCCGTGTACAACAAACAACAAGGGCTCATATCTTCGCTACACCACCGTACAACTGCACTCTGTAAAGACAGAGAGGACAGCTCCTTTCAAATATCCAGGCCCTTGCAGAGCTTCCTGCAGGCAGGGCTTTGGATCGGTTTATAGTTCCCACAGATAAACTCGTGACAAAAGAGGTGAGCAATTTAACAAATCGCAATTATGAGCAAATTCCAAAATTGCCACGACAATATGTGTAACAACAAAGGCAAGTTGACCAGCGCGCAGAAGAGTGCCACCCCACGTTTAATAGTTTCTGACCTGACCTATTCTATAAAATAACCGCTCGATGTTCGTGCCATAGAAGAGATTAGATCGTCCGTCAGTCAGATCACGTACACGTTGTTCTCGGTTTCGAAAAGTTCAGCTGAGGATTTCTGGCTTGGAAGAGTCCGCTACTGTAAGCGAGGCTCAGTTCAACACGAAGATACTGCTGCTGTATCAATGGAGAACCTGGCAGATATAGAGCTTTAGAGAGGGAGAGAGAGAGAGAGACACTTGCTGAATAAAACATCCTGAGAACACTTTCATGTCGGCTGGGCTGAAGGAAACCCTAACTAGATCTCAGCTCCACTGAAACAAAGGCCCCGTCGAATCAACAGCTACGTACACGCAGATCAAGCAGTCAAAAGTCCAATCAGTGCAAAGGGAATCTCTTCAAACAGGAGCTGATTTCCCATGGGCTGCTGACAGCAGGTACACACCGACACCCATCACCAAGGAAACTATTCACTATGAGAGGAGGACCAGGTGTTGGTTGGCCATTGACCTCTGAGCGCAGACACACACACACGCACACGCACACGGACACGCACACACACACACACACACACACACCAAAGTGAACAATGTCCAACACCTGATTTACGGATAACAACATTTCCTCACAGGATCAATACAAACCGCGAACCAGAAAATATAAAAAGGCTTTTTCCCAAAAAATTCTCAACGACCGTCTATAGTGTTGTAAATAAATGATGTTCAGCTACCTGCTCGCTCATGGTAACATTTTGTTTCCTCCAGAAAACAAACAAACAACAAACTGCTTTAGAACTAAAAAGATTGAGGAAAACACTCCAACTGAAAAAACACCTCCCGTACCGACCCACACACACGTCTCTCTGAATGCAAATTAGCTTCCGCTGCCAGTTTTTTTACACAGTAAGTTGATGCGCATGTGAGTCCGTGTGTGTGTTTGTGTGTGCGTGCGTGCGTGTGAACTGATTTTCCAACAATAATAAAGAACAAGTTGATCAAAACATCCAGGGCATCAGGTGAATGTCAATCACTTACCTAAATCTTTGGATCCTTGACTTTCACTGGCCAGTTCACCCATTCTGACGAGAGCATCAAAGTACCCTTTGGCAGCAAATGTCACATCTAGAGACAGAGAGAAGTGAGAAGAAAAAGTTAAAACAGTGCAGCGTGTCTCTTAAAAGAGGAAAAGACAAACTGTAATACATTTTAGCTTTGAGTGAACAAAGTCATCAGCAGGTTGCCCTTAAACGTTTGAACCCTTTCCTTCGACTTCTGGTTTTCCTCAGTTTCTGAAATCGATGCATTGATGCTGCCTCGCAATTACTCAACATCATCTTGTTGACAATCTGCACGCTTGATTGCAAAGCGGAAATTATGTTCTGACAGATAATCTGTGCTTGATGGGGAAGCCACACAAGCATACAAATATGTTTTCCGTTATGTTCCGTTTCTGGCTTGGTGTTATATTGAGAAGGCTGGTTTATTATCAGCACAATGCGTATGTGAGCAATTTTAATATTTAGAGGTTTTTTGGCACGGAGTATATTCCCCCAACACTTCACAGGCAGGCAGTGCAACTTGAATGTTGCACAAAACTCACCAGTTTACACTCAAACATACAGACATCAAAGTGAGTCACTCAGCTTTCTAATGCGTGTTTAACTTTTGCTTTTTTAAATTGTTTTTTTTATATTGGTTATAAAACATCGTTGTGTCTCCAGTGAATAGTAGAGTCACAGTGCTAACCCCATGCTGATAAACACCACTGGCCTTTTCCTTTTTCCATTCCATTGCATATTTTTCGTCAATATGTCTGAACATCGGACAGTAGGTTGACACGGTGGCCAGGGGACCTGTATTGACAAAGCTTCAACACTGGATGCTGTAATGTGCAGGGTGGTGGGGGTGGTGGTGGGGGTTGATGGAAGGTACTTTTATATTCTAATGAAGTTGTCCATTTGTTAAAATCCCTTTTTAAATGAAGATAATCCAAGAGTCAAGGAGAACAAGATGTCACAATTATGTACAGATGTTCAGATGTGTGCACACATACCTTCTCGTGTGCACACAAAAAGCTTGACCTCTGCTCTATATCTTTAGGATACACAAAAACAATCAGCGAGGTTACGGCTAACCTAATCAGCAGCCATATCTCCTCCTCTGTCTCGCTGACTAAATAAAGATCAAGGGGACTCCTGGTCGTCCAGATCAATATCCCCTTCAGTGCCTATTATTCCAACTGCGGCTGTGCTGGCCAATGAAAGGTCACACAGGGCAGAGTCAGCTTCCAGTGATTTCTGCCCGACTGCCATACAGCCTGCCAATCGGCCCATCGCCAGTGAATAATGGACGCTGCTTTTAGAGGTGAATTCAACAGCGGTCCAGGTGACAGATGGGCCCCGTGCCTGCAGACAGCTGCCAGGTGAGAGACACATTTACAACAATAGCCAGGCAGGGGCAAGCTAATTCTAGCAGACAGATGCAGCCCTGCGATACTGCGATGGAGGAAGTCTCCCAGGCTGGAAGCCTCGCAGCTCTGCTCAGAGGCTGAGGCACATATGCTTATGCTAATCCCAATTACAGCTGAGTCAACGGCAGAAGACGGCGTGCGTTTCCTCCTTCCTCTCTGGCTGGGGGAACACCTGAGAACTGAGAAAATCCTCTAGAGCATCGCGGCTGATTTCTCTTCATTATGCCAAACAGACACCGTTGCTTGCCTTGATGTGGAGTGTGTGCGTGATGGTGTGTGTGTGTGTGTCTGTACACGCGAGTTTGCACATCTGCGGTGGGGGGTTTGCGAGAGCAGGATTTTGGGAGTTACAGCAGATTTTCAAAGTGATCTCCAGGCAGCAGACTCTTTCTTCTTTCTCAATGCTGCTGCAGCAAGTGAGCAAGTGTGTGTGTGTCTGTGTGTGTGCAGCTGAAGGGCGGCTGAGTAGATAAGCTGGATATGTACAGATACTTTACTTCTGTCTAATGAAATGTGTGGCGAGGGGCTCGCAGAGACAGACGGAGAGGATTACCGGATATCTAATTGTAAAGTAGACAGACATTGGTAGGGGAGGGGCTCGTCTTAGAGCTGCGGATCCATCACTCACACTTCACTCTACAGAAGAGGTGGAAGAACCACATCCTTAATCAAGGCATCGATCATTCTCCGTACTTGCATCGTCCCGATCACGCTGTCGGGGGACTTGTTTAATAAGTTCTCGGCTGTGTTCTGTCGGCAGTTTAGTCACTCAGTTTTATGCATCTGTTGCTTTTACACTTACCAAACGCTGTTAGAACTAACGACTCGCTGCTGTGTTCGAAAACCTGGAATGGGTCCATTAACAGATTTCGCAAGCCTACCCATTGAGCCCTTTTGGCATTTCTGGTGCTGAATAATTTCAGTGATTGCACCATATGGGTGGAAGTGTGTCCTCCCATCCCCCTGCCCCCGCAACTCAGAGCCTCTTAGTCCCTTGGGTCGAGCCAATTCTGCAAAGTGTGTCTTTAATGGCTCAGCCAGTCTGTCTCCTACCTATACCAAGGCCAGGATTAGTTATTGTGTGTGGTAGGGAAAAGAAGGCGAAAGAACCCCAGGTTTCAAAAAGGGGGGCACACACTAATTGCTGGATTAGTTGGACTACGGGGGTTTAGCCTTGCGTTACGGTTGAGGGACCTTTTGGGGAAAAGTTTTCGTACTTTGTTACAGTCAGTTAAAGTCAGAGAAATGAAATATCTCAAAAAGCATGACGCAGTTTGCGTTTACAGAGCGACGAACATACATGCACATGTTTCCTTTTGTGAACTCCACTGCTGACAGAGGCATCCTCACGCCTGCATTAGATGAGTGGCCTCTTGTATTCGTCAGAATTCACAAATACAGGAAGGTGGATAGATATACGAGAGAGAAAGAGACCGAGAGAGGGCTGGCTTGGCTGTCTGCCTAAACCTGCAGGGAAACAGGGAGCTCGGAGAAAATAAAAGAGAGAAAAAAGGACTTACTGGCAAGGGCCTTCTCATAGTTCTTCCCCATGGCAACAAAGTTCCGTAAGCAGGGGTTGAACTGCTCCATGATGGTCTGAAAGAGAAAACAAGAGATAAACGGGAGGTAGAGGTTTCACTTATCAACAGAGCGGGGTCAAGGGCAGAGAAGAAAGACTTACACCTTGCTCTATTCATTCTCTATCGCACCCCTGCCCCTCTCCCTCTTCCTCTGACATACACAAACCTCCGTCAGCTGCACAGAATCTGTCTCGCACAGAACAAATAGCCACCGACAGAATCTTTGGACACACTAAGTGGTTGGCTTGAATGTTGATAAGGGCAGAAATGGCATCTTCCACCCACATCCTGTCCTCTTACAGAGGCAAATAGTCCAGGTGGGATGAGGCAGGGGAGGCTGGGCTTGATGATATTGTGGCAGAGGAGTGGGTTGGATACTAATGGACTAAAAAGTATGAAATTTGCATCGGAGGGGATGCATGTTGTTACCATGTTGATATAACGGACACTAAGGGTCACTGCGGTGGCTCCAGAACAGAGAAGTGTCGATTCTACAGACATGCCCAGAATGAATCAGCATCTTGACTACAAATTCCAGCTATAACATATTTCTTTATATAATGCATCCGATCAGAAGAAACAATCACATTTTTACTATGACAAGAAACCAAGCAAATGTGTTGTCATTGCAACAGCAATATGCGCCGTTACTGCAGAGATAGTTTCACACTAAGCTGAGGACAGAGTCGGTGTAAATGCAGAGGATGCATGAAGCCTGCCATCTCCCACCATCACAATTTCTTCCTCCTCCTCCTTCTCCTCCTCCTCCTGTGCTTCCTCCAGGGCTTCCTCCAATTAGCCGGTCCCCAGTCAGCTAGTCAGGAACAGCCAGGGGACAGAGAGACAACCACAACATTGCTGCAGCAGCAGTCTCGACACAAGCCATCAAAACGGCAGGAGAACGCTTAATAATCTACTTCTAGTCCGGATTCACACCTTGGCAGAATGATACGGCAAAGTGCCACCAGTGCCGACCTGAAACAATCTAGCAGCTCATTTGGAAAAATCATCAGCCTCTCATCTTCAGTCAGATTTCAGCATTTTTGCATTCATCTTGCCGTCTGTCTTTTGTTTTTTAATGAAAAAATTTGGATAGGACGGTGCGTGTGTGTGTGTGTGTGTGCGCTCGCTGTGTTGTGTATCCCGTCAGGACTTAAGGTTCAAGTGGCTCGAGTGCAGCACAACCCACCTACAGTAGAAATAGTGAGTCACACATACACCACTGATACCGTCATTACCAACAGCAACTCTTTTACTATCCCTCTCCATGACTGAGCTTACATTGACAGCCGATGCTGCCAAAAGAAACTGGACGAGATTACAAAAACAGGGACAATGAAAAAAGATGCCGTTACCACCAAGAACAGCGGATGTGGCCTTACCTATTGTAAATAGTTTTAATTAAATTGCTTCACTTCTGCTGATCATCAGGCATACACTTCTATCCGTATTATGACGGACTCTCTGTAGGGCTTCATCTAGCAATTAATCACCTGATTATTTACTTGATTTAACTGATCAAATGTTTCGTCTGTTAAGTCTCAAGTAGCATTTTTTTATATTCAGTTTACCTTTTTATACGACAAAAAAAACAAACACATTAAATCCTGATATTTAAGAAGCTGGAACCAGCAGATGTTTGGCGTGTTTGCTTGAAAAACTGGTTTAATCAATTATAAAAATAGTTGCCCATTAGTTTTTATCTTGATCAACTAAATATATTAAGTGTTGCCGCTCTAATGGTTTACAGAGTATTCTGGATTCCAGAAGCATCCAAATTGTGTCAAAAGTGTTTGAACACCCTGGCAGAAAGTGTAAATGTGTAACAAACGTGAGCAAAAAGACAGGTGCACTTCAGGTTCCCATGGATATTGGCTGGCTGAACTCTCCGTTAGGCTCCTGTCTGTTAACTGGGTCTCGCCCTCAAGCAGAATGGACTCTACAGCAGCTCTCAGGAACACAGTGAGATTCTTGTGAGAAGCTTCTTGAGAAACAATTGTTCCTGAAAGAAGAAATGTCCTCAAAACCGAGAGCCCATTAACACTGCAGACGCTTGAATACATCGCCAACTACTTTTTACAGGAGGGCACCGTGTCATCTTATTTTTTTTCACATAAACTCATCCCCCAACTACCACAAAGAGACGGTGGAATGAGCTTTACAAGTGAGTCCAATAGCAACTCCTGTTTAAATCAAATCCCTTTATTTACCATCTGGCTCCGCTCATCTAATATACGAGAAGAAAAAAAGAGCATAATTGGGGAGAATCTCATCTTCAAGCACAGACACAGCGCCGCTTTAAAAGAAGGTATCCCTGCTCTCGCTGCCTCTGGGAAGATAAAAGACCCACACATCCCTCGGGACCTAGCTAAAGAAATGTAAATACCTAAATGTTTCTTCGCTCTGCCTCATTTCCAATGCAGAGTGCATCTCATAAATGAGGATAAGGTCACGTGAATGTGTGCAAATCGCGCACACGCACAGACACACACGCACACACGCACACCATTCATGCATCAGCATGTACTTGTGCACACACCTACATGAATACAAGGCTATATAATAAAGAGTGGTGGTGTTTCAAACTTGTGGGAGGATTGCATAACAAAGCAAAGCCCCGTGCAGCATCATTACGGCACACTCTCCCACTGAGGAGGACAAAGGTAGCGGACATAAGCCTGACCCCCTTTCTTACACAAACTCTACACGCTCACACACACACGCACGCACACACAAAATGCATGCAGTTATTGAACTTAAAGCATTAGATGATTAGCCACGGATATAACTATTACATAAGAGATGAGTTTGCAGCGACATGCAGCTAAGGGGGAGTGTAGAGGAGACACATAATACAAAATAAAAAAAAACTGTGAGGTTGATTCTTACTCCATCTCTTCCCATTGTTGCTAAATGTGTCATCCCAGTTCTCTTGTACTACATTGTTACCCTAATTGTGGCATTTAATTGGGAAATGGGGCCAGGAAGCACTTGGCATTATGCGACATGGAGGGAGAGGGAATTGCAAGGATGGAATATTTCAAGAATTAAGAGAACATGTGTATATGTAATGATGTACTGTATACCCCTTCCCATTGAAACACTCCTCTGTATTATCTTTCACTTAAAGAAGCAATGAAATAAGAACTATGTCACAGCTGAAGTGTAATTCTTTGCTTCCTTTGCAGAGACAGAAGCTGTCCATTCTGCGGCTGCCTCCACAAGTACTGAATTAATTAATTATCAGCACTCAGGCCAAATATTGTAAATGAGACAATTAAAATGAGGGCAAAGAATTGTCTCCTACAACTTTCATAAAATCAGTTTGACACCAATTTGTGTCGTGAGGTGAGACGGGAAGAAAATGGAGAACTCGGGAGTACGAGCATTAAAGACTGCAAACACAAGATTGATATGAATTTCTCCTCGGCATGGAAGTAACAAACAAGCCCAGTGTGTGTGTGTGTGTGTGTGTGTGTGTGTGTGTGTGTGTGTGTGAGAGATATATTGTCAATTCAAACTATGGGATATTAATCCATCTCCACTCGTTCTGTTCCGTCACACAAACAAAAACGCAGTAATGGCACGCAAGGGAGGTAATTTCAGAGCTGATTAGAATCAGAAGGAAATCACACGCAATCAGAAGCCAGGATGCCATCATCATCATCATCATCATCATCATCATCTGTTCCTTCACGCCTTCGCCTCGCTCCTTCCTCCTCAGCTCCTCCTCTACATGGCAACCAGACGCAAACCTGAAAATGTCCAGAATTAGCACTGCAGCCACCAATTATTGTATTTGTGAGAACTGTAGTGGCACGTCACGTGGCGACAGGCAGCCGAGCTTAATGATGTAATGTATAGGAATGTATATTTTAAAAAAGAAACGGCTGTCATGTGATGCAATTGTGACAACCCCACAGATCGTCTGTTCTTTTCCAATAAGAAGCAGTGTGAGTTTATAAAGGGTGTCAATCAGCTGGGACCTTTAGCATGAAATAACTTCTGTGCCAAGAGAAACTGGTCAGGTTTCTGTGTATTCTCCCGTCTGGTTGACTCCACTGATGAAGAACAAGGACGAACCAGGAAGAGACACCACAGGATCTGGGTGTCTCACCACCTCGACGAAGTGGTTTCCTGGGGAAAACCCTGTGTTGCACATGTTCACACGCGAAAGGAGAACACGACATGAACATAATGTTGAAAAAAAAAAAAAATGCTAATTGTATGGCATCATGTTTTTATGTTATTAAATGAAGCTACAGGATAAAACTAGTGGCATTACTTGTGGATTGTTTAGTGAAAATAAAAAAACAGCGGGGCAGAGAAAAAGCTAAGTAAACACTTTTCCTAATTTTTGGTTTTAAAAACGGTCAACAGTTTTACAAATTCATGTTGCAACATGCAACATGCAAGTGCACAAGAAATTAAGTTAAATTAAAATAACACCACTCAGTTTTGCGCAGGGGAAGCGTGTTGGTGCAGTAGATGATGAGTATATAGATTTGCAATGCATGAAAGACACCATGCTGCCTTTAGGAGCATGATGGAAATATCTGTATAAAATGTACATGGAGGAACAATTTAACAATTGAGTCAGTGATGATTTAAATGTTAAACATAAACAGCAAAGAATTTGTGGAGTATTTTGTCCAGGGTCAGTCTGGTTTACTTGCCATTTCGGGCTCTTCTCTAATTAATTAATTTAGTATCAAGGCCAGTTACCGCTTATGACGAATTGTACAAATAAAAAATATATATATTCCTTTTGCTGTCATAAGTGAGAATGGCAGACTTGTATGCTCTATTGGAAAGACAACAGCCACTTGTGAGAGGTTGCATTCCGCACAAATCATATTACATTCAGCCGGAGGAATGCCAATTTAATCTAAAGTTCATGCTCAAGAATAAAGTAACGTCAATGTTTTGACTCATTTCCTCCTAAGGGATAGAGGCAAACTTTTATTAAAACGTGATCAACATCGGTTCAGTGCAACATAGTGGCATTCCCTTGAGATAACGGGCGACCACACAGCAAGGGATTTGGAGTCTGAAAATTCCTGCAGAGCGACGGCACAAGTGAAGGGAACACAGCCAGCTTCCTTTTGTAAGACAGCTCAAAGACAGGTTAGAGAACTTTCTAAAGTAAACGCATACCATCACATCCTGATTTCAGAGCAAGCTGCAGGTACACATTCATGCATAGATGCCAAGAAGAAGTTTGTTCCTCTTGCATACCTAAAGCCTTACTAATACTGCAGCAGTCCCAGCAAGCACTTGTTTAATAGAAGCCATAGCAAACAGCAAGTCCAAGAATACCATGTGAATATTGTGTCTTTTCCAAGTTGTATTGAGAAGAGCAAACTTCTAAACATCGTGGGCTGAGAGAAACCCGTGCTGTTTGAGAGCAACTCGCGTGTTCTTTTGTTATGGAAGAGTACAGACTACATTATTGCACATCCGTCACGTCAAACACAGACAAGGACCCAAAGACGTTCTTCTAACTTCACAAAGGCAACACTTTGTTTGTTGATTCCAGCAAAAACTGCTGGAGTTCCAGCGCTTATTCTCATGCTAAAAACAATGAGTTGAAAAAGTTGCGTCTCTTCCGACTTTGGCAATAACTCAGAGACAAAACAATAAAAAGTGGCCTCTTGTGATCTTTTGGTCCAGCTCGAGCTTATTACCCTCATTAATAAGCGCTAGTTCTTACAGCTTATTAGTGACCACTTATCCAATCATGGGTTTTAGCTGGATAAGTCATCATGAAACTCATGACCCAGCACCAGAACCAAGAATAGTATAGGACTCCATTGTCAGTTTAGGGCTAATTGTGTTGATCTGCATCTATGGTAGGTAATTGTATTTGCAAACATCAGCGTAAACTTAACAGTGAAAGGAGATTATGTCCAACATGACTCGTGTTGTCAGACAAGCGCTGTGCTCATCAAGAAAACTCAAACCTTTGGATGCATGCAAAAGGATTCATCTCCATGAGGGTAAATCTTGACTCCTTCTCTCTGCCTAATGCTTGTCCACTGTGACACCCCATGCTCTTTTCTTTGTCTGCCATGCAAACACCCCTTGCACACCCCTTGCTGTGTGGCATGTGAAAGCTGAAAAAGGTAGGAGGAGAAATGTACATGCTTATCATTAGTAATCATTTACGTGCAATGCCGAAGACGAATATCCACCAGTCAGCCGACATGTGATGCATCTATAAACATCGAAAACAACGCATGCCACGTCATGTGGGAGTAAAATGCTTAGTCATGTTGGAGGTGCCTCCCACCTTGCAAATAAAAGCATTTCTTACACTTTGGTAAATGTTCGTCAGAAACAGACCTTTTTAGGAGGCTTTGTACCGATGGAATTGTGTCAGATTCAAATCAGACATGAGGCTTGATGACCCCAAAGTCATCTACAAGAAGTCTCAGGTGGAGAAGGAAAAACAAGTCCCCTCTCATAGGCTCTTTGTCCCGCCCCCACCTTCGATCTGCAGTGCATTCTGGCAGTGCACAACAAATCATTTGCTCGCCAGAGACCAACTATTTACCGTGTTTGTTTGCTTTGCTGTCATCTGCAGCCAGTGCGAGCGACCTCCCCCTTCGACTCAGCCCGGCATCAGGCCCTCAACTAACCCAACACAGGCACCGGTTACCACAGCAACCAAGAGCCAGACGTATTTGCTAGCTTCAGTTCTTTGACACCCGTTCATTTTGGTGGAGGAAAGAAATACATTACTCTTGAATACATAAAAATGAATCGTGAAAGACGAAAGGTAATAAACTGACAGCAGTAAAGATTGTTACTTCTCCAAATGACCATCAAAACAACAACACATTGTAAAATGTCAAACTTCAACTTTAAGTGTGGGTTGCTTCACTTGTTAAATGAAGAGGATATCTGCAAAATTCACATTTTGCATGGCAGCTTTGACGTTTTCAGGAAGGCTGTTTATGACTATTATGGATGTATTGTGACCTCCTCCTTGCCACATTCACACTTTAACACAGCTCTACATGGACGGGACACCGTGTATCTAGTGCTCGACAAACGCAAACTCAAAGTGCATGCATGTCTCCTCGTGAGGTGTTGCACAGGGACAAGCGAGAACATGATCGAAATAGGAGACGCTGATGATTTGTTCAAAAACACTAGAAGTACAGGGAACGCCATGATAGTGAGAGTCTGTTGCATTAGTCACTTTACATCCCAATGGTAAGGGTTCTGGGTGTAAATGCACTCTCCAAAAATAAGAACATTCAAACCATGTGGGTATGCAAAGCAAATTTCCTACTTTATGAACAATAGCACGACCGGTCTGGGTCACACAGAAACCCTGTGGGGGCCGGCTCAGAGAGCCCAGTGGGTGGAGGGTGGCCAATGCTACTGAAAGCAGCAGCATCTGCCACAGAGACACACAGTCGCACTAGCCACAGGCATGTTAACTGTAGTCCGTGACTTATAAATGTAAGGCCATTGTCCACTGCCACAGTATTTACTGCAATGTTCTGTGTGTCTCTTCCAGTCTGTATAATTACAGCTTCACCCTGCACAGTAATTAGGGACTATTTCAACGAGGATGTGGAATGTCTCCATCTAGATCTCCTTCTCTCTTCTACTCCCACAATAAGCATTTTAATGCACTCTATAAAGAAAAGTCAATCCTCATGTGTGCTGGGTTTTTTTTGGGACATAAGTAACATTTTGGACGATCGCCACGTTAATGGAGAGATTTTGTAACGTCGTTGACATGGACGACGACGTTTTATCTTATCTTTACAAGGTGATTTTGAATAAACCCGTTCTGTCAGCTACGGCTATGAAGCTTCTTTTGCAGTCAATGCGGTGCAGCCTTGGATTTAGCACTGAACATCTACAGTCTCAGTCCTTGAAAAAGCAGTGATGAGCAAAAGAAAAGAGAGAATGTCTCTAAACCATCCACCCCCGGACGTGCAGAGAAGGTGGGTGTGTGGAGCAATAGTCCTTTCTCTGCATCGCAGTCAAAGGCACAGGGAACAAATCTGCTGTTCCACAGGCAATGAATGTTATGATATCTCCCGCAGTACATAATGCAATCTTTTCAAGGCCCCGGGCGCCAGCAGGCATAAACTTGTTGAAACACTATATTCTGGAGGCAGATGTTCAGGAGCTGAAGTCATTTGAAACTCCATTAAATTGCATATTATAAAAGGGAAGTGGTGCCTGATTTGATATCCTTCTTAAAAATATATTTATAATTTAAAAAAAAGAAGTTAAATAACGTGACGGATGGCAACATCATTTCAAGGGCCTCTCGACAGCTTCTTAATGCACGAGCACGCAGCACCATTCAGGAGACGGGGCTGGTTTACCCCCACTGAAGGAATGTCAGTGGGCCTTTAATGAAGCATTTCACATCAATTACAACACGTCCAACATCTCTCTTTTAACTCGGAAACTAAATCCTTTGCTCTTCCTCCCTCTCACTCACTCACTCACTCGCCTTCTCCAGCCCTTCACTGACGGCACATCTTTCTGCACAATGATATGACAGAAACACATAAGAATAATGGCACGTTGTTGCTAAGAGACCACCTGTTCAGATCTCCCACATGAGATTGTGGTGGAACCGTTAGTCCTCTTATCATTATCAGAATATCATTCAATCGAGTGTAGCGAATGTCACGACAATATTTTAACTGAGAGAGAAATCTATTATATAACAACGGGTTTTTTTAGGCAGGAAAACTGCAGTTCAGATCAGTTGTTTTTTTTAAACAGAGAGCCTACTGCGACGATATCCAACTCATGATACAATGAAGATCCTATAGCCGGAGGGTGTTGAGTATCACGCTTGATCTGGTCGACGTCAAACAAATATTTTGTCGTCCTCATAACAGACATTTGAGAAAATGGCGTCCATGGCTTTCCAGGCTGTGTTGACAATTAGGGAGTGGCACTGCATGGGAAAATGAGTGTTGTCCTGAGGGCTGTAGGAGATGAGACACACCCTTCCATTCGCTTACCTGCCAGGGTGTGTTCTAAACCTGCAACACACAAACCTTCCATGACAAAGACCCTGAACAAACACAAGTTAAAAAGTGCTAAAAGGGAGTGCTCAACCGCCTCGCTTCAACGCAACCTCGAGGGCTATGGTAGCGATTAAAAAGGTGTCATAGACCAATTTAACACAGTAGTATGATTTGTTCCCTTCAGTGTATGTGTCCCCTCCCCCCACACAGCGCTCAGACTTCATCCATCGGGCTGTTAAGGGGCTTGACCCGGTCACCGTCTCTCTCTCACACCCATAGACAAGGCCAGCTGGTGGATATGACTGTGAAACACACACACACACACACACACACACACACACACACTTAAGTATCCGTCTCACCCCGTCAGCGCGGGAATGACTAGATGTCATTCGCCACGTCTAGAACTGTCTATGTGAGGGAGGAGAATTGAAGTGAGTCACACAGGATTGCTGGGTTTCACCGGGTTGACTCCCTGTTGATTAGCATAGAGTAAAAAAATAAAAAATAAAAAAGGAGTGCCTCTGGCCTTTATGGAATAACGTTCGCAGGGAGATGCTGAATCTCCAGTCTCACCCTCACCATGCTTACAGTCCCAGCCCTGTTAAACACACACTCTCAACTCGCTGGGCCAACATGAGTCACAGCGGTGCAGTTACCCCCCTCTCCTCCTCTGCGATTACTCAGTATCTGCCCAGCTGCTGGCTGCAGTGACTTTGCAGCCGCTGTACGTTTTTTGATCTCCCCTCTCAGGAGAGGTCTGTGTGCTTATTAGGCAGACGAAAACAATTAGGGTCCACTGAGGCTTTATAGGGTTGTAGCGGGCAGTCAGTGTTATGGAAGACCCATTTGTCTCCCTCCCAAAGTTAGTGTTAAGTGAGTTGTTGTTCAGAGATTGTCCAGCAGCTGGAGGTGCATGAGTCTCCATGTTTAATCATCAGTGCAAACAATAAGATAAACATGCAAAAAGCCACAAAGAGTGAAAGGTACAAGACTGAACAGGACTTTGGGGAGGACATCAATATTGAGTCTCCGTCTGCACTATGTGAAGACACATCCAATCATTGTGCCCTGCTGTCTGTGCCACTAATGACAGGGTGAACTTTCAGTGCACTTTCAGGTTTCAGAAGTCTTGGAGCTCTACTGTCCCCTCCCCTCAATGTGGCTGACAAACTCAAGAAAGTTGACAGTCTGCACTTGAATGGTAGATAAGTTCAGCAGCAAAACAAGCTGATTTACGCCTACATCTATCTATAAAACAAATCAGCATTACTTTAAAATAAAACCAGTGTGGTTTTGAGAGCACCTAAAAAACGTGCAGTGAAACACAGTCGGGGAAGAAAGCACGAGGAATGCCAAATAAGCAGCAACTATAGATGACTCTGCGACGTCCCAGCTTTTGCCTCGAGGTCAGATCCCCAGTGTGGAAGAAGGTCTGCGTCCCTCCACCCTGCCGCCCATCAGCGTTCTCGGCTGTCAGGACTGTCAGGGTGCTTTCACCCTCGAGAAAGAGCCCCACTGCTGGGCTTGTGCTTGAATGAGCAAGACCATCTCTGAAGGGACTAGTCGCCCCCCGAAGGGTTCGGGATCCAGACACCAACAGAGTGTCTGTGTTGATGAGCCCACATTAGTAGGTGTAAATACTTGGACAAAACCCAACAGTGAAAAGAAGGATACACTGTAGGTTGTGTGACCAATTCAGGACAGAAATAGCCACCTGAAACATTTGCTTCCCTGGTTGGCTCTAAAAGAAGCAGCAGTCGTCAGTCACTCTTGGCTCATCCGACCTCCTTACCGATATAAGTGTATCCCCTGTAGGAGCACGAACAGCTACCCTCGACCCATCCTTGGCCTTCTGTTAGCTGAACTACAGCTGGATTGGGGGTTGGAGGGAAGTTTAAATTAAAGTTCCATTGAAAGGTTATTGAGTGCGAGTGAGAATATATTAAAAGCGGCTTCCTTCAGTATCAGTGAGCTCTAATAAAAACAGAAACGGATTATCACAAGACACGGCGGTGTGGAGTGCTCACAACCTGAAGCTTTACTGACATTCCTCCAGTGGGGGTCTGCAACTCTGAAACATGGCATCACAAACCAAAGCCTGGACCCATAGTTTCAATGACTTACATAGCAACAATTACTGAAAGGATTTGTAGATGGATGGATCAGATGTTCAGAAAAAGGCAATCTGCAACACTTTCCATAGTCAAGTCAATGTATCAAGCATTCATAAATGACATATCCCCCACATTCTACGTCATTGTAAATTGAAACATTTGGGGATCTAAGGAAATAATTTGTTCTGCGTTTGAAGATAAAATGATCAAATAATTTTAAAAAAAAGATTATGCTTGGATGCGGCACTATTACTTTTTAATACTATTTGGACTGAGAATATGTTTTCCCAGTACTGAGGCTTACCACTGCAGGCAGGCTTCACCAAAGGTTTTAGGTAGAACAGGTTTGAATGTTGAAACTCCTATGGGGCAAATGTTTACTTGTTGCAACAAATCAGCCCAACCTTCTCTGCTCGCCGAAAACTGACTCGTGGAATGCAATATGTCCCCATTTGGGCATGAAAGCTAGGCTACAGAAACCTACTGAGCTCTCAGGAATAGCCTCAACACTCGTCTGAACACTATAGGATACAATAGGCCAACACGTAGGAAAAGAATGAATGAACGACCAAGTTTGCTTGAGTGAGAACGGGGGCATTTTTTTTTTTTTACCTGAGAGGTGTTGTCTAAATTACCTTAACTGGTTTCGAGAAGAAATGTGTGGAGGTTGAAGACTAATTATAAAAAAAATTAAATAAAAACAACCAACTGTGAGCTACGTGCCTCTCCCTAAAGAGATTATCGTTAAAAAAAAAAAAAAAAGCGACAATGCTCTGAATGCGTTGGCCAGTAAATAAATAAATCTGATACACGGTGGAATCACACCGTGTCTGACAGCCGGAATAATCATGATCATTATGAACCTGAAAACTTTACTCATTAGTCGAGTCTTACCTTATAGACATTTTCCGTCATGCGGTGAACCTCGTCGGTGCGAGACATCGTTAAATCTTCAGCCAGGACCATAAACGGTTCTTTCCTTTCAAACGTGTATCCGCGTAAAATGAGTCGACTGGATAACACACGAGTCTGCTGAAACAAAAGGCGAGGCGACGCGCCCGTGAGAGGGAGATGATACTGCGCTCCCGAAACCCCACTCCAACTAAACACACCTTCCCTCTCCCCAGCTGACAGCCCGCTGCTGCCTTCACGGTCTCCGCGACAGCTTCGTTTTTTTCGCTGTTCAGACGCGCAGCAGCAGAAAAAGCGCAGGGGAATACTGTCCAACACGCAGGAGAATGACACTAAAGGACAGAAAGTAGCATATTGCACGTGTCGTGTAGGATATATCAATCCTTACACGTTGCACAAGTGAGTGATAAAGATATTCAGGTGTGTCATCTAGTTGATTGCTAAATAGGACAACTAAATTGTTACTATAATTATAATTGTTATGTAAAGGCTAGCATAACGTCCTCTAAGTAAAATGATATGCCGGTACATTCCATGTTGACATGGATCCAGAGCATGTGCACACTTCATTCAAACCGTTAAACCAAATATTTCCAACAGCGTCAGAATGCATCACCATCTTATCAAAGTGCACATTTGGGGCACGCCCCCCATATTTCTGTCCCAATTGAGCTCCACCATTGCTATAATATGCAGAATAAAAAAAATAATATTTAAATATACAGAAAAACGTATTTATTATATAATTGCTTATATCTATTCACATCCATCTGAAATCATCATCTAGGCAAACACTGCACATGGTGATTAAGTACTAGAGGAGGGACACTGTCATTTTGTCCTCAGAGCTAAGGAGCAAATGAAATATGTTTATTTTCCTTCATATATCATTCTGATAAAACATGGCTGCACTAAATTAAATAAATCCAGCAACAAAAAAGACAGATTTAGAGTATGCATTCTACCCCCAGCGTTCCATGTCCATACCAGCATGGTGCATTTTGTTGATTTCCGCCTTTGCCATAAAGGCAGTTGTGCGCCCTGTTGCTATACTGTGAGCCACCTACACAATGACGGTTGTCCCCATGAAGTTTCTATTCTCTACAACTCTATGTATACAAATGCATTGCAGACGTCTGTAAGTGAGTCATACTCTGACTGTTTTCAGTCATGTTTGTCTCACAGTGGATACTTTGTGTTAGCTTCATTGTACATGGCAATTAGAGTCTAAGTGCCCACTTAGTGTAGGATTGTAAATACCATACTGGTTTTCTTGTCAAACATCTCCCACATATCAGCAACAGAAGCTTGTTCTACTTTCTGCCAATAACCACATGCACTTTACTGATGGGATGTGAATGAACACACCTGTTTCGTAAACTGTTTAGTCAAAAGAAAGCTAGCAAAGAGTGCCCCCTTCTGGAGAAAGCATGCTACACAAGATGAAAATGTGAACAACGTACCAAGTCAGAAGAAAACATATTGTGGCCACAACTCAATTTAATATGGAAAACAACTGAAATGATAGTGTAAAGCATCTAAAAATGTGTTTGTTCATTGTGTTACGCCATAACCATAACAGTTACAATGTGACATTGCTTTGCAAATACATATCCTTTATGTAGATACTTCAGGGGAGCACTGATTTGTGCGGGTCAAACCTAGTGAAATAACCAGAGTGCCCATCCGTACAAAGACAGCCTCCTCTTAGCCACATTCTGACTCTGTTCTAGGCTGTTAACATTTCTCTGTCCGGCGTGTCCTTTGCCTTTCTCCTCTCTAGAAAAGAAAGTAAAAGTAAAGCAAATAAGATGAATCTAGCAACCATACCTGTACAAATATACAAAGTGTGTAAAGAAAGCTTCATGATGTGAAGTAAGAAAAACAAACTGTACCTGGCTCAGCTTTAGCTGCCTCTGGGACCTCTGGTATGGGCTCAGTGGGGACTTCTGGAAGTGTTACGTCTTCTCCCTGTTACAGGAAAGGGGACAGAATTACAATACTCATTAAAATAATAGAGGTCACAGTGATTAACTAAGAAAGGCACCAAAGTATTTATTTGCCAAGCTGAAAATCTTGCCTTTTTGTCTAAGTGAGAAGACTCAGAATTAGAATCTGTGTCTGTGTTCAAGTGTGAAAGATAATAATTTGTGGAGTTTGATAGGCTTGAGAGTGTGTGTCATTTGGAATGGCAATTAGAACACAAAAGAGGAAACATCTGCTGAGGTTTTAATTATTAGCAATCAACCAAATTCATCCCAACAACTGTTTCCATTAAACAGCCTGTTATTACATACAAATTATGATTTTTGTGGCCTCTAACTTTGCTCCACTTATTCCTCTCCTCGAGAGACAGATAATGAACAAATCTGGTCAAAATACCAGCATGCAGTTTGGGTCTGAAATCCGCACTTCACTTAACTCTGATTTACAGATTGAACAACATCACTGCACCAGAGGAAGCGTGCGTGCGTGTGTGCGTGCATGTGTAACTATAAATGTCAAGAGGGTTGTTCCAGGAACAGATCACGCACCGGTCACCAAACACTCTCTGTATTAATAAAGGTTAAACATGCAGCGCAACGCCCACCTGAGTGATAGCTTCCAGCTCGGCTAAAGCAGCCTCCTCGTCCTCCTGCGTCAGTTCTCCAGCCAGCATTTCATCTATTTGCTGCAGGAGCAAAAGAATATGTAAGCCGACAGCAATTTGACTAACTTGTGTTTTTTTATTGCTGATTTACTATAAACATGTTCAGTTATTTATACAATGTGTAGGAACAATGTGAAGGTTCTATTACTTCAACTGGTGCCATATAAATACATTATTACTTCAGCTGGTGCAAGATAAATGCATTTTTAAATACATTTTGTATTCTGTCTGTATATATAATACTTATATTGTAGATTATTTACTGTTATATTACTATTTTACTGTTTATTTATATTACTTCTTATTTATTTGATTTTACTATGTGTCTCTTGCTGCTGTAATCCTGCAATTTCCTTACTGCGGGTCTGGAAAAGGATCATCTTTGTTCTCTAATCATAACGGGTAGTGTGACAGGAAGATGTTAAAATTCTTACGCAATTATGATATTGGCATTATTAAAATGTTATCAACCACATTTAGAATTACCGCCTTGCTTCGGGCAACGAGACATGTTGTAGGTTACATCAATGTCTTTCAAAAATGTCATCACTTCTTCATTTTATTCTATTAGATATTGGTTTGTAATTTGCACAATTGGCATATGAAATATTGAGTTATGGCCCAAACGTGTTTTGTGAGCTCACAGTGACCTTTGACCACTAACATCGAATCAGTTCAACCTTAAGTGCAAATGGACGTTTCTGACATTGAGCAGACATTTACCCTTTGATATTCAATTGATTCCTGCGTCTCATCCAGGATTTTCTCCACGTCTTCAATTGACATGATCTGTCACAAACAAGAAAAAGAAGCTCATTTTACAGAAGGAAAGTGTTTCAGGGTTGAAAAGTGGCGAGCCTGTGATTTTCCGGGCCAGATCTGTACGCCGTATCCAAGGATGTGCTGTAGCACATCCTTGGATACGGCGTACAGATCTGGCGCTGACCACACTGTAGTCAAGGCTTTATTTTTTAATCCTTAATCTTCAAACAATGTGCAGCAGCTATGCTAAACACAAACCACAAGCTTTCGCTGCTCAACCCTTGCCGAAAGGATAACATTGAATAAAGTGTATTAGTTAAAACTTTGATATTATTGATGTATACTTTCACATATCTAAAGCTTGAGGGGGGAAAGGAAATATTTTCAAACACAAAAGGAAAGGAACAAGCATGAAAGTATATCTACCTCGTGCATACTCTTCAGACAATCATTGCCAACCTGAAGTCCCTCGATGACTTTCATCTCGATTTGCATGAACTCAATATCTTGAACCTGTTGACAATTATTAGCATGTAAAACATAAAAAATGCACACATACAAACATGCAGGACAAACAAACAAAAACTAGCGATGATCAAAATGTATGTTCCTTTAATTCTCTCCTTTAACATGTGGCTGGCGGCTGATGATGTCATATATGGCATTTCAGACATGCCATGTACCGTACAAAAAACAAGTTAAGTTAAATCAAGGTAATGATAGCAGCTATCATTTTCTGCACATTTTCCAGCTCATTTTAATCTTGAATTTAGCAGATAATCCGAAAGTAGAACATGAGAAAGCAAACTTTGGAAGATTTGGATAGAACAGCAGAAAGTGTTTACAACTTACTGTAAGTCGCTTTGGATAAAAGCGTCAGTTAAATGACCTGTAATGTAATGTAATCTTCTGTCGCAAACTAAAAACTCATATTTTTGGACTAGACCCTGACTAAAGACAGTAGCAGTAGCACTTTGGCAGCACTTAAATGGCTCTTACTGATAGCACTTTGTAGCTTGACTTTATTGAAGAAATTGTGCTCTCTTGATTCTTCTTGTTCTGAGTTTGTACTCACGGTTAAATGCACTTATTGTAAGTCGCTTTGGATAAAAGTGTCAGATAAATGACATATAAATGACATGTAAATTTTTACTTTTTATTGTAATATTTCACATCCCATTGAACATCCTTGCTATTTAAAACAATTGCATGAACTATACATTTGATGGGATGGGGGCTTGAAGACTTAAATTGTGATAGCATCAAATAGCTTAATTGCACAAAACTTACCATCCTCTCAAGGTTTGATATCTGATTTTCAGTCTTGTCTAGTAGCTGATCTTGATACCGTTTTTTCTTCAGAAGCAGCAGAGCTTTTCTACAATAACAAATGACAAGAATAAAAAAAAAACACAATACAGCAAAGAGCATATTATTTTCAAAGTCAGCCTTACAGTGCATAACATCATATACGATCAAACAAAGACATAGTCTTTGTGTGATGCTTACTCTTTCTTTCCATCTTTTAGCAACTGCTTAGCCAGAAGTCTCTCTCTGTCCAGCTGGAGGGTGATTCGCTTTTGGTACTGCTTCAGCTTATCTCTCTGCTGCTTCAATTGCTGGGGGAAGAAACCACAAAGGCAGGTGTATGTTTAAGTAATGAAGTAACCCATATCCTAAATTACGTTAAACAGCTGTAGTAATACCCAGCAGGGAAACTCATTAATAGAAAACAACTATTTTCATGTCTGTATAATATGTTGGATTACCACATATCTGACAATCTGTTAAAACAATTAAAGGAATAAGAGTGCTGTAGTACATGCAGTCGGATATATTGCCCACATAGATGACGGACAACACCTTTCTCTAGCTGACGTTGACCTCTCAACAAAGGACTTCTGTGTGAATTAGATAAACAATGCCTCACACGTCGGCTGACGTGAGTCCATGTTTCCTCGCAGCCAGCTAACGTAACGGGACTAAGCTGCTGCTACACCCGCTCTCAGCTCACCAAAACGGCTCTGTCTTGCTCCGTTACACGCGTAGGTCGACTCTTTCTCCCAAAAACGTTTCCCATTATTTAGCCACATCCCCTCCACATCCTCCTTCATCAACAGACACGCTATTACATATTACCGAACATGTTACCATGATAATAAACAGCCCAAAAATGGCTAGCAGGCTAACCGTCTACCACCATGTCCACAGCCAGTGTGTCCGTGATTCCTACGGCACGCGAAGCAGGACAATCAAGTGGAAGTCTGTAGTATACTCTCACCCACCCAGTCTGGAACCTCTCTAACATTGCTTAGTGTCATTATCCTGATAGCGCAGCCATATCACTACTTGTATTGCATATCATTTGACATAAGGCAGCACATAGAGCAGCACATAGAGCAGCATGCCCTGCGGTTTGGGGACCCTGAAAGCCCCGCAGGGGTCCAGGATCAGCACCTCGGACAGCAATCACGAGACTGACACATTTTCTGAATGTGACCCACCTGAGCGGACGACACGCGGATGCAGTAGTGCATGGATTGATCTATTCATAGTGTTCCACAGTCATCAAAGCTGAATATAATGCAAATTTATAGTTTTTATTGTACAGTTTATAGTGTACCAGAGTTGTGTTTTGATCAGATTAATGAAGGGAGACAGGTGGTTTCATGCACTGGTCAATTAACTGTTATTTTGCTGAACTAGTGGAAAGAAAACATCCTGGAACATACACAATTAGTTTATTTTACTATATATTGTTTGTGTCCTACATTCATCAAGTCAGGCAACAATCTCTACCGAAGTAGCAATTACATATATCAAACCTGGCAGTTTGATTCCATCTATATTCTGAAGTTGTTTTTTTTACATAAAGGGGTTTGTTCATATACCATTCATAGCCTGATGTGTGTTACATCTTATTAGAAATATGGCGAACATTTTCTTCTGTAATGGCTGTTGACATGAAGAGATATCCAAGATTTCCTCTGAACTTTGACTTTAATGTTAACATGAAACAATCATTGTTACCCTAGCTTTATTTAAGAGAAGATTTTCTAGGAATGGATGCAAATAAACACATTTGATGAGGTCATGCCCAATTAGCATTTTTAATCTTCTATTTATGTTTGTTTCCCCTTACTTTAGTGTCTGTTTTAACCGTCAATTCAACACATTTTAAGCTGTAAACAATGTTTCTTTTTCATTTGGTAAATGGACATATTCTAGTGTTTAACCATTGATTTCCTTTGGTAGTCCCTTTTGACCGGGAACACAAAATTAATTTAAAGTGGTGATTTAAAAATGTATATGTTCAAATAAATGGTCACAATTTATACCTTTATAACATAGCAGAGGCTTTGAAACTTTCAACCTGAGAGGACAATATTTAGCCTGTTTGTCAAGTTACTCTTGTGTTGTGTATTATTCAAGCTGTTGTTGATAATATCTCATTCAGAGTTATTTGTAAGATGTTTTACGAAGTGGAAACACAACACAATACAGCATTTATGATCAATATTCGTTTAGTAACACAGAAAACGGCAGAGAGATTTTTCGAACACTGAAGAGAACACTTCCCAAGAAACTGAGCGTATGGATCGGAGAATATAAATTTCTTCAAATTCAGTTTGAATTTCACATGTGTAACAACACAGTGGTACATGCCTGGAAGTAAATCAAATCTCATTTAGTAGTGCTTAATTAGTCCAGGGGAAATTTTTGGCATGCAACTGCAATATGATCTGCAAATATAGCAAAACAATAATGAACCATCTCAGCTACGACTATTTGACTCGTGGCTCATCAGCAGGTCATACATTAGATAGAGCACAATGTGATGCGTGTCAGTTACATAGAAAGACAACAATAACAATGGTAACAAATATCAAATAAGTAGCATCTTTGGCTTCACAACAGAACCGCAATTTGAAATGATTTCCATTTGTTCTTATTGTTCAGACAGATTGGAATAACGGTATTTCATTTCACAAACTGGAGAACCACACAAATTACATAAAGGCCAAACGAATGGAGGAATTCAATTGCAGACAAAGAGCATGTATTTTGCAAAAGTCAAAAATCTATGATGGAAGGTCTATTGGTCATATTTAGCCATCCCATTACACATCAAAATAATGTCGGTATTGATGATCATATCCATGCTGGCCACCCGACGACAGAAAAAAGCAACAAAAAAATGGTGATCCATCCAGTCCAAAGGCTCTTGATTTGGCTCACATCAATGCCTATATTGGAGGAACAGTGTTTCCAAACATCATATTAACATCAACAACAGTCTTGAGAGGAACTTTTCAGGCCATCTCAGTTTAAATCTGCGTGCAGGGCTTTCAAAGCACTGGATTGGTGTGTTTCTGAGATAATAGCCTCATGTGGCCTGCTTTCATGTCTCAGATTGGGACAGCAGGCTGCAGCTCCTGTAAACAGGATTACGCGATGAAGACAGCCTCCTCGGTAAGAACCCAGAGTCTCAGACAGTGCCTCTCTAAAAATGATTCAGTATGCTGCAGGCTACACCTGGAAGTCAGTTCCAAAGTGTCTGATCTGGGCGTCAGTCATAGATAGATAGGTGGTCCTCATACTGGGCGAGTACTGCAAAGGGAAGGAATGAAAAACACAATTTATCACATTTGCATTTAAACAAAAGCACTTCAAAATCAAATTAGACATTCAAATAGTGTCAACTGATCCAAGTTTGAAAAGTATTTATTTTAATTATGAGCTGCTCTGTAATTACGAGGTTGTGGAATCAGGGTGGTAATTTAATGTGGCGGGGGACTTAAAGAGCAGGTGAAGAGTAGACATGAGTCACAGGTCACAGAATAAGTTACACTCACATTAAACACTGTGGGTAAAACAGTACTGGAAGGTCAAAGGTCACACAGCTGAGGTACTGTATGGAGTGTTAAGACGGTGTCGGGGGTTATAGGTTAAAACATTCTGCACAGCAAGCCTCGCCACAGAGGTAAGCCCACAGTGTGTTTCAAGGAATGGAATGAAAATGAAATCAAACAAATCAGGGAAGAAGTTAGACAACAATAAAAACTTACGGTTTTTAAATGTCTGAGTGAAAAAATTAAAATAATAAAAGGGTTAGTTACAAAACACTGGTCAATATTCAGCACTTAGATAACGTTTTGAGAGACAACTTAAATGAAATTGTGAGAAAAATGGATTGTGGAGCTGAAAAAAAAAGTCTCACAAGTTTACACGGACATTTGAATCAATGATCCATTCCACAATGTCTCCCTTTCTTTCCTCTAAAAGGTGTTTTCAAGTCTTTGGTATGCTGTGAATGCAGTTCAGGTCTTGATTCAGTTAAGCAAATAAAAAACTTAACAGAAAAAAAAATGCCCTAAACGAGATTTACGAGCCTTATTTAACGTCTAGCTTCCAATCTGGAGGCAGGCTGAATGCTGACAGACGAGGAATTATACCATTAAAACTAGGTGCTAATTAAAAAAAAATGGTTGTTTAACTCATACATAATGCATGTATTAGTCTTTGTCTTAGTAAACCAATACTTTGTAAGAATTAGAAACACAATCCAAGGCGGTGGTGAAAATAACATGAGCATATGCTTATAGGTTAGTAGTGAGAGTGTGTGTCTGCACACAGAGATGGCGCTGGGCAAGAAGTGTATGCATTTCAGTAAATGGCCAGCAGAGAGCAGTCCTCCATCACTGGCAAACTCTCCACACTAACGGTGACAGTGTGAGGTTCTATACCGTGTACATGCATTGTTATGGTAATGGCGTTTTTATGCCTGCTTTTTGTTAGTGTTGCAGCAGTGCTGAGGTCAGTAGCGCCATCATCGTCATCACACTAGGGACACTAGTGCCTCATAGGGCCAACGCACCGAAGGTGGTGGGGATCCTCTCCCTATCAGCGGCACATTCTCATACCGAGGACTCCCTCCAAACAACATGGACTGATTCCTGTGACAGAGAGGGGAAGTAAAAAGGAAAAATATAAGAGATGAAACACAAACACTAATATACTATCATCATCTATTGAGCTCACATGTATTCAGGAGGTGGCATGACATTCGAGGCAGATTGCGGAGGTGGATGAAGGCTGGCCTGACTACCGAGGCTGCTGGTATAACTGCAGAAACTGTGGATGTTGGACCGCCTGGGGTTGTAGGATAGCCGCCGCGCTTGGGGGTTGAATGGGTCTTCCTCATCTATGTCGTCATACTCTTTGTCTCTGGATGGAAGTGGTACACCGACACACACACAACACACACACACACACAAACACACACACACGCACACACACAAACCGAGAGTGTGGCAACGTTAACACTTTGTGCCTTGTCGGCAGTACGTAATGGAATAAGGGGGTCGCTTGGTTCTGACCTGCTGCCCATTAGTGTCCACACTCTAAAAATCGCACACAGCATGGCAGAGAGTGCGCATGCAGCCAGCAGAGAAAACAGAGAGAGGTAGAGGAGCCCTTCCACCCCATCATAGCACACACCCATTAGGGCATCCAGGTAGTCCTAGAAGAATGGAACATAAATAGTACAGTCAGTTATTGTCAATGTCCAGTAAAAATATATCACCTTTCACGGATACAGATCTTTTTTCAAAGAGAATTTAGGCGTATTAGGTAACTACAACTATTCTTCTTAACCCACAGAGATCAATTCATCAATCCATGAATTTAAAAGAGTTGTCTAGACATGCATTGCATAAGCAGACTGATGGACTTCAAAAACATGTTGTGCATGCCACTACATTTAATTGACTTCCACTCTAGTAATTTATGTGAAAGGGCAACATTAGATTTCTAATCCAAGCGTGTATTATCCATCTTACTGTAGTCTTTCACATAAGTTATGTCAGAAATGCACAGACCACTATATACAAACATAATTCAGTGTGTCTCTATATTGAGACGCTCATGTTACTCTGTAACAAATGCATTCCTTGTTTGTTTTGACTAACAAGCTCTGAGAACAATCTTAATCAGTGCATCTTTGTGGGTGTTGTCGCTGCTATTTAGCATTATCAAGTCTATAAAAGCATCCTTACTTTTAGTGTAAATATCATACGTTACTGGCATCCATGTCGACCCCCTCATTCACTGAACTACCACCCCACTGACAAGATATTAACTCACATGTCACATTCAGCACGTCTATCCCCACCCTCCACCGAACCTTATCTATCTGCTTTTGTTAAAACATGACACATCTACAATACACGCAGCATACAATAGACATTTGATCTAAGAGCCGACATCTGATGTTTCGATCATAGCAGCGGGAAAGACTCATTTCTGCACTGACATGTCTTATTCCCTTCACAGATAAAACTCTTGACAATCTTAAACCTGCAAAGGTAAACTTTAAAGTGATAAAAAACTTGGGTTGGTGGATAGAGCCACTGTAGCAGATATATAGTGAACTGACACTTGCAATGGTGTTTATAAACAGGTCGGCCTATGAGAGGCACATAGAGGGATGGATCAAAATCAGTCAAGTTGGTCCCCTAAGTGGATTTGAGCTATGCTACAAAGCAGCCCTATTAAAAAGTGTCCTGGTAGGAGTCTGCCCTTACCTTATGGAGCCCGCGGCAATCAAGCAAGGCTGTTAGCCGGTGGAGACTGAACTCGGTAGAGTTCAGCACTCGCTGAATCCCCAAAAGGTCTCTCTGTATAAAAAGGAATACAAGAGAGGAGCGAATAATACACATTTTCCAATGTTCTGGTGTAATAGACCGTCAGCCAGCCACTTACCTGAGCAGTGGGAAAGACGGGCACAGATAACTGCAGCAAGCCTTGGATCTGGATTTGCATGGTGGTCAGAGAACGCTGGCAGATTGTCAAAGACTGCAGAACCATAATCGCCCACATGCACAGACATCCACACAACAAACAAAGAGAGGATCATATTAAGTAAAGCATTGTTTGCGTGCAGCATATCAACAAGTAATTTGGTGTTAAAAGAGGCTTTCTAATGCGCTTAGGACACAGTTCTTGCCAGACAGATAGGCCCAGATTAGCCACCAACCGTCTCGCCCACCAGCTACTGTCCCTCCTCCCATTCCCCCGCAACCCAATCTCACACACAAACAAAGGAGCAATATTTATATCAACTAGGCCATCAGAGGAAAAGATTATCTTTCCCCACTTAACAGGCATCATTTTAATCCCTATGGATACGGTGATGATAACAAAGCATGCAGGTTTTAAACAAATATTGGTCATGGATGTACCCCTCACAAATTCCCTCAATACATGCCTTACAGTTACAGGACTGCTCATAAAAATCCTAACTAGACAAATATTAATAAGGAGTAATATGATCAATCTTAAATTGCAAAAAACAATTTAAAAAAATGTGTGCATCACATTCCCACTCCAGTACTTTAGACTGAGCTCAGTGATAGATTAGGTGACAATGGAGGCTGACTTCATCGTCCTGTTCATGAATTTAAAAACCTCATCTGGTCATATACAGTAAGATGATCTTAACCTTCAGCCCTATGCCTTTTACTACATTTTATTTCACAGCCATTACAACTCCAAGATCACTTTTGCAATACTCATAGTTGTAAATCATTTCTAATTAAAAAAATACAATGAAAGACAACGTTTTGTGTTTATAATACAAGGTTAGGTTTAAGTCTGCTGGCTTTGAAATACAGTAATACAGTATATATATAATGTATACATAGCTATTTCTAATGTGCTTGCATTTCAAGGACCAATAATTAGCCTCCTACAAATGTGTGAATTCTGCTAATCTTTCTTTCCAAGGTAATATAAGCAAGAAGAAGTGATAGGCGGATGTCTTGAAACATAGAAATTAATAAGGATTCTTAATTCCTCTTCCTCCTTCCTAAGAAATTTCCAGTTGATTTTAAACAGTGGTTGCCTTTATGCATGATATACAGTAAATTGAATAAATAACTCAGAAATGTTGCTTGTGAAAATACCCCAAGGCAGAGATTATGCACAGGGTAAAAGATACGGCTAATTTTTGGAGACCGGCATATGAAAAAAGAATATTCTTTGATCAAAGTTTATCACTTTAAGTAATTAAATTAGTGTTGGGGGCTCATTTTTCAAAGCTTATCCGATTAGGGTCTGATGATGATCTAGCAGCTTGGCTTCTAACAAGGGAAAAACTATTTTAAAATAGAAATACATTTTCCAGCGTGTGTAAGCAGACAGCTGAGACATTGGACATTTTGTCAATACCTGTTGGAAAGGGTTTGGTAGATTTGGGCTGCAGAACAAATAATAGTGTGCAACATCTGAGAGAAATGGGGAGACAGGAAGAGAAATTAGCATTGTGTCTGAAGATGCAATGACAAAGAGGTGGCATCTGAGCAATTGGGTTTGTTGAGATGCATCACCTGCACTGAGGAAATCCTTGGTTTGGTTCACTATAAACTTGTCTGGAGACACACAAAAGTCGCTGGTGCCCTGTTGGAAAACAACAACATGCTGTAATCTTGCAAGTATAGACCAAAAGGAAGTGGGATATTTATTCAAGCTATGAACTAGATCAACTTTATTCTCCTGTGACTGAGTGAAACCGAGTTTACAGAGGGCAGTGAATCTCTCACCCAACACAAACTACTTTTTTACAACATGTTTATCACCATTTATCTCTGCAGTGAGTGAGACTGTGAAATGACAGAAATGCACACACACACATACACACATGCGTCAAACAAGCACACAGAAAAATGTGTGGTATGTAGCGACTGGCTTCATGCTGTATTGACCGTGTAGAGCATTAGTTGCTTTGTGATCATAGATAAAATCTACTAAATATGTGCATGCTCTTTCAAACATCCATGGAGACCTGCTAATGGGCAGTTAGGGGTCACACAGTCTCTCTGCACTTCTTCACGAGAACATAAGATAAGGGCAAAACAAAAATAACTTCAATAACTTGAATTCTCAGAGACATGCATAATTGACAGCTGGGGAAAATAACAGGCTGCGCTTCAAATTGATCAAGTTCAAAGGGATCAAGAAATATTCTGTGATGCAGAATGAAACATCAAAGCTTCGTGTCATATGTTTCTAATATAATCTTGAGTCCACTGCTTTTCATGTCAGCCCCAATCAAAAGTCTGCAGCCTCTCGGTGTAAAGCACAGCGCGACAAAGCAATGGACTATAAAAAGAACTGAAAATGAAACTGAATAACACACATGGAAATAGAACTGTAAAAACAAAACACATAATAGGCCCAACTAACCTTCGATTTACACTCATTCCACCTAATTTTGCAAATACCAACATCTGTAAACTGGACTGCGATCACATGACATTTGTTTTCAGCAAAAGCTGTACAGCAACGTGTCTCAGGCACTGTTAGGATGTTAGCCTTCATCCCTATGTTATTATACAAGCGGGGACATTTTGTTTATGCTTCGTCTCATCAAATATGTATAAATTGATGAGCATTTTCTAGGCCACCACCATGATCTACCTTCCTTTCAAGGCACACAATGTTTTTGCACCATGTGGCTTTTGAGTAACAATGTGCCAGTGCAAAAAAGGTTTACTTTGTGCATCCGGTCCTATACTCAAATAATTTGACGGAAAACTTTTTGGGGATAATTCAGTTCTTGTGGAGGACTGGCCTTTACATTTATCCCCCCCCCCCCTCCCCGGCCCTCCCTCTTAATCAATTAGTCTGTCATTTTGGTCTTGATTAACTAAGTGTTTTTAAAAAATGTTTTACCAAGCTCAGTCACTAATTTCCAAGAAACCTATGAGCACTTTTCTGGTCGACACAATCATTAAAGTGGTGCTTTACGTGATTATTTGTGGAGTAACTTAGTTTTACAGATTTATCAATTAAATCAACTAATAGATTAGTCAAGAATTCCTTTGGTCGAGGACAGCACGACCTGTGACACAACAGTCTGACAGTGACAAAGAGATGCACGTTGGATTAAAGCTGTGCTCAACTATTTGGGTTTTAATGCAGGTTCATGCTTTACGATGTAATTTGCCAAACTAAGACACGGGCACAGTCAGAGATATTGGTAATCGGGTTTCACACCTGCAGAGAAGCTCTGCATTCACAGAGAACCACAAGATATGTCTATATTCCACACCTGTGTCATTAATTCCAGGTTAAAACCAACGATCAGCCCCTCTTCTGCTTCATTCCCGCTTTGCCTTGCCTTACTTAAACAGATGTCCAGATGTGGGGGATAATCCACAGACAGAATAATCCACAGCAGGCAAGGAGATCAAGAAGATGAGAGAGTGAGAATGGAGGAATACTGGAAGTAAAGAGGTCTTTGTACCCCAGACATGCAGTGCCCCTAATATGAGCTCATTAAACACACTAAGCCCAGATGTACTGAACACATGGTGTACCGACAGGAAGAGAGAGCAATCTGTCAGCCATAAGGAGGACTGACAGACAAATAAAGCTGAGCACAACAAAAGAAGAGATTTTAAAGAAAGCAGGGCTAGTAATTAATGCTAGAAACAGCTTTGTTGACAACGGTAGAGCAAAGGGTTGATAAACCTAAAACTCGAGGGACTTGTAATCAGCTTTACTGCATGACTAACCATAGAGAAGTGCCCGCTCTGGACTAAAAAAACAGATACAGATACTATATGTAACCAGGATATGTCCAAGAACACGTGCCTATTGACAGTAAAGTCACTCAGAAAGTAACGGCAAGAGGTGGAACGATAAGTACAAGAACCATCATCCTCCACCTGCGGGTTAAATAATAAACAACTGGTTTGCAGGAGCAGAATATAAACTGTAACCCTACATGAATAAAGAAATGAAAAGCAAGTAAGTTAAGATTTCTTACCACAGCTGTAGCAGTGCCCGCTCCCAGTGAGGCCCAGCTTAGGATCACAGACAGCACTACAAAAACCATGATCCTGGAGGAGGACAGCGAATGGAGGAAAAAGGTAAATGGGGTGACATACAGACGCAGATACATGGGGAGAAGCAGATGAATCAGCTTGTAACAATGATCTTCAGCTTCTTTTTTTTTTACCTTGTTAATTTGATTTATTTTTTCAGCATTTGCTTGGGAATTGTTGTCCCAAATCGCACTTTGAAGTTGTGCATCGTAGATTAGACAAGACGGCCAGAATTTTATTTATTATGGTTGTGGATATAAAGATACAATAACTCATGACTTCATGTAGAAGTCACTCGTTAGACTTAAAAAAAAAAAAAAAAGATCTATTCTATTCAGATGTTTGATTGGAGCAGTAGAGGTCTCACAATGGCACAACTACAGAGAATACTACTTGAAGTCTGGGTACTTTCGATCTCTGTCTTTTGTCATTTCTGCTCTGTTGGATCCGACTAGCAGCATCTTAATTGGCTGCGCTTTCTGTCCATCACGGCTGTCAATCACTCTGCAACGTTGCCGTCAATCAAAAGCTGCCACAATGTTTGATTGATTTGTCGACCTCTTGTGTTATCTGTCCCCTTTTGACTGAAAAGAGTGAAGAGTTCACAGTGTGGAGGTGGTTTCATGAAGAAAAAAAAAACTCCCCACTATTAACCGCACTTTATTTGTGATCACTGGCAGAAACTAGAGACAGTGATGTAAATTATAGGGAGAAAAAACAGTAAAAAGAGAAGGAATGGCCCCCTGATGGATGTAAACAGGTTACAGAGGGCTTCTGTTCTCAACTCACTTCTCGGACATTCTTGAAAGCTCCCATAAAGTAGCCTGAGAGCACTTAATAATTAGTTGAAGGAGCGGACTCATCCTGCTTGTGCGATCAATAGGCATTAGTGAGACCCATCAGAGAGAGATGTGAGGAGGGATCCTGGGCATCTGCTAACGCCGACACACAGGCTGCACTAAATTGGGTAAATGGGACGGGAAATCTTACTGTTAATATGCTTGTCTGACATTGACGTTGGTTTAAATGAGTGGTTGCAATTTACTCTACAAAATGCTCCATTTCCTCATTTATCCATCCCTTATTTTCTATTGTTTAGAGGATAAACAACTGTGGTTTTAATACATTTTGATAGAAAATATGAAATTCATTCAGAAAACTGATCAGTTTGTTTGATTGAGCGTAAAATATCATAGAGTTGCGTAGTGCTCTGAAATATGTTATTTCATATTAAATTACCAGTACACATACTGGCCGTGAAGGGCAGACAGTATTGCATTGGCCCCTGAGAAAAGAGCGCCGTCTCTTTAAGAGATGAGTGAAGTCGACATACAGTATACCGGCTGAAGACAAAAACGTATGCTTGTTTTAAACTGGGATTTGTTAAATGAACAGTTGTGGACAGTTCGTTTCAAGGGTGCAACAGTTGCTTTCGATCGTATGTGGAAATAAAATGCAACTCTGAGGAAACGGATGTGGGGAGTGCTATTATCGGTGCTATTTGAAGATGTAATACTATCGCTGGTGCTCTTAATGGAGTGACCTTTATGGAGCCAGGGAGGATGCAGTCTGTAATCCAGGCAGAGGCCAAAGAAAACATTGATGGGCCGCAAGAAAAAGCAAAAAGAAATCCTGAAAAACAAGATTAAAATAAGCAAATACCTCCACATACACACTCGGGGTACCTACATGATGAACAGCCATCGTGACTGCTTGGCCATCCCCAAGCACATGGCCAAGCAAATGACCAGATCCAGGATCAGCAGCAGCAGATAGGTCAGCCATCTATGGGACAGGAGGCATCAGTTTAACAAGTCTGATTGATGGCTTTCTCTTTCAGGCAGCACACTTTATGGACAAGCCTCAGGAAATGCGGGCCCAACATATGTTCAGGAGCGAAAGTGTGAGATCTGTGTGCTGTACATCAGCATTCGTGTCTGTTACTTAGAGCCCATCTGTTTCAGGTAATTTCCAGCCTGTTGGCTTAATAATTCAACACCACAAATCCATAGGCATTAATTTTTCAAGCTCTGAAAATGTCCTTCACAGAGAGCCTGGACCTGACGTGTGTGTGTGTGTGTGTGTGTGTGTGTGTGTGTGTGTGTGTGTGTGTTTGAGTGTGTGTGTGTGTGTGTGTGTGTGTGTGTGTGTGTGTGTGTGTGTGTGTGTTTGAGTGTGTGTTCTGACCAACCAAACACATGGGAATGCTCATGACTCATTCTTAACTCCACGAGCCGCGGTAGCATTATAAATCTTTTAGCAATGACAAAGAAAATTACAGACACTGATGTTTAGGATGGAGAATTTTGAAGATTCTGGCTGTGAAGTATTGTCGTAAATCTGTAGACCAAGGTCACAAGAGAATATGATTCTCTCATGCTATGTGAAGAAGTGGAGATGTGCACTAACAGAGGAGGGAATACAATTGGAGATAAACACTCGAAGAGACTGCACGTTACTTTATCTGCATAAACAGAACTGCAGATCGTTTGTCGGAGCACAGGGACAGGGATGAATACAGAAACAGAATGGGGAGGGGAGGATATAATATTGGAAAACAGAATGGTGTCATTTCTCCCCTTGTTCGAGTAACACTGGCTCGGCCATAACATTTACTGTTCATCAATAAAGCCCCGCCACAGGCTGTTCATAGCTCAATGGCTGCATGAAATTCAATCAAAGCCCAGGAGATTGGTGTCAGAATGCACAAAGTAGCAACTGCAGTCCAAAAGAAGATCTGGTGTCCTGACAGGATAGAACACCACACCATGTGGGAATATGTCTGCATGCAATTAATAATGGAAATATGTCAGTGAGAGAACACTACGAGTAATACAACTGCAGTAATTTGTGCTGTGTCATGCCAAAAGTTGGAGACTTTTGCTATAACTAAAGCTGCATTATTGAGAAGCAAAGAAGAAAAAAGTAAAACGTTTTATATTTAAAAAATCCTAAATTTGTCAAAAATCTTGACGATCAAAGAAATAGATTACACAAATAAAGACTTATTTCATGATTCAAGTGTATAGTTTATTTAGCGGGCAAGTAGGGGTCTGATTAAGACCTTGACTAGTGAGCTCTGCAGAAGTTTTTGCTGCATCGTTGTGTAGACACACACTTTCTGCTACACACAGGTTTACATGGCAACCAAGAAGACGGACCGTTGAGCTCATAAATCATGAATCTGCTACTTTCTTAGATCGTTTGGATAGTGATAGGCAAGTCTTTTTGAACACCCATTCTCTCTTGTAGAACTCCCTTAGAACATATAATTTAGGTCATAAAAATCATATACATATGCATTAATATTAAGCAAAAACACTTTGGCATAAAGTAAAGCAATTGTAGCTACAGTCGATGTTATCTAAGACTGCCTAACTCGTAGAAGCATAAGCTCGGTGACTAACACAACCACCCAGAGACACAGGGAGACGAGCCTCATAACAAATAAACAAAGCATGCACAGTGATGTTAATCATCTTGCTGCGAACAGTTACATAAGAGCTATGCATATATTTTTTTTACACTTTTGAGGGTACAACTTTAAATCCGTCGGTGTGTTCTGTAAAATGCATATTTAACGTATGCTCTGATGATGATGCACTGCCGAAAAATATGATTCAACATATGTTTTATCAGTCAAATTAAGGTGAAATGAGGCTGAAGAAGTAACAGCACTTCAGTGCTTAGTTGGTCTCAGAATGACTGCTTTACACCGCAATTTACTTCTACTAAATCTGCAACCTTCTGGGACGGACGGGAGTTATGGGATGAATTTGATGAGACAAAATAAACTTCAGGTTGCTGCAGAACTTGCTCACATACATCCAGATAAGCTCGTTTTGCATCTATAATGTATATCAAACAAATGCTATTTTAGAAGGTACCACACTACCCTAAATCTGTCTCCCGTGAGTCTCTCGTTACAATTTAGTCCAACATACTCCTACAGTACTGTAATGAACAGGTTGCAAATGTGAAACTTCACGGCATAACAGCACTATTAAGTTTTATGTGCTGAGGAATAAAACAAGCCACCGGAGCTATAAAATTATACTCACAGTTTGCAGCAGCAGCATTTGGAGTCTCATAAATTACCACCCTTCTCCTAAATTAATGCTGGATATTTTATTCATTTGGACTACTTTGTTGTTGATTGAGTTTATTATTTTTCTCTTTTTTCATTGTTTATTGAATTTTAGTCTTGGCCTCTCAATACTTTTTCACAGTTCCTTTTTTTTGGAAAATAAAGTTCTCAAAGAGAAAGCCACATGAAAATAATAATTGCAATCAATGTGAGCAGTGGTCTGCGGGTAAGAAGATCATTTATGGTCTAATAGCCACTCTGCCATGCATAACATTCTGTTGGAACAGCATTAGATCTCAAACTGCACACTGGGCAATAAGCTCAATTTCAGCTTTCATTTATTCAGCAATCAAGAGAAAATAGCTTTTCCAGTCTGCGTTCCAGAGGGAAGATCAATAAAATCCCATCTGTTCCGTGTCTGGTCGGGATCACTTATAGTTCCCCTTTTGAGGGGCATGTTTACTTCCACCAATAACAGATGGAATTAAATAGTGTCAATCACCCCAGGCTTCACCTACCTGTAATACTCAATGAAGGCTGTTTGGTCAGCGATGGCTGCCAAGTCAACATTGGCTTTATTTATATCCGGCAGAGTGGTCATCTCTTGAATGACGTTGTTGACCATCAGCTGCATGAAGCGAAGAGCTTGGAGATACTCGGCCTTTGTGGCAAAGATTTCATCCAGGCGCTCCAGGTGCTGTTTGAGTCCCGTTTGAACATTACCCAGAGATCCTGCAACCTAGAAAATAAAAACGACAGGAGAATGGAAGAAAGGAAAGGCAATAGTAGTAAAAGAATAGGAGAGCAGAGGGAGGCAGGGAGGGGAGGAGGTGAAGCGCAGTCAGAGAGAACACAGGGTCGAAGGGAAACTGGAACATAAATAAATTCATAAACAGATATTCAGAAAAAGAAGATAGAAAATATAGAGAAAGGGTAAAGAACCAAAAGGAGCACTCCCTTGACGGAAAGATTAACTTTTCTTCTCAACCGTGTGTTTTATTCAGGTAAACAATGTTAGAGTGGAATACTGATAACAATACCAGGGAGACCTCTTATCACAGGGGTCTTTGATAGTCAGAATGGAGTGGGAGGAGGCATGGTGGAGTAGAGTAAATACATTTTACCTTTCTGTTGGAACAAAAACAATGTGATGCAGTAAATGCCTGCACTTTCACAGCATCAATGGAGTTAGAAACAGGTCAATTTGAGCCGGTTCTGACAGGAGGAAATTGTTTCTTTCATTTCATTGAACATCACAGACACAAGTGTTGGACCCACTTATTGTGTAAATATATGTTAGGAAAGTGCATTAAAAAGGTGCAATACACTCTGCAAATGTGAAGAAAAGGGAAACTTTTTAATCTTGAAAATATATGCGTCAAACATGTCTTTCGGCAATACATGAACTAATACCAAGTAATCGGATGTCATATATTTTGGTTTAATTTTCATGAAAACCTCTTTTTTTCAAGAAAAGGTTTAACAATTTGGGAAATTTGCTGACTCGTCTTCTGGAGGAGAGTTAAATGAAAAGCGCTAGTGCTGGGAGGAACACTTTGTTAGCTTCAGACTGCTACTTGCTTCCCCTGTTTTCAGTCTTTGTGCTAAGCTAAGCTAATTGAATGTTGGCAAGTTGTCTTGTATTCAGCAGATATGAGAATAATGTGGATATTCTTTCCACCAGAAAGTAAATCATTTTTCCAAAAATGGCTTACCACCTAGGGTTGAGGATTCAAGATTCAATTTTTAAAAAAAACAAACTCTGTCCAACATTTCCAGGAACAGTAAGTAAAGTAAAGGGACCTCTTGAACTCACAAGATTTATTAAGATGACATTTCAAAAGTAAAAACACACACACACACAACACCCACACCACAATTACTTAGTGAGAAACTCTGTATTTAACATTACACTGAGTAGGAGGCTCTACTAATTCTGAGCAGATGTTGCTTTCTGTATTCTAATGGAAGGCAGTTTGCAGCAGTCCCTCTTTCTTTATCTATCCCCTTTTCTCCATTACACCCATGACTTCTTTAACACACTCAAGCACTCTGAGTGAGGCTGTTCATTCCTACACTACGAAAACTTACTGGGAGGAAGATAAAAAACGTATCTCAGTCAGTCTGCCTGACACTCCACCAGTTCAAACACTCTTGATTAAATTCTAGGGAGTGTAGAAGGATAATGATTTGTTAGCAAGGAAGAGTGTCCATGTGGAGATGAGGCAAAGATACAGGCCCATCCTCCACTTGAGAACTCCCAGGGGGATATGTGATTGCCAGTAAACTGCTCTCACTCCCCACCTCTATGTTCATCATCTCTCACAGCCGCTGCCACAATGCCCCGAATCTTATCTGCAAGCCTGTATGCCTGAGTGTAAGAAATGGGATCCATCAGCTAGCTGCTCTGGGTGATCCACATTTCCCTAATCTGGACCGTCTCGTCTGCTCTTAAAATGGATTAAAGCTCACTTTTACTGAAAGCGGCTCACAAGGAGGCTTCTCCATATTGGACACGCCTGTTAAATGAAACTCACTGATTTAAGGCTCACAGCAGCAGCACTCCGAGTGCCAGTTCAAATGCAACGGAGTGTGTGTGTGTGTGTGTGTGTGTGTGTGTGTGTGTGTGTGTGTGTGTGTGTGTGTGTGTGTGTGTGTGTGTGTGTGTGTGTGTGTGTGTGTGTGTGTGTGTGTATATGTATGTATATATATAAACACAATGGTTGATAGTCAAGCCATGTAACACATTGAGAAATAAGACACTGAGAAGAGACATTGAGGCGACTGATGTATGGTACAGCAAGTAGTAATCATTGACAGCTTTCACTTTTAAAGAGCTTTATAAAAGTGTGACCAGTTGTAAATTGGAAGCTCAGATATAGTCTAATTGTCATGTTTTCTCATCTGTTCTGGGCAACGCTGACGAGATCTTAATATTGCAAGCAGAACTCTGGAAATACAGTTCTAATAAAGGATGCCGGCCAACCATCAAAAGCCTCCTTCAATAGTGAGAGACAGAATGGCCATCCAAGTTTTCCCTCTATAATATTATGGCCCTTCAAGGGGGTGAGAGTGCATAATGCATGATGAGAAGAGTCTTAACAAGCCATCAAAAGTGCCAAACAGCTTCAAGTGTAAATCACTAACCTCCCAGGAGCCTCGTGAATCAGAGACATTTGGTTGCTTTCTTGCCAATGTACTTCATTGAACAAATATGATGTTTGAAATTTTCATACAACTTAATAGAAATACACATGAAGGCCACAAAAAGGATTTGGTAAACCAATAAAGACCATTGAGAAATGACTCTCCCAATCACAAGACTAAAGCAGCTTTGGCTTTATTGAATGGACAGCCGGCCTGCTCATCAGATCTGTAAGTGGAGTACATTACATCCGGCTATGATCCTGCAAGTGAGAAAGCCTTTGTTTCCCCTGGGAACATATATGTTTCTTGTGCTGTCATGGTGTGCATCATGCTACAGGATAAAATCCATACCAGGTTAGTGCAGAGACCGTCAGGAGCAAGGAAGTGGAATCCTGTTTGCTTCCTCTCGCTGCACAAAGAAGGTGTTGCACTAATAAACTACAACCCGTTTTCACATTATGTGTTACACTGAGCAGAATGCAGTCCAATACAACTGAAACTGCTTTCGGGAGCTGTGGATTCAACTTCATGGTCATTTCGGAGGGTATAATTTGCGATGCTGCTGAATTGTATTGCATTATATTGAGATATGTTTTCTAATAATATATATCCACTTATTTCAACACATTTATAACCAAGAGAGGGAGAGGGAGAGGGAGAGAGAGAGAGAGAGAGAGAGAGAGAGAGAGAGAGAGAGAGAGAGAGAGAGAGAATGAGACTAGAGCTTCCAAAATGGCAGAAAATTGAATCAACACCTCTCCAACCGTTTCAATAAAAAAAAAAAAACAATGACCATGATAATTTTCATATGTGTAGGATTTGTTGCAGGGCAATAATAAACTGGCAACTAAGAGTATATTTTATAATTATCCCATTTTTTCCACCATGACCCAATTTGTTGAATCACACGTGTAAGCTACAAATTGATTAAATCTAAAGCAAACACTATGGAAAGAGTGTACACAAAGCCAACAATATGTGTGCGTGAGGGGCATTTAACTTTAACTTGATGTGTGATAGTGACACAAACACACACACACACACCCACACTAGGCTGAGAGCGATGAAAAGAGGAGAGGCTTTACATCCATTAATGCACTGCAGTTGCAGTTAATCCTCTTCTTCCTCATTGAGATTATTGCAGGGCCTTGCTCTGACTCCCTTGCTCTCCTTCCTCTTCCCTATCCCTCCTCCCCTCTAAGCCTCCCAAATAACTCCCCCGAATGCAGGTCAGCAGTTGTATAGCAAGAATCCCATATTTACAAATCCTGAGGCAGCAGTCACCTCAATTTCTTCCCTGGAACAAAAAGCGGATCCAGACCCCCCGCCGTGAGGGACGAGCTTTGAGACAGATGTACACTCCATTAGTAGAGGACCCCTCCTCTTCTGGTGTCTGCATGCTGTAAATCTTCTTTTTTTTTAAGTAAGATTGTGCTTTGTGTCATCATAGCTAATCAAAAAATTGTAGTAATTGAAAATAAAAGCCAAAATATACAAAGCATGGGACAATTCACAGCATCACTCCTTTATCCATCATCTCAGTAATATCTGTGATGCTGATACGACTGTAGACCGTAGGGAGCTTGGCATGCTTCTCTCACCAGATTGTTGATGCCACCCAATGTGTGATTGGCATTGTGGAGCGAGTAGGTCAGCTGGTACACGCCATCGTTGGTCTCGCTGTTACCATAGAAACCCACTCCCACAGCGGAACTGGGGAAAAAGGAGCGATTCGGATTTAACGAGTAAACAAATAAAACATAATTAATTAATTACCGGTTGTTTATTTCCTCATGGTACTTCTTTATAAATAGACTGCAGGAGGTTATTAGAGGATAAGTAAGACAAAGACATGTTATTTACAACTCCTAAAAAAGGAAACGTTGGTGGTTTAGGGGATATATGTATCATGGTAAGACAGTGCTACTGCCACCCAAACAACATGCCATTCACCCATTCACACACTGATGGCAGGGGGCTGCCATGCAAGGTTCCACCTGCTCATACATACTCAGACTGACTAACACTCTCACCCAATCACGCACAGCAGCTAACTTGGTGTCTGCTCAAAGACCCATTGATGTGGACTGGAGGAGCCGGGAATCGATCTTCAGATGAAAGGGCGCCCCACTCTAGACTTTGTATTGTTTTTCTATAATCTTCTTCTTACTTTTGAACCTTTATAGTTGTACATTCATAGATTAAAACATGCTGTTGGCAACTGAAACATGTTCATCTGATTCATGGATAAATTAAGGCATTTATAGTTTAACCCTAACTCTTATTTTGTATTATGTCTTGATAAAGTGGAGTACAAAATGTGCAGTCTTAGAAGAACCTTTTTCTTGTGTTACTTTCTTCACTTATATATCGTATTACGTCCATCTGTTTCACACATGCATTCTGAGCTAAACATACTGGCTCAAAACCACTTATTTTCAGCAGTAACTTGTTATCCCATTCAGGGTGAAATGCATCAGAGTGGAACACACAGGATCCCTACTCGCCACCTTCCTGCAGCCTGAGATTTTCAGAGCCTTTGTTATGGGGATGATTAATGTCCTAACCCCCTGAGTCAGTGTACCCCTATGCTCGCAGTCCACAGTGACATGAGCGATGACACAATTTCATCATACTTGCGGTGAGGTCACTCCACACAAAGGTCAGAGGTTAGTAACACTTTCAACTGCATTTAGGGACATTTTCCACAGCTAGAAGAGGGAGCTCATCAATCAAACCTCAGATAACAGGAAGTCAGAGCAGGAGTGTTGTCTCGGACACCACAAGTACAGACCAACACAATAAACGGAAACTAAGTGCTTGTTTACTTTCACAATTACTCATATGTTGATGGTTTTTAACACCATCGTTGCTGCAAAACCACACAAATAGTACACACTCGTGAGGTAGATGCATGGCCGTGTTAACACCATCATCCTGAGTGAGGCAAAGACAATGAAGGAAGTTGTTAAAGTGCAAAGAAAGGATGTGATGTTTTATTTTGGCATTTAATACATCCTGTCAGGATGTGTGTCATATGTCACTCTGAGTGCTGATGGAGGATTAATCTAGTAATCTCAGGTCATAATCAGGGACAGTGAGTTATTTTTCTACACAATTAAGGCAGAAGGTAAAAACATATTTACTCCAGTAATCATTTCAAGCAAAGGTGTAAGTTTGTGGTTACACAAAATACATCTTTAAGCTTGGTTAAAGACCACTTGCTTAAAGACATTTTGTTTCAGTTTATGTATCTGCGTCAACCTGAACAATGAGCTCTTCATCAACCCTGTGGCCAACCTAGTGACATGTAGAAAGACCCACTAACGACACAGTAATGACACAGTAATGACACAGTAATGACGCAGGCCATGTGTTTAGCCTCCAGGGAAGCGTTAGTATTTTTTGTGGCTTTGAAAAAGGCTGTCTGCAGTAGCTTAAATGAAAGCAACACAATAAGCAATATCATGAGAGCTTATGTGCACTCCAGGATATTTAGTGTCTTTGTTCCTGCGAGGATGGATCACTTCACAGACTGTGGTATGACTGGACAATTGCATCTTAGTATTCAAGACATGTTGTGAGCAGAACAAGCGGCCAGCTGGATGAACAAGTAATAACAGATAAATGCCTTGATTCTGTGGAGACCAGTGTATTGCTGCAATAATAAATTGTATCAGGGGTTAACAGAAACTGACACAGGCAGGAAGGTTTTTTAGAATATTAGATTTGTTTGCTATTGTAAACCTTAATTTACCCCCATTAATGCTCCTCGAAATAAAAGGTGCAGCGGCTCTTAAATCCTTTTTCTATTTTCTGCAGGGCGACTGAGACGCAACTCTTTTTGAGTATCATGCTAAAAGCTGTATTAAATAGAATGGAGTGAACAATTAGATATTTCCTAAATGCCATGAACAAAAAAATACATAAATGCATATTCTGCATGATAATTTCTATTTTATATGCATCCCTTTGTGTTTCTGTACAAGCCAAGTTTGATCTCGTCCAGCAAAAAAAGCCATAAAAAAATGTGTAACAAACCCATTTTCAATTGTGCAGCAACAGCTTAACACTTTCAGAAATAACGTCAGTCAACATTAAAAACATGTCAAAAGGAACAACTTCACAATCTCAAGCCAAAGATAAAATGCTGGCATCAGCAAGCTGAGAGGGAGCAGGCGATACTTAAACACAATTCTAACCTGAAATGTAGACTGTTTGTTAATTTATAGCTAGATTATTTAATTGGATGCTGCATCCATAAATTCTAAAATATATAAATGTGTCCAGAGGAATAAACTGATGTCCCTTGGAACAGGTTTCTACCTAGAGGGATAAGAGCTCTGAGCAGCGAGCAGAGACCAGAGCCTCATTGCTCAACAGCATCACGCTCAGTCACTTAACAACACAAAAGGCCCTGTGTGCTGCAGCAGCTTGGTATCTACGCAGAAAGTTAACAAAGTTAGAGCCCAACACTTCGATAAATGTCACAAGTTTGAGCAGATCTGTATGCAAATTCAGTCAAGCCTTTTTGGTGAATCATTAGGGAGACTGTCGTCTCGATTCTCTTGTTTCCGACAGGATCAGTTTTGTCAAAGTACACTATCAATAGCACAATTATGTCCAGCACCATGGCTGTGGAAGGTTTTTGTGAGATCCTTACCTCGATACCGGTCACAATGTCAAATGCTGTTGGTACAGTATGTTAAATTTACAGTTGACGAAAGACAAAGCCCATGACAATATTGTAAAAGACGAGGCCAAATCTAAAAAATGTAGCATTATGGTTTGGTAGAGCATTTAAACGGACAAATCAGTGGTCAGAGTTTTGGTGGGCGTGGTCAGCTGAACAGTCATCTGAGGGATTTAGCAGTCTGATCACTCAGCTGATCAGGGGCCCTGCTCACTATGCTGCTGCCTGCCAGAACGACCCTTGTTTGTATTCTTTAGAAAGAAAGGGTTGCACCTTCAGTTACAAGGCTGTAGTGGAGCTGTGCATTGTCACTCTACTGTACAACTTTGTGTGGAGTAAAATACAGTAAAATAAGTTGACTGATATTTGAATTTGAGCAGCATATTCTTTGACAGCGCTGCGCTTTGTTAACATCATCTCTGATTACCTAAATATCTGAATGGCATTGTTGCAGTGTTCTTCCAAAGTAGATGGCAGGCTTGGTCTAATATGCTGTAATGCAAGGCCAACCTATATGATGTAATGTTCATATGTAGAGTCATCACACGTGTGAAACACATTGTTATTGTTTGACCATTCAACCCTTCAGACTCACCATATGATGAGACCTGTGATGACAGCAGCCCAGGTGAGACAGCAGGTTTCAGGCCTTTTGGTGTCTTCATCTATGTCTCTGCGGCAGCAACATATGCAGACCAGGCATACCGCCACAACCAGCAGGCTCAGACCCAGACCCACTGCTCCAACACATGCTAGAAATATCAGAGACTGGGGCAGGAAGGTGGAGAGAGAGAGAAAAAGGCCAAACACATTCCATCAGTTGAAGTCAAGACTAAACCCTTGTCAGCAGATTACATCCACAAATACCTCTATAGAGGCAGATAGCTGGTCTTGAGATGTCAAGCTACGTGACCCCACCACCCACAATGTTGACATCTTGAGAGAAAACAAGCCACCAGTATCAGACAACACTCATGTGTAAAGATATTGTTGAGGTTAGCGGGTAGCTACCTCATCTAATGATCATCATCATCACTGCTGACTGCAGCGATGGGGGACAGAAACAGAGAATGTTGACTTTACTGCCACAGCAGATCTTGAACTGTGGCTCAGAGGGGAACAGAAATTATCCCAGGCGTTGGGAGGGGGGGGAATCATGTGACACCATGGCCTTCATTTGGTCTTGTGATTTCCGAGTGTACAAAATAGTCAAAGCCTGAAGGATGGAGAGAAACACTGTGAAACACAGACTTTTCATTATGAATCCCCACGGTTCTTGGTTGTTGTTTTTTCGTATTCTCTGTAAAGCTTTTATCAGTACATAGAGGCAGAATTGGCAGTATGCTCCCAGGCAGACACATATATAGCATTGTTTATTCGCATCAGATTATACTTGGGGGAATATTTCTTGCTTTACACCAATCAGTTTATAATCCTGTTTGTTTTCTTACAGACAAGTCATATGACCATTTAGTTATGGCTCTCAGTAGATTATTTCTCAATGCATATGCCAACGAAAGGCAGCAGACACACCAAATGATATGTTTGTCTTTACAGCAGCCAACCACTTAAAAAGTGTCTCCACTGCTGCACACACATTGGTATTTGTTGTGGCTGATACTTTCTGCATGATATTGGAAACAAAAAATCCCAACTGGGGCTCCCATAGCGTTTATCCTCACAAGGGGGTTTAACATTTAGAGGACTCAAATTCACTACATGGAGCTTGATGTTACTTTAAAGAGCAAAGAAAAGCGTGACATTGGTTTTACTTGCAAATAGTTTGCACTATGGTTTTAGTGCCCGCGAGTTCAGAAAGTCGGAGTCTGGCTGACGAAGCAGAGCTGTTCCTTGAGTACAATGTCTGTGACTAATTATTCCATTTAGATGACATTGACACTGTGGCTGAATTTAAATGATATTCTTTTGCATATTCTTTGCATAGTCTTTCATTATTCAAACTCTGTTTCAGGTTGTGTCATGCTGAGCCTTATTTTGCCATTAGATTCACAAAAGCAGTGAGTGTATGCATACAGTAAAATATACTGTACTGCTGGGGTGTGGATGAACATTACTTTACGGACCAAGATAAGCAATGGCCTATGGAAAATACCACTCATGCCCACTTGAATATTTTCAATGTAACTGAACAGGAAGAAATACAGTTGACCCGGTGACGTTTCATTGATTGTGTCTTAAACAAAGTAGGTCGATGCCGACACGGACAGCTGAGATGCCCTTCCTTAACTGGCATCCAGGCCAGAACCTTAATCCAATGATTTGCTAATCATCGGTTTTTGAGGACAGCTTTGATGAGCCAAGGGTTTGCACTGTGTCGAAGCTACAGTGGTTTCAACCCTGGTTACATTTTCTGTCACCACAACTCAGTTTCAGCCCCTTCATTCTGCAAGATCCACTTTCTACTCTAATTTTCCACTCCATTGTTTTGTAATTAGACAGGCAGGCACTTCAATTTCCACAGGCTGCAATGCCATAACAAGGGGAAGACGAGAGGGAGGAAGAAAGAGAGACAGAAAACAACTACGGTGTCTGCTGTAATTGACCGGAAGGTCATTGATCTTTTATCTTCCCAAAAGAATGTTTGTATGAGTCAGGTTTAAGTATATGTATGTATGCCTGTCTAATTCAATGAAACTCTAAACAACAAGCACTCTGACATTTTTCTGTTGCTGCGTTACACTTTCTACTTTCCTCAAAAGACAACAGATGAGCATGACAAATGAAGAACATTAATTATTATCAGGCTTGAGGGGCTACCAACAGTGTCTGTGACGCCACCGTGGCACTCTTTACTCTTCACTGACTGATGCTCATCTGTGCCGGTGTGACATTGCTGGGATTCAATGACCCACATGGACCTTGATACATGAGGAGAGTCACATCAAAGGAAACAAGCCAGAGCTCAGAGATCCTTGCTAACGGCGTCTTTGTAAATGGATTGGGGCAGAAAGGAGTAATCTCTCTCTCTCTCTCTCTCTCTCTCTCTCTCTCTCTCTCTCTCTCTCTCTCTCTCTCTCTCTCTCTCTCTCTCTCTCTCTCTCTCTCTCTCTCTCTCTCTCTCTCTCTCTCTCTCTCTCTCTCTCTCTCTCTCTCTCTCTCTCTCTCTCTCTCTCTCTCTCCACACTTAATATTTCTTTAGGACTATTGTATTTGCTGTATATAGCCCAGACATTAATGACTGTCATGAGTTGTTCCAAGTTTAAAATGAGATCCGTATGCAATGTTATCCTCGTTCTGTAAACAAATATGTCCACCATTTTTCTGAATTAGATTTGGAAACAGCATTGTCTGTCAAGCAACAAATAAAAACTAAGATTTGTATTTTGTTTGATTGAATCAAAGAATGCAATGTTGGCTGATGTGAACTTCATTAGTGATTTTTAATTACTTTATGGCCATCAAGTGACTCTTTTGTACTGCACTGGGAGAATAAATCCAAGCTATTTGGAGATGAATAACAAATCCAAGTCTGTTGTGGCTCGAGTCCTACAAACAAGAAGCGAAGAAAATCGAGTCCATAATATGATGGCACAATACATAACAGCGATAATGAAGTGATTGGCTACAGATGAAAAACTACGGAAACGACTGAGCATGAAAAACCTGTATGTTTTCCTCCATCCCACAGCCCATTTTCTCCATAATGAGCTCTGGTCCTGCTGGCCACAGTCGGTCCGCATAACTAAACATGACAGTTTGAGACATTCACATAGTCTCAAATGGCCATATATGTACTCTGGGGAAATTGAAATACTTAAATTTGAAAAAAAAGAATATCTTTACACTACGAAAAATATGTTGAATAAAATCCAATTTATCTTGAAAGAAAATCAAGGAAAGACTTTGAAAGACATATACCATCTCTTACATGGAGTGGGTTGTTTTGGGTAGTCATCCAGTGTGATGTTTTTGACTTGTTTTACTGAAATATAAATAATAAAAAAGCACATACAATATAGTTGTGGAAATATACATGTTAAAGCTGAGAGTTCAAGAGTATAAAGACTACGATTGTGACAACAAAGAGTTAGTTGTGTTTCTCTAATCTGTGTGCAAACTTGCAAACATATAGATACATGTTGTTTTCTACTTATATTGTACAGCCCCGTTAATACAGGTCATGTGTCATCATGTGAGAACTACAGTGCCGTTTGCGCGCTTACTTCCTGACATCGACACCAACACTTTGCAGCATTTGAGGGACCTTAACTGATGCATCACAGAGACAGAAGAACTCAAACATAACCGCGTGTATCACTCAACACAGCGGTTAACTTGTTTAAAACAACTTTCTGTTGAAATCTGAATCTAAATATGTTGTTTCCCACTTCCAGTGGTCCACAAGAGCTCGGAGTTTTCTGATGCGATTATTTTGAAACTCCGTGCGCCTTGACGCGCGAGTGCATTTACCAACCTGCTGGTAGCTCGCCTCCTCCGGCTTAAAAGTGTTGTCGACCGACTGAAAAAATGAATTGAAGTGAGGGAAATTGTGCAGCCAGTATGTCCACCACGGAGCAACGTAATCAAGTCTTGCAGTGGCCATTCCTGCTGGAAAAGTCAGTCCACCGAACAGCACGCTTTCTTTCGAGTCAAATATTCCCAGGTTTTGTGAAAATACAATTTAAAAAAAAAAAAAAAAGAGTGAACGCGACTTCAGTAGGAGTTACAATCACCACAGAGCATTATAGGATAAGTTCTTCTTCTGCCATGACGCCTTCAGAAGCGGACGTATTGTCACTATTTCTCACCCCAGTTCCCATAGTTATGTGTGAACTGTTAAGTTGCGCAACTACTCCAACACACAGCGCTCCAGTGCGGGCCAAACGTGTGTATCCGAGACACGGGGCCGAGTGGCGGTATGTGGAGCTGCCTCCTACGGAGAAGGCGGGACAAACACTTCTCAGTCAAGTGGGCCAGGCCACGGCGTACTTTAAATTATGGAAAATAAATAGAATCACGGGAACCCGTTGCATTGATTTTGGCTTCATTCGGATGTCAATGGCCTGTGCCAACTTCTCTTCGTTGAAAACCAAATTAAACAATGAAACGGGGTCTCTCACATGGAAAGACTCTCTGCTCTCTGGCCTCGACGTGCGGCAGCGTTTGGCGTAAAGAGGCAGGAGCGTTAAATACGCTATTTATGACTTCTGCTGTTAATGTCTGACCTCTTGTGGACAACGAGGCGCACTGAGGTGAACAGTAATGACCGTGGTGATGATGTGAAGCAGACATTAGTGCAGTGTGTTGGCTTCAATGCTTGTATTTAAAGTAGATCTTACACCAGATGTGTCAGATTCACGACATTAACGTTAAACGTACAGGATCTTATTATGGGTTCGTGTGCAGAGAATTAAACTCAACACATGCTGGCTCGTGAGACACTTATACACTGTTTTTTTGGGGTGCAAAGGCATGAAGGGGTATGGTAAATGATAAAGAAGTAATTGTGTGTCTCACTATGTTGATTCATGCAGCAAGGCATACAGATGGTTACAGCTGTAGAGACGAACAGTGTGTGAGAGAGTGGCACTGGGTAGAATGCAAAACATGGAAAATGCATTGCAGTAGGGTCATATGGACCTTGGATACCAAGGTTTTTGAATTTGTAAAAACCTTGGGAACCTTAAAAAGCAATAAGTAGCATGCGTGTATGAGTAGGTGTTTTGTGTTAATGAATACAGAATTGTTCCCATTTCGAGTGCATGAATTACTATTTGTTTTCAGGACTAAATGGCCACTGAGAAGACATGTGACTACCAGCTTCTGCGTGATGACATCTGCCTCTGACTCGCACTGGATTTCTGTTTATTTTTTCTGCTAATTTATTTAGAAGAAAGTGTTTGATACCTCTAGAAGTGCCTGCAGCATATTTGAATTAAATGGGCCTCGTTGAAATTTCAAATCTTATTTACAATAGAAACTCACGGCAAATACAGCAGATTCAATATATAGTTTGCAGGCTGAACAGATCTTTACGATACCATTACTCAGTATCTAATGTAGATATGAAGGCGCCTTGGGTGATCAACCAAATAAAATAAAATAAAATTCTATTTGCAGAAAAAGGTTCTGTCCAATGACAGATAAAAGGAAAGATAATTACATTGTGCCTTCAGGGAGAGTTGTTTTATCTACATGGAGTATACTGAGTAGTTTCCCTGCAAGCCAAACCGTCTCCATATCATATGGCATTGGCTACCGCTGCAATTATTTGGATGCTTTGATGCACCTCCACGGCCAGAGTACCCAGAGAGTGTGCCCTGAGCCTGAATACTCTCAGAAGGTGATACTTGAAAGACACTGTATGAATATGAATTCTTGACTATGCTCTGCTTCACAAACAGTTGGATATGGTGCCAGGAAACTCTCCGGTGATTGCAATGCCAATAACTCTGGGGACCAATGTGAAAAAAGGGAATGACATGAATACAAGCACCTCTGTCTGTATCTCTTTAATTCAAGCCACATGTATCAAGCCTTTTTGCCTGCTGTTCATTTATTCTTGTTATCTCGGCGCAGACAAAAAAATGTCAGACCCACAAATCACATGGATGCCAGTGCAAACTTGTATCCTAAGGATGTATGTCATTAAGCCATTAACCCCACAATAGATTTGTTTTCCCTTAATGCTTGTTTGCCAGTCCAATTCATGTTCTGGTTCTAATTAAACGCAGCTTCTAAATCTGTGTTTAAAATATTCACTGCTGGAGTTTGGTGGAGGATTCACTCTAAATGTGTGTAGTTGTGGTGGCTTAAAGAGCTTTGGATAAAATCCATCCCCATATGGGAAATGGTTAAAATGTTCTACATAGACAGTGAAGCTGGACCATTAGGTGGCAGCCCAGCACTTTTCTGTAATGCCGAGACCTTCACTGTCCACTGTCCAGTGGTGTCCTCTGGTCGGCTATCTGTAAAGAACACGATCTCCACCCATCATTGCACAGAGCTGCTTCGTGCGTATTAATGCACATAAAGTAAGATATAATCTTAATGAACTCTGACTTTTTGATCAGATCCACTACTCTCTTGACATAATCCCTGGGGCCAGTAGAGTGAGCATTGATGCTACAGGAAAGACATATCAAACGGGACTTTGAAGTCAAGTAACTTAGACCTCACGGTGAACCTCAAAGCGGGCAGAGAGGAAATACAGTCATGTCGTGAGTGACAGGTCTCAAGGTCAGTAGTGCTCCAACAGCTCTATTGTAATGTTTTACAGAAGGTAAAAAAATCTGCAGAATATAAAATAGTGACCAAATATTCCTTTCAGAGCAGGTGATACTCTGACCTTGAATTCTGCGGGCAGCCACATTTCACCCAGAGCTGACTGGAACAGCCTTGAGAATAATGTCACATCCCTGACTGGAATTACAGAAAAGTGGACTTTCCGATACACCAGCTTTTTTTTCAGAATGTGTTGAATACGAAATGTATGAGATGCCTTGACACAGATACATCTTGACGATGTGCAGTGGTTTGCAGATGCTCTTTTCATGAACAACGGTAAAAACAACAACACAGTCCTCACACACAGTCCTTGTTCTACACTGTAGTGTAGATGTTGCTTCTTCCTCAACATGTGCTCAAGTGTCCTCGACAAGCGTTGGATTTACCTGCTGATTGACTGTCTCCATGACAATTACAGGGATGATTGGTTCATTTAAAAGTGTTTTCAAGAGCCTCGTGTCTACATCCTATACTACTGGGCTCCTTCCAAGTCATGACAGTTACTGCTCAGTGGGATGTGGAAATGTGTTGTATTGGACTTTTCCTCCTTCATGGTTATTGCTTTTTGGGATTTGTGACTCAAATCCCCTTGCTCTATTTTGAGTGATTTATACATAGGAATGAAGATTTATGCCTGAGAGCTCAATGTGCCGGTATTATCCAATCAAACTGGGCTGCTCAGTGGCTCCTGAGATTGCATTAAAGTGTAATATCAATGCAGCAATCCGCAGGATATTGCCACTTTGAAACACCCAATGTCCCTCCGATGCTATAGCCGCATGTTATGATCAGGGGGATTTGTCTATTTAGGTAATGTTTCATGGAGGAGATTGCTTTGGTAAATTAATCAAAAGTTGCCTACCATGTTTCATTTATTTGATCAATGATTGGATGGAGAGAAAAAATGAAATGTCAAAGCAGTGCAGGTGACCTGAAAATAAACAAATAAAAGCAAGGGGAATAACCAGATTACAATCTGTCTCCATCCGCACAGTGAATTAAGAACAGAGTGCCTGAAATGTATCTCCTAAAGAGTGTTCTCTTTACAAAATAAAGTACATTTATTTATTTTTATGTCTCACCTTAGGTTACCTTTGACATCAAAAACACGTTCCATTGTTCCAAAAGCTTACACAATTGCAGCAATTAATTGCCGACATGAGCCACTATCTCAAAACAGTGACAGAAGGACCAAAGCTTACTAAGCACTTTGTGTGAAGGTGCACTACTGAAGCTGAATTTAAACACCTCTTAACGTTCTTCACCCTCAGAACGTTAGAAAATGGTGCACAAAGAGAATAAGTAAGTTCTTCAGGAGTGTTACAGGTTTGCAAAGTGCTACAAGGGGTTCTTTGCCAGTTTATGGCCAAAATATATGAACTTTATTATTTACTGTACAGTTAATTTCTGTTTGACAAGAAGACTGTTCTTTCTGTTTGTTTTTACGAGGGTAAAATTATGTTGTGTGTAAATGCTGGGGGCACAAATGAAACCTTTAGAGTGCGAAGCATTCAGTATGGTATTCCCTGAGATCTGTCCCTCCACTGGCATACACATATTGACTATTCTACTCTGCTTGGCTTTTCAAATCTGTGTGAGGTTAGGCATTTCAAATGAAAATCTCAGCCACCGGAGCTACTGTACGCGAGACAGCAGTTTCTCTGACATGCTTACACTATTTTCTTCAGCTGCTCAGTACTATGACAACTATTTCATGCAGTAATTATTTTTGTCGGTAGAAAAAACTAAATTGACATTGGCTCATTTGTCCTTTTTTTTATTCCCTCACAGGAAAATGGTTTTCTTAGCATGCAATGTATCCAATTACTGATTCACAGCAGTGCAAAGTCGACCATATGATACAGCCATAGTCTATTTTTTTGCCTTTGGAGCAAATCCAATCATTCCAAATGGTTGCTGGCGGTAATAATTGCAACTAAATTGTATTGATAGTGGATCCACGCAGTGGAAACAAACAAAGTACATGAGGAAAAGGAGAGGTTACCCTCTAAAGTTGAGGTAATTGAACAGCCCAACCCCAGGCCATCCAATCATCACCCAATACCCCACATGCTGTTTCCTCTGCCCCTGGCTGGCCTCCAGCATGCTCCCTGGGCCCAAGTAGCACAGAAATCTTTGTCACAAAAGACAACAGGCAGAAACATCTTTGGCTACAATGTCTTGATAGCTGACTGGTTACATAGCATGAGTGACAACCCCTCTTGTGTGTCTGCTCAACCTCCCCTGTGTTTGTTAAACCTCCCTGTCAAATCCCCTTTGTTGTTTAATTTTTTCATGTTCAAACTGTAGCATTAGCAGTTCCTTTTGTTGTTCAAATGTTAGAGCCATCGGGTTGACTGCTGGAGTACTAAGGGTTGCTTACTCGTATCTTCAGTTTCCAGTATTACAACTTCCAACAATATGTTTTTGATCGCGTTTCATGCTGCATCAGTATCGTGCTCAGCTATGGTTAATAGTTAAACTTTCAAATAATTCCTCAAAAGGAGACTCTAAAACCTAATTTAACTCAATCCTCGTCTTCAGGCAGTTACCAGAAAGAGGTATTCAATTATAAAAAAAACAGTGGCACTGAAAAGCAACCGCTATGAAGTCAAGGCCTAAAGCCCACGGTCATATTGCTCCACCCGTCACCATGAGGAAGAGACTCCAAACAAAAGGCTAAACTTAAGTTCAAAAAGTCACTCTGAACCCATTCAATACCCACGACTTAGAGCCAGACTTACAAAAGCGTCCTTAACCAAAATAATATCCACAAACAATTATATAATATTACGTCTCAGTTCAGTTACCTAGAACTAGGACAGGTATACATGTCATATATCATGAATAAGAAGGGAGACAACACGAAGGTTGGAGGGCAACAAGTATCATCATCTAGTGATATATCATTCAACAAACAAATAATAAGAAGACAAGCTGTGTTTCTCACGGAAACTCAAGAAGAGAAAATCCCTGTGCTAAGTTCTTGTTGACTTTTACAGAGGAGCAATAGAGAGCATCCTGATTGGAAACATTACAGACAAGCATGAGACCGTGCGTTGGCGCGTAACCGTGTAATGAACTGATGATCATCGGCTGCTTATCAATGCTACATAATATTTCATTAAGAGAAACCCTCTGTTTCAAGCTTCACATTTTTGTGAGTTTAATATGCTTCCGCTCATAATGATCTGTCGCATAGCTACTGTGTCTCTGCTTGATGCTGCATATCAATTAAGTGGGTAGCAGCGTTTTGATTTATACGTACATCTTATTTCATTATACATAGCTCCTTGCTCGTTAGTTCAACACTCGTGAGTTTGTGTTTTGTGTAATAAGTATTATCTAAATTGACCTCATACCACATTAATACTCACATATGGGACTTGCACCTTACTCATGAAGACTCTTGTGTGTGAGTTTCATTTAACTGGTTTCTAAGAATATGTTTTCAGTGCAGCTTGTTCAGGTGTACTGCAGAAGGTTGTGTGCTTCTCTCTTAAAGAGACAGCGCTCTCTTCTAAAGGGTCAATACAATACTTGCCTTCACAGTCAGTATGTGTACAAGTAATTATTGTTCTCGAACATTGAAATAACAACATATAAATGAACTTAAACACATATTTCAAGTAAATTATGAGAAATGGACAGTGGTATTAAATCAGTAAGCCATTTAAACAACATATTTCAGGGCGCTACACTAATAGAAAAACTGAGTGAAATTCTCACTCAATGTAGGTGGAGAACCGTTGGATGCCAGGAAGACGCGCTGTCCTTGTTGACGTTGATGAAGAGTTCTCATCCAAATAGGAAGACAGCTATCAGGAGAGAGCTATATCACAGATAATGCATTTGTATCTGTCAATGACACCTCTCAGTCTCAATCAATTCACACAAACACTTTTTTATTCATTTTTTGGAATTGACAAAATCGCAGGGATGCATTCAGATTGGCAACTTTTCCAATGTCCGCTATTGAATATGAGTGCTCATGTGCACTCAAACGCTAAACAAGGGTACAAATGAGCACATTTCAGTGGCCCATGGGTAATGCATTCCAAACAGCTGACAGCCATTACACATAATGGCCCCTGCTAAGGACAAAGTCTCAGATTCATTCTCAAGCACCTTGTCTGAGTGATGGATAGGGTCTCATTAAAGACTGGTTTGTGATACATGTGATAAACAGTACCGGGGACCAAGTGTAGAGAATGCTGTTGAGAAGTAAAGGTGGTGTGTGAGCAAAAGACATTACATACATGTAATAAATGGGGGGAGTGGGCACACTTGATTCACGACCATAAGTGGGGGTTGTGGATCTGAAGTATTCCATAGTAGATAATGTACTCTCAAAACTGCTGATATAATTCAATGAGTTTAATCACTGCATTTTAAGTAGTTTTATCGGTGTTTAAAATGCAACGTATTGTAAAATTTGAATAGCTAAAAATTCAAATCAATGGAGTGTAAAGTCAGTGGGTAATTAGACAGATAGGGTTCCCGGGGGAATAATGTCCAATTGTTTCAAGGATGTGGAGGGAATATATGAAGCCACAGTGGAGGAAATGAAACACTGTATTTGGATAATAAATTCCACTCACATTGTAGGACAATAAACACAATAACATTTGGTGAAAGCTTTGATATCAATCTTGCTGTCCATCGTGAAGAATTGTGAAGTTATTGTCCATTAGCCTTGGACATGAAGTGCAAGGTCATGAAGTGCAGACCGTGTTGTCCTACATGGCATATTTTGTATTCTGTGGCTTTTCAATTGTCTCTCAAAAGGTTGTACTTTTTATTTGGCAATGAAGGAGCTGGGGAGTGGGCGAGATTGATTTAGTGTACTTCAGCTTCAGGGAATGCTTTTGTGTCTGGAGTTGTAATTTAGGTTTAGAAGACAGAGGGGCTGCAATCAGGAGGAGGTGGTAATCAATTTTTCGGGAGTGTGTGTGTTCTGTCAGATGCTACAGCACGTAAGTAGATGGAGGCTCTCCCCTGACACGTGTTAACAAAGACTCTCTCTACCTCAGTGTGTGTGTGTGTGTGTGTGTGTGTGTGTGTGTGTGTGTGTGTGTGTGTGTGTGTGTGTGTATGCATGCATGTACATGTATAGAAGTATGAGTACTTAGTTGTAACTTTGTCTTGGTGAGGACACATTTCAGTGAGGGAAAACGTCCCCATAATGTAAATCAATACATTTTAGGTGGAAAATCAAGGAAGGTTTAGAGTGTGTGAGTGTTTGTGTGTGTGTGTGTGTGTGTGTGTGTGTGTGTGTGTGTGTGTGTGTGTGTGTGTGTGTGTGTGTGTGTGTGTGTGTGTGTGTGCTGTGTTTTTGCTTGTGACCACAGTTGCAGAGAACAGATCTATGGCCGGTGGCAAATGAGAGGAGCCTGTAAAGTTAACCATTTCCTCTTGCTGACAGCAAGCTCTTCATTACATGTTCTCACTTTGATTACATGCCACAGATTATTTTATTTTTCTTGGAAGCCAATTATCTTATTCTAGAAAAGCCAAAAATAAAGCAAAAGCTAGTTGCTGACACTTGGTGTTGTCAAATGGATCCCTGCAGCCACTGAGTGATGCTAGGTTTGTGCAGTTTGTTAGCCTGAACGTTTGCCCTTGCACAGCACAGAGGAGGTTACCCAGAAAGTTTCCCTGCACACTTTATTACAGCTTGAGGACAGTTCAACCAGCTGGTTCTCCATTAGTCTTAAACAACACAGGTTTTTGGCGGGCACTGTTAGTCGGGAATGTTTTCACCGAGTGCCATGATCCTGTGAATGAGAGACAGAAGATAGATGAGCATGAGCTAAGGAGTTAGTTTTCACCTTGAACACACCATCACTCATCTTGACTAATTCTCAGGTTCACGCTGTACATGCCGTCAAAGCGCTGCTGCCTGACGGACGCACATCGCATGGCAAACTAAAAGATCCATCACTAAATTGGATTCTTGGAACCCCACAGAGAATCAAATAGAGCGTCAAGCAGAGCTGTGTATTGGGAGGAATTATCCTTGTGTCCATGGCAAAATATAAATATAAAGAAAATGTAACTGGGGAGTCAAAAGGAAGATCTTCTTTTCTTCCGGACGGCTGAATAAGATGTGAACAAGGCACTGACGTAATTCCTCTTTGAGGAAGTGTATGCTTCATGTAATCACTACAAACACATGAGCTGGATGGACATGCTTGGTGGAAGTTTCCTGGAAGACGTCCGGTGAGGTAGACAGCTACGACCTGGAGTGCTGGCAGCCCCACAGTGCACAGCTCCAGACTGAGTGAAGAGCAGGTGGCACTGTAAGCACCCGGTCTGCTATTAATTCATGCAACTGTCTGGAAAATGAGCTTGTGATGTGAGTGAGAGCAAGAGAGAGCACAGTTCTTCAATCTTTACAGCTGTGTTTCAAATTGATGGACTAAAAGCACAGCTGGGGAATGGATGCTTTTCATGAAAGTAGGCAACAATATGTATGATCTGCCTCCACAGCAGTGTGACGCCAGCACTATACATTTCTCACAGTGTGCAACACGGTGCCTATTACTGCTCATTTACTGTGTAGGTCTCAGTCAGCCTGCTAACGTCCATTCTACTCTGATGGGCACAGCTAATACAGCGATAAACCACCATAGGCTATAGGCCCATAAGGCAATGACAACAACGTGGGCTCCCATGTGAGCCCCTGAAGCCAAGGCTCCCTCTCCTGCCTCTAATTATAGCAGATGTGTGGTATATACAGGGACAGGACACGACAGGAGTGACACACACGGCATATAAACTGGACCGTGAAATAGACGGGGTGACTGCAGATTGACTGGGAACGATAGAGGTAGTTTATTGTGTGTGAATGTGTGAGGATGAGACGAGAGGAACTGATTTTCATTTAATGACCAGCTGTGCGATGTGGAGTCCTACCGACCCATCCAGAGACATGGCCATCCACACACTGACGGTGGGGGGGTTGAAGTATAATAATAATTTAGCTCTCGCAGACATGAATGGTATGATTTGTCATTGAAGACTGGTGGGAGCTTCATTTAATGGGAAGGAGTGATCCCACAGAGAGAGGCCTGGAATCAACCTCACTACGTATTCACAATCGATGAGCTCTAATCAAATTAAAAAGACTAAAACATATACGTTGAAGATGTATCAGTCGTGTTGGTCTTTTAGCAACCCTGCAAAACATACATTTCTATCTGGGGGGCAAAAAAACCCAGTCGAGAAAAGTGCTTTGAAAATACATGTCAATCTTATGATTCTTATTATCACTCTTTCAATTGATTCATTTATCTGGAGTCGTATTTTGGGCACCAGGTTAAATTAAGTCCAATTTTCATTTTTCTTTGAGCTAGTTTATTATCTTCACTATAAGAGTATATGTCTCTCTTTAGCACCACAATGTTCACCGGTTAGAACAGTCTGCAAATATGTGTTATATTCCTGTTACAACAATATTTGCTAATTTATTTTCTTAAAACTATTTTTCAAACCTTAAGATTTCTGTGTAAACACTCACATCTATGAGAGTTTCCATGAACAGGGTCTTATTATTCCGTCTTCCATATGTTTTTTGGTCAAGTACCACTCTTGCATAACCTACAGAAACTATCCAAATGTCAAACACATTTTAAAAGCAGGCTTGGTTGGTAATTAACACATTTACAAGACAGCGTCACAGGCCCCTGGGCGATGACTTGTTCAAGGCTTTTTGAAGTCCTCTGCGGCTCCAGTGTGACTCAATACTCAGTCAAACCTACATGCACACTTAATTTGTATACAAAATAAGTGTACACTTCATTTGTATACTATAATGTATTACTTGATCAACATTGTATAAGTGTACCTTTTAGCGTGATTTCCAAAATGATACGTTTCTTTTTTATCTCATCTTATTCTTGTGCTGGCAAGCTCTGACACAATAATTTCCTCTGGGAATATTCAACTTGTATCTTGTTTTATCTCATTTTATCTTATCTTATCAATACATCAACAATCCCTCATAACTGCAGTTTAATTTCATGACTATTGTTGCACCAAATAAAAGTAATACAATATAAGCTCTATGGGGAGGCATTCATATACAGAAATGAGGTGCAGGCCGGCTCCCTGTGGGCCAATATCCATCCCTCTCACGCATAATGCACACACGCACGCACAGACACACACACACACACACACACACACACACACACACACACACACACACACACACACACGCGCGCGCGCGCGCACACGCACACGCACACGCCACACACTTTGTTACCAGTGTCCGGGGAGAGCCTCCTTACATAGAAGAGAAACAGATCTCAATCAGATATTCAGCTTTTTCTTTTCTTCTGTCCTGGCATGTTTTGTCAGAGTAAAAATAGGTATTCCCTTATAGAGAAACATGTTGCAGACTCGGTTGCGCTTCTCCCTGTGTTTATTTTATTTGTGGCATATAATCATTGGTATGAGTATGATCCAGTTCAGAAGTCCAGACCAATAATGAAAGAATATCAGGTGGCAGATCTCCAACAATGGTTTTATTAAGAAAGACATGCTTGTGCATGTCACTCCTCTCTGCCAGAGAGGACCACCCGACCTTGTTGATCAGGGTACAATGTGAGAACCATAAGTGTGATAAATCTTGAGAAGAGTATGGCTCCACGACGTCTCCAAAATCCTGACAAGAAGCCAATTTTCTTTCCAAAGTTTACTGGCCAGATTGTCTAAATGGAATTCAAACGTACATTTCTCATCAAGCCAGATGCCAAGATATTTGTATTGTGTAAGTCTCTAAATGTCAGAGTCATTACCAATGGATACATGCAAATTAATGGAAGCAAAATATCAGGCTCTTGAGAACAGCATGAATAGTGTGCTATTCTTTTAGTACCAATTTAAGATTAATGAGCGCACTTGTAAAGCATTAAAAACATTTTTAATTGCTTGTTACACAGAGTCAGAAATACGGTAGAGAATAGTGTCATTCTCATAAAGCAACAAGAAAGTGAGACAATGTTAGTATGGATAGTAAATAAGAGCGGACCCAGGATTGACCCATGCGGTTGGCCTTGTAACAGTCAATAATTTTAACTGTGCATATATATATATATATATATATATATATATATATATATATATATATATATATATATATATATATATATATATATATATATATATATATATATAACAATTATATATATAACGATTCTGATAAGCCTATGTGAAGTAGTAAGGGGTGCAAAATCTGAATGGCCTGTGGAATTGCTTGTTTTTTTTAATATAGAACAGATATGACTTGTCCTATGTCACAGTTTGTGTTTAGGTAGGCACTTTGTTAAATGTATGTACAAAAGCGCTGACAAGTTATTCATTAAATTTCATTTATGTTTTTAAATCAAAGCACTAAAGTATGAGCAAACACTATAAAACAGTTAAGACTATGACCTTGACTGCTATTTCCCATCAATCTGAAGAAGCAGGATCGTCCCCTTATAAAATCACTAAACTTTTGATCTAATGAATTTGAATCTTGAGGCAAAATGATCTGGCTGCATTCATTCCTGTATTTATATAAAACACACACAACACTAAAACGACACAAACAGACATCCATTATTGCAAGAATCAGTGTTATACACTTACTCTCATTATCATTCTTTAATTTGTCAACGCAATTTTTACCCTCCACTACTTTACTCACTCTCATGTCAACGACGTCAGTGTGTCAATTCCACAGGGGCATTGTGCAGTTTTCCTCAACTTTAGGCTGAGAGGCCGTTCCATTTGTCAGTCACTTAACGGAGACCCCTCCCCTCTTCCACCTGTGTCTGCCCTGCGCAGCAAGTTGGATTGCAGACAATCAATCGGATGCAGTGACTGTCATCGCAGAATGACAGTGTCCTGACCAGCCAGCTTCCTTTGAAGCCGATGCCTTCGGGTCTGCCCCAGGGTTGTTGAGGCATGCTGAAGTCTGCCATAGGTGGAGGAGTCCTGCAGTCCCTCAGCTCATTTTGATTAATGGACCTCTCTCTGCCCCTGAGTGAGCAATTATCAGAGGGTAGGCAAAGTCGTTCATCACTGTAACTGAGCAGCGGGTCTCTTCCACTGTCGAAAGTCACACCTGCCGAGCTGGGTCTACATCCACATCCTCTAACTCCTCCTCTACATCAACTGTAGGCTGCTTTCCCATGTTTGACCAGCAGGGTCTGTCGACAAAGGGTCAGGGAGGTGGAGCCCTGTCTGTATGGTGTGAGCTACTCGCAGATCAGATTTCCCCACGGTAATTGCTTAGCCCGGGCCCTTTTGCCTTGATTAAATTCAAGCCTGCACGTTACTGTGAGATCAGCTACTACTCAGTCCTGGGGCACCAAGTCTGGAATTCACTCAGTCTTTGTAACATGATTGGCAGGTTTTGTGAACAACCATCGTCTTTAGCTGTTTGTGGATGTGTTCAGCATACTGACTATCGTTCACAGACAAAAAAAAGCTACAGTTTTTCGTTTCATAAAACCTGGGAAAAATTGGATAACTACCAGTGATAATAAGTACACCATGTCATTCTGTGAAATGATTCAAATGTGAAATAATTTCTTTGTTCAGATGTAAAATGACTCATTTAGATGTTCTATTCCAGCAAAGGTTCATCAAAAAAGGTGAATTAATCACTGCACCCACAAATAGTTTGGATAGTGGATGTTGAGAATATTACTCAACCATGTGCCTGCACCAACACATTGAACATGATCACTGACGCTTGATCAACACATCTATGGGCATAAACGTGTATGCATCATGGTCAAGCTTGTTTAGTAGCAGACACGATTGAAACAAACACAAAACATAACTATTGTTACTATCCATTAATGTGACTGACTGTTTCATGTTCCACGAGGGTTTGTCACGTAGCTGAACTCACTCTGACCCTTCATTCATGCAGAATTTATAACCAGCCCTTCTCTGTCTTGCAAAGGATGTGCAAACTAACATCTTCATTTACATCTTTCCAGGCTCTCAATTTTCTTCCAATGCAACTTCCCAGAATGCACTATTCATTCCGCATTACTAAGAATTTTTGCATTTGAGCTGGGAGCACATGTGTTTACAGAACTGGATGTAATAGGACCATTGGACTGCTGGGCTCATCATTGCTTTATTACACCTGCAATACGAATTCCCACTACCAATTGTTAAGGATGTTGTGAACACAATTGTTCTTCCTCCCAACAATTTACCTGCAATTTCCTTGAATCTATTGGTCAATTACCAGTTTGTTTTCAGTCTAAACCCAACACCTAATGTCTTTGGAGGAGTGCCATGATCTGATTTCCTTTTAATGCTTTCTAATGGGCTGTTGGCCAATACATTATGAATGCAAACCAACTGAATATACAACACGTCCCACCTTTGCTATTACGGCCGTTTTCTATTCATTGATTTCTCTCTTTACTTTTAGCTAATGATTTTCTCTCGCTCCTTTTATGCATGCTGGTGAATCTGTTATAATTTCCATCGTAGACTCTACAAAAAGAGGATTTGAAATGCATTGGAAGTAAATAGATTTTGTTTGACCGCCCTGTTTTCAACGTGTAATGCATCCAAGATGAGCAATGTCTCTGTCACTATTTGTATGTATGAGTGTGTCTGTCACCGGGGACGAGAGTGAGCAGACCTGGCTTTGTTTCATTTCACCTATATTTTGAATACTTAGTGGCTAAAGAAATAATTGGATACAACATTTTCTGTTGGTTTGTTGTGCATTTCTTTTCAGTATTTTAAATTTTGAAGCTATAAGGAAACAGTTTAAAGTAAATAACTTACTGGAGTGTAATAGCTACATAGTTTGTTTCTCCGCATGAGTAAAGGCTATTATAAGAAATCTGGTCAAGACATTTGCTGGTGTGCACTGGAAATGCTGAAATCTGTGCACTGCCACCTTGTCCGCCTTCCATCTGACTCTTTCCCCTCTATCTCGCCGTCTGCATCTTTTGCCATTCCCTTGCCCTCCTTTTTTTTTACCATCTCTGACTGTCTTCTCCATCTCCAGCTCACATCTTTATATCACTCCAATTTCTGCACGGTGAGATGGAAATTGGGTGGGAGGACTGGGTTGCAGGATAAGATGGAGGTCTCAGAGTGGACAAAAATAAAATCCAATTTCAGCCAAAAAAAACCTAATTGCCCCTCACCTGCCCAAATCTTCAGCCGGTCTCATCTGCGCATCTCTAGAATCTCAAAACCTGGCACACAGCAGGAGGGCAAAGAGACAGACCATGCACCAAGCCCACCTCACCAACCCACCTCCACACTCACAACTGAGATTGGACACACATCATCAGTCTTTTTGCCCTTAACTACTTGCCAGTGTACCAGGTGAAGCTGGGGTCCAAAGAACTTCTCATTTTCAAGGTTTCAAGATCAGAAAAGAAGGCACTCCAACGGGTTTCATACTGTTTTTCAGACGTTGTGATGACCAGTAGGTTTGACTTAACCAGATGAGGAGCTCTTTGTCCATTGACATCACGTTCCTTGCTGTAGGCATTGCGTCCATAGTGCTAATAATGGAGCAAAGCCTCTCACAGCAGTTTGGCCTGTTTTAGCTATCAAACCCCTATAAACCTCAAAAGACCACGGCTCGGTAAGCTGACAGCTCAGTGGAAATGTTGACAGGTGAACTGAGAACTGATGTTGAAAAAACTTACCTGCACGAAAATACATGAAAAGGGTTTAACGGTTTGAATAATGTCTGTTTGGTTACCTTTTGCTTTTGAAGATCTTTGCATCTGCAGGGTTACAAAGTCTATGAGGATTTGTTGATAGAAGCTTTTGTGAAATCAAATTCCAATTTAGTCTTCAAATTCTGTTTGTCATGTTGAGTTTTTTTTCCACGGCAACCTTCCAAAATGGGAAAAACAGACATCTTCAGATATTTTTGGACCAGCAAAGTTCGGAGGCATCTACTCATTTTTGAAGGGTGAGCAATAAGGATCCTCCAAAGCTGTAATCTAGTTGACTGACAGCAGCACACAATGGCTTTCTCCACACCATACCAGAAGACATTCGGTAAGAGCATTGCATTTCATGAGGAGCGAACAGAGACAGCGAGCGAGGTGAGAGAAATGCACTCAGCAACAAAGAGATAAGAAAGAGAAAAAAAGATGAAAGACAGCAAAAGGTGTGAAAAAAATCCTCACAAGATCTTCAATTTTGTTCTTCCTACTACACATTTTTCCAGGTAGATCCTCAAGTCATTTGGGGCTTTGCTCGACTTTCTATTACTGTTACTATGGTGTGTGCACATATTATACTGATTGTATATAAACACATGTTTCAAGACAAGCCCCATGAGACAAGATTATTTCAAGATACAATGTCAATTATTTTGTAAACGTCCAGCCAAAATAAGGAAATGACTCAGCCCAGCGGTAACAAAAAAGGACAAACACAGTACACACAATCAGACATCTCTGAGGCAATCTATTACAGATTTATTTTTACTGAAATTAATTAGTTATTTAATTATTTATTTCAATTCACATCAGAGTTATTGCGTGTAGCAGATTTAATATTTAATAACACATCAATATCAAGATATGCAACAATATTAATTAAATTATGATTATCATAAAGTGAAGGGGAGTGATGACACACAGCTTCAGCTATAAGACACATTGGTTGAAGCAACATATTTTAAAATGAATATGAGGATGCCAACCAATTTTGGAAAAACAGACAAAAGTTCAAAATGTTATATTAAATATTACATCTCGCTACGGAGCTCTTGACATGATGCCCAGTAACTTATCATGTCGTATGCACACACATATTTCAAATAACCAAGTTTAGAAAGGAAATGTTTATTGATCTATCAACTACACACGATACTACTAAACAGACAAATTGATTGAGAAATAAAATGGCCACGTATGAACACACATGTGCCTATTTAATCAGTTAAACATGTCGTTTATCAATCAAATTCAGTTTTAAAAGATTAATGCACCTTTCAGAAAAAGAGTTTAAGGAGCATTTCATATCAGTTTTAATTGAGGGAAGATAGATAGATAGATAGATAGATAGATAGATAGATAGATAGATAGATAGATAGATAGATAGATAGATAGATAGATAGATAGATAGATAGATAGATAGATAGACACTTTATTCATCTCCAGTTGGTTGTGTGAGCAGTAAGCAAAGTTACATAGGAGACATATATCGGAGAAGTATGAAAAATACTGAATATATACAATACAATAAAATAGCGGCGCATATTCAATTTAAGAAAATTAAATAATAAGAAAGTGCAAAAATGCAAAGTATAAACAGTGAATATATGGGAGATGAAGCTGTACAAAATGGCCAACTTGTTTTGTGCGTTGAAGGTCACTTTATGGTTTGTTTGGATCACATCTCTCCATTTCTGGTGACAGGTTGTTTTGCTTTCTTTGGTATCTCCAGACCATGGCTGTCCTCTTTGTGGAAGTTGGGCTTGTACAGTTTTTCTTCATCCATATATATATATATATATATATATATATATATATATATATATATATATATATATATATACACACACACACACACACACACAGTAGATATGATTTACTGTATATATTATAAATAGGCACAAGAGTTCAGGAGAATAAGGTCAATTATAGGAGTAAACCAGCAACCCAGCGTGTCCTGTGAGTGTGAGAGATACACATTTGAGTTGGACTGAATTCACTGCAGAGTCCAGAGGGACGAGGAGGAGAGCAAACAGGAGCAGACATGGGTACAGTCGAGGACACAGCACAGTCCATCATACTCGCCGTGTGGTTACATTTTTCCTCGTAAGACCTCATTCTAAGCTTCTTTTGATGCAGCAACATGACTCCCTCAATCATTAAAATTTCCATAAACTTGCAATTTCAGAGAGGATAATAAAAAGGTCTAATTCAGTGGATGCAAATAGCACCTTGTGTCCTCAGGCGCCGTCATCTCACAAAGAGATTTCAGATTGTACACTCTGTGCAACCAAATTATGTTTTTGTTTGCCTCAAAGTGCAAAACAATCTTGCAGACATCTAATGTGTGCTTTGAAGTACTGTTTGTATGGCAGGATGAGGCCATTTCTATACTTCAGTTTAATCTACCAGATGTGGAAAAAAAAGCAACACTTTCTCTCAGTGTGATGTTCGGGAATCCTGTTTGCCTCCTGTAATGACAAACACAGGTAAAGTAGTTGACCTTTTTGTAACCAAACATCGAGATGTACGACAAATAAATCCATCCACATGAGGTGCAGCATGGGGCTGGAAAGGTGTTCATGTGAGCGTTAGACTATCGTCTCTGCCTTCACATGGGTGGGACCGTGTTGTGTTCACAGAGCTTTTGTTCAGCCATGACAGCGGCGATAAGCTTGAGCTTATTGTGATGGCCATTGTTCTGAAAATAGAAAACATGCACATTTGCAATACCTCTGGCAGCAGAGTGGGTTTATGACTCAATTCAAAACGTTATATATTCACCTTTCTTCCATTAGCAATTACACATGATTTATCTTCACACATAAAAGATTTCATGAACTTTGAACTTACAAATCTACATGTGCGCGCACCGCTCTGTAGACAGCTCTTCCCCCCTCATCGTGCTTCTCATCTCCGTCCTCATTACGTAGCAGCAGATAGCTCGGCTCCACAGCCACTGAGGAAGAAAGCAGTCACACTCTGCTCACTTCCAAAACGGGGATATCAAGATATGTTGTGGGTCATACAAGCTCAATGGAATCTGATGATGCCTCTGTCATTGCTTGCAAATTGAGATTTACTACACTTACAGTCATTTTGAGATACGATTTTGTTAATACAAGATTCATGTGGTAAATAACATGCTTTAGTTGACTTAAGATTCAAAGCACCAATTTACACATTGAGTAACTAATGTATTTGTTGTATCTGCAGTCTAATGAGATCCAATACAGTCATGCAACAATTAAACATTATTATTTTCGTCAACAGACATTATGCAAGACTCTATGGTCATTGAAGTTGGTGTTGTGATTATTGTACTGAACTGCTGCATATGCAGATGTTCCTGATATAGGTCAGTGAAAACCATATACTGTATGGTGAAAACATGTGCAGTGTCCCACGCCACTGTTCCCACTGACCGCTAGGGGGCGCATGAACTTACACTGTCTTTTCACAATATACACGTAAACGTTACACCGAACTAGGTCAAAACAACAATGTGTTCACAGATTCACCACACAACATAAAATACAGTTTTTATGAAAGAGAGTCACCAAATGAATATAAAATAAACACATTTTTCTAGAAATATGGTTTATATTAAATGTATACATTGCTCACAGGCCATTGGGGAGTCTGAGGTGTGATTCCTGCCCATTGCATCAACCTTTTGATCAGCATTATGTCAACCAACACCATCCTCACTTATTCTCATTTGATCTTGTCAAATTGCTTTGCGGCTACACTCTGCAATCTCAATTTAATTAATCTGCCATCTTTTTAAACTATGTTCATAATTTCTTAATAATCTGTTGATCTGTATTTTCAACTACTACTTCACTTGCTTGTGTTGTCCACTTTGTTTTATTGTCACATTACCTCAGTCAAATGTATGTCTTGGTTTTCATTGTATGACTTCCTCGATTTATAAATAGTCTGCTTTGATTTATGGTTGCTAATGCTGCTGAATGTTGTCCCGTGTATAGAGCATATATCAATGCACACCGTCCCCGTTAATAGATACAAATTAGACAGCTTGTTGGTCTCAGAATTGATGCACACTTCTAAAACAGCTGGCTATTGAATCTTAACATCACATGGCATGTCTAATGTTGGATGTCATAAGAGAGGGCCACACCCTCGATCCGCCTGCCCTGCTGCTCCGTATCCACTCCGTCTACATCTCGGACCACAACATTCCTTTTTACTTGGAAAAACAACATTGAAAGACATTCAGTCTGCTTCTCAATGTCACAACTGCCTCTCTTCTTCCTAAACTAGAGTTATAATATTATCTATAATATTTCACAATGCAACACTCTCACTCATACGCTCACCCTTGTAAAATAGAGGGGGATTATTGTTTTCAAGTTAAATGCATTGAGACCTCTGTTATTGTCAACATGTCTTGGGATAAAAGAGCTATTTACCACAGAAATCTACTTATACTATCACTGAAATACACTTGGAAGCAAACAATACAAATGGCTGGATCTATTCCATAGTCAACTTGGCAGGAATTGTAGAGGTCAACGCGGATTAAAAAGCTCAAATGAAAAAGCTTCTCATTTAGTTACAGTCGGTTGAAATATCGTATTTGATGACACAAAGGACCCAGTTGCATCCAAATCCCTCAGCACATGTCAAGAACAAAACAAATGCTGCGTAGCTAAATATCATTTACCTGGTGTTCTTGAATCAATGCCTCTTGTGGCTTCGGTCACATGTTCTTTAGGCATGCTGTACTGGGCCCATCATAGCTTCTGAACCAGGTAAAAATCATTCATGTTAGATGTAGGTTAGCTGAAGTAAATGCACTGGTTATCAGAAGAACAGCTGCATCATGAGTAGAAGACATACGTTGAACCTCCGGCGTTTCCGTTTGTTGGGTGGTGAAGAACGCGACACAGTTCTGTGCCACGCCGAGGCAAAGGGTACAGAAGGTGTAGCTGCAGTCTCCTGAACACAAGCCACAGCACACGTCTACACACACCTGGCAGCAGATGTCACAGCAGCATTCAGAGCAAGATTGCCAGTCGTCACGCAGACACGAGCAGCCACCAGCCGGTCGGCATTCCTCCTTACTTCGCAGGCAGGAGTTGCGAGGTTTGCAAGACTTTAAACCCATGGGTCAGCCTGTTAAAAAAAAAGAATGAAAAAAAAAGACACCAGGAGATGAGATATAGGAGGAAATCACTGTCTGGAAAAAAATGGTAGCCTTTTCAAGTCCAGGATTGGAATTGTGGATGTATATACAAAAAGGAACTCTCTGGAGAAAAATGTGCTGATAATTGCAGCTTGTCAGCTTGTCCTGAACATTGCACCAGTTTCCTCCCAGCTCGAGTTCGGTCCAAAGTTCCTGCAGTATTTGCTGATTATCTCTGCGAACAGTTTGACCAACTTTTTAGATAAAATGCTTGATGTCATACTTTGCCCCCTTAGGCAGGCCAGCCTGCCTCCAGATTTCCCACATTCACGAGACAAAGAAGGAAGTCAGCCTTAACAACATTTCAAGTAAAAGCTCAACCTCAAATGTCAGTGCCAACAGAGTTATTCTCTGTTAACACAAACCTAAATTGCTCATAACACCAAAAGAGCATAAAATTCAACAAAGACACTCTTTATCAGGCCTACTTGTCATGGGGCCTTCAAGATAGAGATAGTGGTAAGCAAGGATAATGAGCAATGCAGCATGAATGAGTAAACACTGATTTAATTACGACAGAAGCACTACCCACCCAAGTTTCGGGAAAAAAAATAAAGATACCAAGAAGAATACACCAGATGTTTGAAGCAATTCTGAGCAGTAAATAGCTTTTGCTTTTTACTCAAAACATGTTTTAAGGAGAAAACAAAGCCCACTTACTTTGCACACTGCAGTTTAGTGAGAAATCCTGAATTTCCCAGAGCATGCAAAACAGATGCCTCAGTGTCACATTGATCATTACAACAATCAGTCTGAAGACAATCACATTTGTGTCAGAACACAAAGCTAACGGGAAGATTTTTTTATCCTTTACATTTCTCTATTTTCAAGTGTATCATGCGATACATTGAATTGAAGTTGGTTCATCAAAGCTAGAATAACTTTCATTTTGTGACGATTAATTATAATGAATCTTAAACTAAAACACTGATCAAAACAATGGCCATGTAATTAAAAAAATCTCTTGACTTCATATTTGTACTTAGACTTTGTACTCTCACAGGAGATATCTTCATTACGGTTAATCAAGGACATAGAACAGACATCTGTTCACATGGCGGCTCTTCTTGCATTTTATTATTTACTTTCCTCCTCCTCTCCTCTGTCATTCTGTTTCTTTCTCTTTTTCTCTCTTTCACCCTCTTCCTCTTTTTTAGACACACACACACACACACTTCTTTTGGCTCCCCATAACACACATGTCAGCATGCTGACTGTGACAGGTGAACGACAGTGAAGCGGATTTGACCTTGACGACTCTGAGAGTGGATTGACAGTAATAAAAGGTGGTGGTGAGCTATTGTGTTGGCCCTGGGGCATCTACTAATGAATGACATGAAGCAGCCGGGAGCTTCGGGGACAAGCAGGGGAGGAGGAATGATGGAGGACGGGTGACAGCAGCCCACACTCGGCCCTCACCTGTGATGAGCTCAGCCAGCACCTCACACAAGGTTCACACTTTAACATACACATGTACTCAGACATCTGCATCCCGACACGGATGTTGCACACGAGCGGGCAAGCAGTGACGTGTCAAAACACCTGACCACCGACAAACACTTGCCATCTAAAAGACGTTCTGTCAAAAGCTTGTGTCTACTGAAGAATAAATCACCAGATATTTTATTATATTTTTCATGTGCTAAGTAGACCCCCCTGCACCTGAGGGCGACTTACATTTTTTTGCACCTCCCACTCACTCTGAGTCTCATACCGGATCGTGCACTGATATAAACCCCAGTGACAATTCTGCTTAATCCCCAGCTTCCCCTGCTGCAGTGCATCCTGTTAGTGAATTGTTGTGAGTGTGGAAATGAGGCTATTTCAGGGATTTGAGCATCTTATATTCCACACACTGAACGTACAGGACAGTGTTGGGTTCTTACACTCCATCAGAATGTGTTCGTTGGTTCAGCTGATATCAGGGATAATTATAGGTAATGAATTGATAGGGGTGATAAGCATCAGACCACTAATGGAATGCAGTGCTTAACCTCCATAATCCCTTTGTGCCCTTCACTTAGTGGCAGGATAATTCAATTACTGATGCCTTCTTTTCTGGCACAAACGCAAACATACTGTGTCTAATGGACATGTATGAACGTGTCAACACATTTGAATGCATGATGTACAGTATGTAATACACAAGATAATATTTTTTTTTTAATATTTAAAAAAAATATATAATAGAGAATGAAGGGATAATGAAAAAAAAATGTTTTAATGACTTAAAGGTAGAGTTTTTGACCACAAGTAGTGTTGTGGTGGTGTCACAAATGAACAACATGAAAATCCAATATACTCTTCATGAATAAATAAACTATTCATACGGGTTTAGCGTCTAACCTGTCTCAGGTAAATTGTTGTATAGACTAGCAATTGTTAGATTTTTTGCATTGGGTTTTCTTTAAGCAAAATGCTCTTAGTGAATTTGATTTTCTTCTGGTAAACAGTTACGCACTGTATAGCTCTGGGGATTTTATTGGAAAGGTAGGAACAGAGAGAGTGGATTTGGTATGCGCTGTTTTTGCCAAGGTTAAACAAAGTAAAATGTGTGTTCTGTGTGAAATTATGGATGGCAAAAACAACAGTTCAGAAAAATATATTGATGTGCAAAGTAATTGCAAAAAAAATGCCCACGATATATAAAGGCCTAAAGTAATTTGACAGCACAAGACCTATACATATGAAAGTAGTCATTCTCACTGAACGTTTGCTTTGCTTCATCTCCCAAATATGTGTGTTCGAAGAAATAAGAGGTATTATGAGTGATAACACGTTGGATAGTTAGAATTAAAGTTCCATCACTTCTGCACTCGGCCCAGTAGCGCCAGGCATGATGTCCACAATGTTCTTTCACAACCTAACGTTGGAGGATGACTCAGACTAAGCTCACTGTTCACTGTTTAAACAGTGAAAACAGTGGGAAATTTACTGAGCCTGTCGGAGAATATATGCCAGCTGGGTGATATATGGCAGTGGGCAGGGCACGCTGCGTAACAGGCGACTCGAGCATTTCATCAGGATTGGCGAGACACTCATATTTTACCCCAGTCACCGCCCAAAGGCTCTGCTCCAGCACCCCCATCTCTACATCACTCCTATCAACCAGATGGGAAACAAGATCTAATTGGCAGGTAGCATGTCACATTTAGGGATGACAGAGAAAAGAAAAATATGTTAGCAGGGTGGAGCCTTGGTATAGGTGTCATAAAAGAACTTGTGTGAATTTATTCCAGTCATTCCAAAAACTAATACATTTTTGATGGATTAGCACAAAATATTGTTTGGACATTTATGGTTTCATGCTTCCTTATGATGTCTCTGACTTTTCCTTTGGCACCGGGTAAAGTTACACTTTTGTATCTTTGGGGAAATTGATCAAGAACTATTGCTGTCTTGACATTTGGTACAGACATGAATCCCCCCCTGGAAGATTAATTGAGATAACTTTGTTGATATCTCAGCCTTTCCACTTGACACATAAGGTCAAAATGTCACATTATCAAATATTTTCAATAAATGAAAAGACAAATTACGTCACTGCACTCCAGAACACTTATCTGACAGCCTTATATCCATTAAATGACTACTTTAAGGTAAGAGGACCTTTCTTGTGGTTACAACTAAAGGCTAAGAATGGCAAATATCACATTTGCCTAAAACCTGAATGTTACTGTCACTATTTAGCATGCTTAAGTTACCTTTTAGTTTCAAGCACCACAATGCCTAAGCACAGCTTCACACCGCTGTTAGCATGGCAGGTGAGGGTTTAACGTCTCACTAAAAGCTTCCTTTTGGAGGTTGTTGTCATTTGGACATCTAGCGTGTTCAGAGATTTGAATGAGCAACCTTTCCAGAGTGCCTGCCTCTTTAACTTTTATGCTAGTACCACTCAAGGACAGGCTGGCCATCTGGAGTTGTGGAGGACCTTTGGGCCATATCACTGGCCAGTACCAGTTATATGATAAAATGAAAAGGCCCATTCTTGGCTATTCCCGATTTAGACTATCCCACTAGGTCTACAGAGCTGCATGTGTACAGAGGTCATTCATTTAAACCATCTCTGAAGTCACATCTTTCTTATCTGGTACTGTTACTTTGGTCGGTTGATCTGCTTGCACACCCACATACTGAATGATTTAATCAAAATATCATGTTGATACTGTAAAGATTGTTAAACTTGGAAAGAAAAAAAACCCTCCTGTAACCAGGTTTTGGAGTCTTTTGAGACTTCTTGCAGTTGTTTCTAAGATAATGTATCAAGGAGTGTATTTCACTTTTTATTTCCAGACAAATGCTTAAGACAGTGTTGTATCTTTTGAAGCATGCAATGAGTTAATGTGTGATTCATCAGCTCAGCCACCGACTTCTGTCGGCAGTTGGACACCGACTTTAGCATCTCCATCATCACCTGTGAACTATCAGGTGGCGCTGCAACGGAGAGATTCGATGACAGGCTTTTTATAATGACGGATGTCATCTGTGGCACTTTCATTTACTGTTCGAAGTGATGGACAAATACCGAGAGTGGGCCAAGGGTCCGTGTCATGAAGATGTCTTTTTGAAAAAGTGTTTCTGGCGCTTGACAAGCTGGCAGGGTGTTTCTGTCTCTTTCTTGCTCGTGGTAAGGCAACGAGATCGATTATGATTGGTTTCTCAGCAAGTAGTCAAGCTGCAAGATTGACTTGTTAATGTGTGTTGACATGGAGATCAACTGAGCCTACTCGAGCAGCTGGCATTAATTTAGCACAAAGTAACAACTGTTTGTTAGCTGGTGGCTCAAATCCTCATTCCCTCTCGTTAAGCAAAACATTCGTGACTGAGCTTGTGTGGCAACAAACTAGTGCTCTGCACCAAACTGACTCATGTGTTGTTATGGTAATTGTCATGCCTCGTCAAGCCTCAACCTTTGCTCATGATTTTGAATACAATTGTAAACATTTCACTGAAGAATTACAAACTGAGGCTTGTATGCTTCTGTATTTAAGCTATTCAGTTTCACATTCTGAATAAAATAAGGCAGTTAAGGTGACACATTGCAAAAACATCTTTTAAAAGAGCAAACCAAAAAGAAACCAAATAAAGCGTTTCTGCTGCATTAAAGAGTCGGCAGGCTGAATGATTGTGTGTTGTTTACTACATCAACAAACAAGTTGAAAGACAGACTTGCCACTGCTAGCTTTAACTTTCACTGCTGTGAAATTTAAAGCACTGCCGTGCAATACAGGAAGTGTCCTTCTTTTTCTGAACGACATTACACTACTTATCGAAAGCTAAGTTTAGGCACAAAACCACTAGTTAGATTTAGGAAAAACGTCATGGTTAGGTTTAAATAAGTATGTGCAAGTAGGTTAAGATAATGAAACAAACTTGAAGTTTAGGCAACAAAACCACTTAGATGGGTTTAGGCAACACCTTAATCAGTAGTTCTCACCATTGCATATAAGGTGAGGTGGGTGCTTTAAAGCAGTAGATTGCATTTCGGGACTATTTTGCGACTTGTCAAGATTCAGGGCCCGTTTGTGTGGACGATGCACACTGCGGAGCTCGCTTGGCATCCAGCGCTCTCTGTAGCCCATTCATCAACAGAACCAGTGCTCTTGTAAGTGAGAAGATTTATACACCATGGAAGAGAGGTGGAGAATTAGCCCAGATTTACGAGCACAGGCCGCAATGGCAAGGCGCTGGCAGCTGCTGCTTGACATTTGAAAAGGAGAATGTGAAAGAAAATTGGAGGCGGGAGAAACAGGAAATTGGAACAACAGAGAGGTGGAGAAGGACGAAGAAATGAATGAGACATGAGCAGGTCCAGGATAAAGCTACTTTGTTGGAGGAAAAGTATTCAATCACAGCAGTGTATTAACAATTTATTTTTTCAAAGGTGTCAGCAGATTATGTTTTTTTGTCTGCCAGGTAAACACTTATGTCAAACATTAAGTTTGATATTGAAAAAAAGCCCTAAAAACAATATGATATGGTTCGTAATATAGATCCCACTGATAATCAGCAAACCTAAAAGAACTGGATGATCTTCGCCATAACAACTTGTTCTTTCTGAAGGAGTAACCGAAAACAAGATCTACGTTTTATAGCCAAAGTTCAGCATTTTACCAAGTGTTAGAATACTATTGCTAACATGGCACCATTCTCAAAGCAGGTAAGAGGTTGCATCCAATACGTTGACTCCCAGGGACTGCAGTACTCTACACATCACTGTTGTTGTGGAAGTGAGAGGTCAAGAATACATCAAGAGAGAAATGTTGTGCAGAAAGCAAACTAAAGCACTGTAAAGATTGCTATTGAGTCTGTATTTTAGAAAAAAATTAAACAACTGAAAGCCAGTAAATGGCAAACAATGCAACATATGTTATTTTGGAGATTTGTGAGTAAGTCAATCAAATTTGAACCAAAAGCTAATCTCTCTGCTTATAACTTGCACCAAATACACACTGTCGGTAGTTTTATATAAAAGCCACTACGAAGACCCTTCATTTTGACTTTGGCGGCTCCTGTGGGCAACGCCGATGGTTAAAAAAAGAAAAGAGGTGGTGACTAAATTCTGAGGAAGTGGCTGACAAATGTACCCTTCTCGTAGAATATTACACAACTTGAGTCAAAACCTGCGTCTGTTTGTGTGACTTTTAAAGAAGCCAGTCATTTCGCCTCATAGGGGGGAGTAGAAGACCGAACATAAATGCCCTGGACCACAGTGCGAGGCTGTCTTTCTCACCTGGGCTTAGAAGGGCATGATAGGATGGCTGGACAATCTGACAAAGGTGACAAAAAGCACAGAGGGGGCTTTTTGGCCATTGCGTAGCACTCACATCCACTCGATGGAAAGTGTCGTGAAGGGACGCAGAGAACCGCAGAGGACAGTGGGTGCTTGGCCTCGCGGCACACATTCACATCCAAACAAAGTCCAAATCTGACTCACAATGTCGGTGTTCAGGTTCCATTAGTCTGCCGGTGGCCTGCACTCTACCTACTGACTTCCTCATGATTCCTCCACATCCTGTTAGCCATCTGTGAGCACCAAAACATTGGAGGCTGCTCTCAGTTTGGGAGAGTCCCTGCCAACACTAGTCAGACTCTTCTTGGCTCGATGGGAAAAGCCCCAGGAGCTGGCGAGCTGGCATTACTTCACCGTCTGAGAGTTGTTGCAGGCAGGGTGGGTTGTTAGGGCTGACAGGGCTGGAGCTGAACAGGCTGAGAGAGGAGGTCTTCATCGTGGCAGATCAACACCTCCTGTCTGATGCTCTCTTGAGCTCAGAAAGAAAGGCAACAAACAGGGCCTTTTTGGTGTGTGTGCAAATGACCATTTGATTCGATATGACCATAAAAGACAGTGTTTGGTCACAAGGCACATAGATTATCTTATGTCTTATGACAGATCTCTCACACTGACATCACAGAACTCCACGTATTTTCCACTTGAATTTGACAAGGAGCTCCCTGCTCTTGTCAATCTCATCACGTATTTTTCCTTTTTGTGATACATTCATATTTTTTCCCATTTAGATTCATGAGATGACATTAAAATACTTCATCCTAAAGGAGTGGAAAAAAATGTTGCGGTTTGGGAACTCAGTCACTCGGAAGTCATGAGGCAGCCAGTATTGAGCTAGGAAGTTGAATAAGTCAATAAAGACCGACAGGGCAGGACGGCAGGTCAGCATCAGACTGCATACATTCTACAAATCACTCTCGTTTTTCTATTGAGAGTCTTCATCCCTTTGTGTTTTATACTCTTACATTAATTATCTGCACTTGATTTGTATCATTACTTGAGGATGGAATCAACTGAGGCGCACACATTTTAAGTATGGGTTGCCGTGTACAGTGTGAGTTTGAAATCCAGGAAAGGCAAACATGAAATGATGAAGATAAAACTGTTTCTGATGTGTTTGACTATGATCCCTTGACAGCTGTAAACCCCACGCTGAAACATAAAGACTTTGCATTTGGGAATAGATAAGGGCTCAATGGTATGCTATTGAGGCTGCTGAAGCCTGCAGGCATTCTTCCTGGAGGTTTGGAGGCTGACTGTATGGCCTGATGGAGGCATGTTGCATCAACCGGAGATTATATCCGACTTCGCTATCTGACTGCCTGAGGGGAAAAACACATGTGAACCTGAAATGCGCTCAGTCTATTCAATCTAAGGCTGTTGTCAAAAGACAACCACGGGCCTGCTCAGTGGCTAATGTTTAATGGAGTTAAAGGACATGATTGCCTGTTGGCACTGTATGAAATTTATGGAGCAGCCGTATTCAGTGCCAGGATAAAATGTTTGGCTCCACACCTCTAATGGCAAAAATGACCTCCATCATAAGTGTATGCCTGCCGACGCTACTGCAGCTGTCCAATTTCAAGCACAATGTCTTGACGTCACAAGGACACTAATTATGTTTTTTTATATAATCACGTCACAAGAGCTCTCTATGATTAGCTCAAGTGGCTTCTCTAATGAAAATGATGTCTTGCTTTGTTAACCTTGTGTGGCTTTAACACTCAGGTGTTAAACCGTGGCAGATGTGAGCTGCATACTGAAAATAAAACAGATGTACATCAATAATATCCACTCTTATCAGCACCATCAAATCTCATCAGTTTTGATGCTGTTACATTTGGGTTATGGAGAATCTTTATTGTTTTTTTTATGGAAATTAATACATCTTTTAATGGCAAATATTACAAAAACTTTCAATAAACTATCAAGGGGTCATCTAATCTCCTGCGGCCAATTCCATTAGGAAAGAGTAAAGGAGCATTCTGTCAAGACTCATTCATAGAACAGGATCCTATTGGCAATGTCTCAATCTCTCTCTATTGGGAATCATTTCTTAATGACATTCGGCAAATGCTCTCGCTAGACATCTGCGGGAATCATCGCTGTCATTACTCAGTCAAACAAATTGTTAGTGCGTCAAAGCAGCATGCTACATTATCTTATTGTTGATGTCTAAATAGTGGTTGATGTCAGTCACTGTGAGAGCAAATGTCTTTCACTGACACTGTACAGTCGATGCAACATAACATAATGGCATATGCTCCAGCTTGCCATGCAGTTTGTAAAGGATGAGTCACTCCTTATTTTATCGGCATCTCATTTACACTATGATTGTGTTGACAATAAGAAGGAGAGGGCAAAGAGCGATTGGACGGAATGCTAATTCTTGTACACACCTTGCCTTGTGCTTTCTAGACAGCCCAAACAATGCCCGAGCCACATGGGAGCTCTCCAGCTTCACCGCATTCATTTACATTACACCACAGGCCTAACCTGAAAACTACATAAATCACTCTGTCACTGCTAAGCTACATGGTAATTCAATGGTCTTAAGTTTAGCCCGGCTAGTATGATATAATGCCATCGGTACAGTGCGATAATTCACACACATTGATCTGATTACCAGCATTCTGCCCCATAATTCATTGTGTTGGAAACGCAAATAATTTATGCAGAGCAAGCAGACAATAGTTTCATCTCTGTGGGATCAGCACAGGTGGGTGAAACATGCTGTTTATGTTTAGAGATTCTGCCCAATGCTAGCTGTGAATGTACCGGTGTTGGTTTTGAAACACATTATATTTCAAAATCTTCCCACTTTGTTAAACTCCAGGCACTGTTGTCAACCTGCCTTCTGCATTGCTTACAGATAAACTGCAGCAAAGCTGGGCTATAATGAACACCTGGAAAAAAAGCAACAAGCCCACAGAGACCCAGAACATGGTATTAAAGACAAGGTATGGATCCCTCACTGTTTAGATATTGGGTTGAATATGTATGCTGCAACAGCATCTCAAACACAGGAGACTTATTGCAGAGGTATGGCTACAGGGAAGAATGTCACATGCTAAAACCAGTGTGAAATCATAAGAGACCTCTCGCTTCGTATTTCCATTCATCCCACCTAATCTTTAGGGTGCCCAGGGTATTTTATAATGCCATGATATACCATGACGGGGTTTATGGGCTCAAGGATTTAGCAGTAAGATGCGATCAGCCAAAGGCAGACTGGAGAACTAGTGAAGGAAATTATTTTGCTCTGCATGTAAATAGCTGCTCTAATTACTTTCCAACAGCTAAAGATGAAGATGACCTTTATCAGCTGATCTCAACATTACCATGGATATTTAGCTTCGCTCGCTTTTGTCATCCAAACTGTCTTGTAGTCTATGAAGTGCTTTTCATATGCAAGGAAAATAGGCAGTTGATAAGTTGATTTGATTTATTGCGCCAGAACATGTTTGTATCCTTTCACTATGTATGTGATGTTACAAACTACATGTTTGCACTCATTCCACATCTCAGAAAGACCAAGTGTAATGAAAGTGAGTTCTTTACGCTGCAGAGTGCTGTGGCTGTCACACTATCTGCTGCTCAGATGGAGCCAACTAAGTGAGAGAAAGGACAAAACAAAAACACTCTCCCAACCAACAGTGCTTTCTTTTGCAGGATATTCGTTCTAAACAAGGACTTGGGGAGAAAGTTGAAACAATAAATTGCCAAATCAGTACGCGGAAGGTCACATAGAGTGACACAGGAAAGAGGAAAAGTTCCAAACATGAGAGAGGACACAGTAATCACTAAACAGATGCCGAATTGTCAACAATCGCGGCGAGTTTATGAAAATTGTTTTTGAAACAGTCTGATAAAGAGTTGGCCCTGAAGTGGCGGTTTACAGTCATAACGGGAAGTCATACTGTAACTGATTGAGTCAGTATTAGCCATAAAATGTAATGAGTGTGCACATGTATGTATACCAGTTCACATGCTCCTTTCTGCCAATATGTAGGGGACAGAAAACGCCTGTGGCAATGCACAAAATCAATCCCGATAATGTTGCCTCTTTCAGGCAGAGCAGTTTCTCTGACGTCGTGAATAAAATGCTCCCTTCACATCTCCAGTTTAAGACGTTCATTTTCCAGTTGCTTCTTGGGGCAGAATTTTGCAGGGGAAGATCAATGCAAAATGACTGAAAAAATTGCTAATGTTATTTACATCAAAGTGAGACTCAAGGAGACCAATTATGCCAGTGATTCGAGGCAATATTCCTAAGTGAGTTGTCCCTTAGGTAATAACCGTGTAGCATTCTGATATTATCATTATTCTGAGAACTACCCAGTAGTTTGTTCTTTGGAACAAATGAACTCTGATAACTTGACCACATGTATTTTATGTGCTTTAAAAGAGTTAAATATACTATTGTTTAAAATCTGATTTTTTTTTTTGTTGTATCTCAGCCGCTATGAGTCAAGAAGACTCACAACGTTGTGGGGAGACATGGAATGGGATATTACCCTCTGATGTCTTTGCTAAGACTCAGCTATGCATCTTGAGGCACCAGTTTGGTTGTATTTTTCATGTTTTAATTTGCAGTTGGAGTTTACCACTGTCTCAAGGAAAGAGCTATGAGATGATCTGTTACAGAGGAATCAGATTGTCTCAGTGAGATACTCAAAATGAGATGTCAAGACAGATGCAACAACATTGTGCATTGTATGTTCTGTGTGCGTGGGTGGATCAGTGTGTATTCATGTGTGTGTGTGTGTGTGTGTGTGTGTGTGTGTGTGTGTGTGTGTGTGTGTGTGTGTGTGTGTCTGTGCCCCTGTTAGGGAACACATTTTTTTTCTAAGAAAAAAACATCCATATTTGGAGAATCAGCAGGAGCAACATGTGTGACAAATGGGAGCGGGAGAGGAACATAGAGAATGAAGAATGAAGCCAAAGCGAGGAGCTGGACTGTTTTTCTGTTTAAAATGAATAGACCATAGTAACTTCACTGTTGGTATACCTATGTGAGAGGCAGAGAGAGGCATTTCACTTTGTTTGCCTCGGCATTATTGTGCCTGCATGCATAAGTGAGGCAGCACAGGGCTACTCTCAAATGAAGCTCATTTCAATCAAGCCATTTCAAATCGAGGCAGCTGATGGAGCGAGAACAGATTTCGAAAGGCCATGGAGCATTCCCCATCATGGGCCCAGACCAACATGAGTATTTATTTAGATGTGATGCTACATGAGAGTGCATTATCGTCACATTCCCGCTGACGGTGAACCTGCCAGGCTGTCGGTGAAAAACAACTCGCTGGTTTGAATACCCAAAAGACGCTGGTGTTAAATGGATAAAACAAGATTCCGATGACTCAAATAATTATATATGATTGATGCCTCGAAGAAAAGAGTGACAAGTTATATTAGAGCCATTTAAGTGAATGTCACATTGCAAAGAGCATCTGTCTTAACAAGTCATTTTTTATCTCAGATTCTGCCTTCAAGATGATTAAGGAAATTACACTTGATAGAAGAGGAATCTTTGAAACACGTTTACTTTTTTCGTGTTTTCTATGAGACAGAAAAGGCGACCTGCTAAGAGGAAGAGTTGTGTGGTGTAAAACACTACACCAAGGCTGTCCAAGGTTTCCAAATGAAATTGAGGATTTCATTTTTAAAGAATTACACATCCTTTTTTGTCTGTCAATGTCAGTGAAAAATTGCGGTCCGTGAATGTCTAATCATTTCGTCCATCAAGGACTCCTGCGGTACCTTTTTAAAAAATGCCATTATTGATATAATTTCTTATCCCTGAACATTTTTACTTGTCATTCATTTCACTTGTAATATGAAGACAAAGCACTTTGATTATACACATTAGAACACATCTCTTTTGGAAATGCTGTCTTTATGTCAACTAATGGAGCAGTTGTGATGTTGAAAGAGGAGTGAATGAGATGTTTTTTATATCGTCTCACACTGAAATACACTGGGGTCTCACTTGGCAAGTGAAAATAGCTATAGTATAACAGTCATCTACACAATGCCATATTGTTTGACACCCCTAGGTGCCCCCCCCTCCCGCCAGTCTCTGTTTCCTATGCTGCAGAACTGTTTGCGAGACGGAGACAGAGACAGAGCACCTGCCCTGGTGGCTGAGCTCTGTTCCCAGCAGCTTGCTAATGTCAACCTGCCTGATACGCACAGCAGGGTGGGGGCTTCAAGACAGCAGCAATTTTCCACTGCATGCGAATGAGACTGGAGAGCAATCTGCCGGCCTAAGAGCCTCATAATCAGCACATCATTATCAGGGGTGGGGGAGGGGGGGGGGGCTTGGGGTGGCAGTGGGGTGATGGGAGAGGAAATAAAGGGAGGGAGCAGTGGATGACACCAAACGAGCTCCTGGTAGAAATGAGACTCCATGAGACGTGGGGACAAAGGGAAGTTGGTAATTTGTAGAGCAAAGGACCTTGGAACAGATTCACTGTGGGACTATACGCAGTCTGTACACTTTAACCAGGCTCCCTGAGAAGCAGCTGCAGGCTTATAGCTCATGGCACAGTCGCTTGGATGTTGTCTAACAGCACACATAGGGGTATGTTGTTTTAAGGCTAAAAATCTTGTGAGAGATGCTATACCTTGCCTGCACTGCACACGTTCTTCAGTGAGCTCAAAAGGAGAAAGGACAACAAAGCTGATATCACAGCCCATATGTGCCCTCCTCTGTTTTCAGAAAGTGCACACCAGCTCAAACTGGCCTTTCATCCTTTGTCTGCTGATAGGAAGCCTTCTGATGGGGCGAGCAACCACGGGCAACAACAGGTGTAAGCTATTTCCCATGCTATTTGCCTGTATAATGGGTTGGCTGTGCTGCTTTTAACCACACCGCAGAGCAAGTGCCAACTGAGACCAATGCAGAGCAATCACGCCGTCACAGCTGCTCTGTGACCCAGTTAATGCTTCGTCCTTGGCAGTAGAAACAAGCAAAAACAGCTATTTGGAAAGATTTAGTTGTCATCAGGTAGTTTTTGAAACCGAGGCATTTAGTTTTAATGTGTCAACAATCAATCACAGCTGTCCAAATGGATGTTTCCTTCCACTTTCCGCCGCGTGGTGGCAATAGCGTACAGAGCAGTTGTCCTGGCATTGATTGGCTCCAGTGCGCACTGCTCAGGTCTTTGCAATGGTCAATTCATTTAACAACACAAAACAATAAATAGAAAAAAAGAAGTCGCACGTATGAAGTGGCCGACACGATGGCAGAACAGAGGTAGTTTTCAGCGGAAGAAAACACATTTTTATCCTCTCTCGGAAGGTGGAGTCTAGTTACACTTTTAAACTGGACACACACACACACACACACACACACACACACACACACACACACACACACACACACACACACACACACACACACACACACCTGGGAGCCACAGTGCAGCGTACTTGCTGGTCACTGGGTAATGGTCGTGGAGCAGGTGGCTTTTTTGATGCCTTGCTCAAGGACAGCTATAATGGGACGGTATTTATAAAACTATACCCAAATAGCTGGTCTTTTAATATTTGAGCCAAATCAAACACATTTGAGCAAAACCAGTGAACTTACACCATCTCGTTTAATAGAGCTTATTTGTATCCCACTATAATCTCACTGTGATGCATTCAGAGGTTTATTCGGAGCAGTAAGAAAATGATGTCAATATTCCGTCTCGCGCACTTGACAGCCGAGCAAATTCAATTGGACTGACTCCGCCTCGCTCGTGCGGGACTTGTCCACAGGCTCCTCACACGACCGCGTGTCTGTCTGCACGCCTGGTGCTCTCTGGCGGAGCGAGCTCTTCCCCACAAGCCCCCCCACCCCCCAGTCACTCACCCGCATCACCAGCGAGGAGCAGGTTTGACTCGCAGGGCTCAGCCAGCAGCCAGGAGGACTCTTCCCGGAGAGTGCGCGGTCACCGAGCAACATGTCCCCAGCGTGGACACGGCGGGGAAGGCGCACCGGAGGCTCGACGGTGGCGCTGCGGACCATGGGTACAGCTGGTCGGACCGGACAGGTCGGACAGGTGTGGGTCTCCTGTTGGATTCTGCTGTCGGCGACTTGTTTCCTCGGCGCTCGGGCTCAAGGTAAGAAGCACAACTCTGAGTGTTTAGTGCACATTGTGGAGCTGAAGCGCACAAGAAAGTATACGTGGTAGAAATGCATAGTGTGAGATAAGGTTAGGCAAAGAAAAACAGTTCGTTAAAATACTAAATGACTGTTTTAACAGATCTGGTCACATAGCCAGAGCAGTTGGAGACCAATCCCTGACACACTCTAAACGAGATTAAATTCGTCAATTGTTAAATTCGTTTTCCTCAGACAGCAACGTGAATAAACTGCCGTTTGCCTTCACCACATTACCCATTACCATCATAACCACAGGACCACTTGCATGCTCCAAAAGCTCACACACATTACAAAAAAGAACAGCTGCCCCTGCAGAGCTGGACATTATTATCACAAATGAAATGTTGGTCGGTTTAAATGAGCCTCAATAATGTGTGATTTAAAATGCTCACCGTAAATCAATTTAATACAGAATATTCCTCGAAAATTGATTGATTTAAAATCTGATATTTGCATATTCACATTATCAGTTTGACTTTTTGTATAACATTTAAAACCTTTAATCTGTAAAAAAGAAAAAAAGGACCAGTGGCCCTGGTTGAGGAACCTCAACACAAATGAAGCCACTGCTTGCAGACCCTCTTACTTCGAGGCCACCTTAATTAATAGTGTATCAGTCAGTCATTAACTAGAATGAATACCAAGGAACAGCGAGGCAAGGCCCTTATTTGAAGGCTACATTTGCCTAAATATCATTTTTGCACTCACAGGCCGTGTGAAAGTAATAGAGCAGAATGAATAAATCCCAACATGTCGTTTTCCTTCACCTCCAGCACTGTCAGAGATATGAGGATAACGGCGTGAACACGATCTACACTAATCATACAATTACTGTGAAATTGATATGTCTTGTCACTTGCCATCTGTCAGTGGATGACATGTTCTTCTTGACCAGTGAGAAGGTAATGAGATATTCACACTAGAGGGTAGATCCAGAGGAAACGCAGCAAGAGCAAATCCTTCCTGCCTCCATATTTCAGAATTGGAAAAGCAAAACTGCAAGTTGTCACAAGAACTAAAGGTGAGTAGATGGAGGGAAAAGATTATTGTGTGCGCTTACTGGGCTGTGAATTTCATCAGCAGTCAGGTTGGATAATCCCATTAAATAGCATTTAACCTTCTGCTTAACATTCCAACCACTGGGTCTTGGTTTTTATTACAGAGGGTCATGAAGAAGCACAAAAGAAAGATGCATGTTTGACATACAGATCCTTCTGGAATATGCTTTAATAGGTCCCAAAGGAGAGGAAAAAGAAGTCCTGGTGTGGAAGTTGACTCATACGAAAGGTGGCTTTTCTATGCACTCCCCCATTTTCTAATCACAATGCTCAGTGCACCAAAGTGCTAAAAGCAGCATAATCCTTTGCTTGTTTGTCTTTGAACAGGTCGCATTGCTCTGAAGTGCTCCCAGCCTTATCTTAAGAGAGTCTCAGGCGTCTCTTATTATGCAGGGCACAGTTCCTCTAGCTGTTATTACCATCCCTTTCTCAAGCTAACATGCCGTCTGTGAGGATCTGCTGAGCGCTTCGAGGCTACTTCACAGGGTTTTTACCTTTCCTCCCCAAACTCGTCTTGCAGTTGGTATTCAGGCCCCTCGAATGTTCCCGGCTGCGCATTAGCATTGGTGAGAGATTCGCTCAACTATCTGCCTGCTCTTTCAATTGAGAAGGACCTCCTCTATGGCGCACAATCGCTCCTTTAGGTTCTTCAGTGAAGACGCAGTTGCTTTCTTTGCAGGGGGTCCTCTCACGAGCCAGAGAGGGCTTGTTCGTCCGAAGTAGGAAGCCGATCTCATCCTCGAGGGGCATCCTGTGTGTGCAAATGACTGGCAGTGCGGCTGTGCCTCTGCATATTGGAAAGGTTGTAGTCATTCCCAGAGCAGGGAGGACCTCCGAGGATGTCATAAATTAGGCGATGTACACACAGACGAGGCCCCTGGGAAACCGGAGGTAGTGCATACTTGTTTTTCAACAGGTTCCTACTGAGGCTCCTGCTGTGTTTAATACAGCTGGCTGCTCCAGCGTACGAGGAGATACCTGATAGAGTCCACAGGGTTACCTTTCTTCTGCCACAGGCTGCTCTCAGCATGCCATTTTAAAATTCATGTTGACCCCCTCATCCAAATAGCAAGTAAATTGATGTAAGGTTTGGTCTTTCTTTGCCTCTTAGCGGTCTCTGTATCTTCTCACCTCAAAGCCCAAAGCCCCTACTGCTGAAATCTAGTGTCTGTGTGTGTGTGTGTGTGTGTGTGTGTGTGTGTGTTTGTTTCCTGGCGCTTACTGTATGTTCCTGTCTATTGAGCTTTAATCTAGATAGCAGCATTGACATTCTGCCAACCGGCAGCTGCTATAATTTTCTGGACGTACGTTATTATTCAGCTTGACAGCTGTCAGGCATTTCCAAATCTTTAAATCTTATGATAATCCACAGTGCTTACAAAAAAGCATTTGTTTAAAACACTCTGAATCCTTGTGTGATTAAAACTCCCTGTGCTAATACCGGCACCAGATCATAATTCATCTACATCAGTGACACAAAACTACACACACGCATGCGAACACATCCACTGAAAGATAGAAAAATCAATGTGTACAAGATTACACAACTCCATCAAGAAAACTATAATACAGTTTTAATAGAATCAAAGGCATCTCCTAGTTCCAACAAAGGCTGATCCAAAAACCCGATCATGTGCGCCCACACACGTACAACACTCCATCACAAATAACTGAAAGCTTAATCTGTTTTGCATGTAGCTCCACAAAAGTAGACCTACATACTCACATTGATGCCGCATTGGCCTCAGGCATCTGATTTTAGATGTGATACTAAATCCCGAGCCATATGTGATGAAATAATTGCGTTGTCCTGAACATAAAGCACTTTTATCCTGTCACAAGTCCTGTACAGGGCCGTAACTTCTTAGCCACCATACTATAATTACCCACAGTGCATATTTATGACATGCATCCCTCTGTTTGGCGAAACGCAGTTAATTAAACATGTTTACTCCTCCAGAGAGCTAACAGATGTCTGCTGAAATTTGGACTAAATGCCTGTTTTCGTGGCAACATGGATCATGCCCAGAAAGACCAGCTAGTGGCTTGCACAGCCTCAGGTGAAACGTTGTGGCAGCCTGGCTTCCAAATCAGCCTCCTTGTGTGTCTTCAGCTCCTTCCTCCCGTGTCTGGCCGGTTGGCTGCTTTTCCCTGGCTGCCAAATGCTGTCTACACATGTTTATTCATGTTGTCACAGGATGCTTTATTCACCAAGATGGAACATATCACAACTGAATAAGAATAAGAACAAATATGTGTCCTTGCTTACTGGCTGCAAGAATCGAAATGAATGAAAAAAAGCCTGATTCCTTGGTTTAGAAATAATATCAATCATAATATTGCTAATGTTAAAAGAGAAAAAAATACAACGGCCTTTAACCTGTTTAAGGGGAACAAATGATCACAATCTGCTTTATTGTTGAAGAACAATAGAGCTGCTGCGCTGTCAACGTTTTCTAGCTTCAGGAGGCCTTTAATTGGCTCAGTCGAGCAGCAAAACTGTGTTTATAGTTCATAATGGAAATGTAATCAAATTAACTTGTACCACAGGGTTTTGGCATTCACCCCTTGCCCAGTAATTGCCATTTGCCTAAAGGGTTATGGTAATAGTTATTTGCATGGGGCAAAGAGTCCTATCTCCCACCACGAGTCTGTCATGTTGCCATGTGAGGGTAGCTGGCTGAAATATGCAGAAGTTGCTGTGCTGGTGTTGAATACTTATCGCTTGGATGTGAGTTTGTGTTCAGAATGTTATTTGTTTAATAAGGTGCACAGTAAACCTGGGTCTTATAAAGATTGACAGATTTTCTTTACCCAGAGACAGCTCTTCTTTGTCCTGCTGGGTAAAAAATACAGTTTCTGTTTCTCAAATTTAGACTTTCTAATAATAATTGACTTAGGAGACAAGTCTTTCTTTTGGGGGCAAATTTTAATCACATAGCTGAGAGGGGTTTTGTTTCCATGTCTCCTTGTTTATTGATGAGACTGAGTAGAGAAGCACTACAAAGGGGGAAGAGACAAATAATTCCCTTATTAATTCTCCTGGCTAAAAGTCTAATCAATCTGACACAGGTCCAGGAGGCTCCTCTTCAACTATATAGAACAAAAAGAAATGCCTCAGAACAAGCCCTGAGCTGGGACAGAAATGGGAAAGAAATGACCTTGGATAGAGAGGGGGATTTAAAACAGCACTATTTATTTCATTTCTCTTATGTCATTTTGACAAGGGAGCAAAGATGTTGTGCATGCTGCTTCATCAAAGCATTATTCTAAGGAGCGATTGGTAAAAGCCCTCAAAATGGTGTCATCACTTTCATCCAGGGAAAAGAGGGATTGTACTGAGGCAGTTTTCTTGGACCATACATCTGTCTTGAGGCCCCCGAGCTGTTCCATGTAAACATTTAAACAACACAAAAGGCAACTCAAAGAAAACTGGTGAGAAACAATGCTTTTTACAGCATAATGTGCACACTGAATCTCTGCTCTCATTCAGCTTGCCCCTCCTGGGGACCGATGAGTGTATTCTTGTGTTGTGAATAAAATGGCAAAAGAGGCAAAGAAATCGAGAAATCGAGGAGAAACAGGGGGGAAAGAAGGGGGGCATGTTTTGTCTCCAAGTGATAACAACTGGTGGTACAAATCCATTTTCTTTGTACAATCACATGAATGAAATCTTCACATCTTGATATTCTGCTCCACTCTTCTGCTGACCTCAAACCAAGCCAGTCGCAACACTTTGTTATGTTGCCCAACTACCAGCAGCGAGTTACCACGCAGTAATGACAGGGGAAGGCACGCCGATGTTGCTGTTTCACTCGATACAGAAACATGGAAAAGGAAGTAGAAGTGAGTCAGACGAACAACAAGCCGCAAAACATCTGGAACAGGAGAAGAAAATGTTGTTTCTTCTTCGCTACCTGCTGGTGTGACTCTCAAAGCTGTATTTTCCAGCTGAAACTGAAGACATTTACCTTGCTTGTTTGAAGAAAACATTTCATTCGTGCCATTCCACGTGCATGGAAGTGGGGTCAAGGGACAGCGTGTTTTTAGAAGGGCTTGTTGAATAGAGAAACGGTTTCCGTTTAAGGCATTTTGCACGTCCAGGGTCTCATCTGGAGAGAAGGAGCCTCCATGCCCTCCATCTGCAGGGCTGAGTTTGCTGCTCGGGCTGTGCTTGGCAGCTGGCCTACCAGTGCCGCTAGGGGTCCTGGCGAAATGCCTCAAGCTGCATCTCAATGCCGTTTGCTCAGTATTGATTAGGACCAGGGCTGACTCTCATTCCCCATTGTCCTTTTCTTGGCCAAATGGGATTCCATATCATGTTGGATATCACTTTTGTTTCCCAACACCTGCCTCCTTCCTCTTCTCAAAGATAGGGCAGAGCTCAGCATCAGGCCCTCCCCACTCCTGTCACATTTTGACAGAACTCCACTGTAAACAAATGGTTTGCAACAGAGACACCCGGGGGATGTCAGTGTGGATGTTAAAGCGCGGTTCACTCAAAGGCAAATGGGGAGATAAATCTTAAGAAATTTCTACTTGCGTTCTCATACAGCAGCACTTTTGTGTTTGCTGATAAGGAATTCCCATCTGGTATGCATGGCATTGAGAAGGGCTGGTTGTCATTGTAGTATGGCGATACTTTAATGTACACCTCTCTTTGATCACTGCCCTTGACTGTAACATCAGTAGAGTGTCAGTTAAGAGTTGTGACGGTGATGGGAGCTGACAGCGGCACTGCAGTCTTCTTCTTCTGTGGCTCACGTCGCATCTGGATTCCCTTTCCTTGGCCTCTCGGCACGAGCCATAAAAGGGCTTCAGGTGCGAGACTGAAACCATACGGCAGGATTCAAGTCAAAGCCCAAACACAGCCTTTGTCCAACACTGTATGGAAGCCTGCGTTCCTCACCTGAGGCACAGTGCATGTGGAGAGATATTTACAGATCTAAAAAACTGACTTCAACTCGATGAATTCTATGATAAAGTTTTTTTTAGGCTGTCACGGGTATGAGGCTATTTATACAACTACATCTTCTTTATAACACAACGAGTTACGACGTATTTGACTACAATTTTCTCGACAGTTAATGTCTTGGATCGTTACATTTTTACACTTCTGGGCTTGAGGATGAATTGACTGATTGAAGACTTAAAATGCTTAATCGAACATATAAATGAACAAAGGCTCCAGATAAACAAGGGTGGTCAGAAAGCTTGACTGATACAAATTATGTAGGTGTGCAGTACATACACAAATCAATACGGCGCCGCGGCTCTTACTGAAATCAGCAAATTAGGAAACTTGTTGTATTCACTCTTCCTCTCCTTGCTGACAGGATTAATTGAAGCAGGGCCACGGAGAGAGCCAGTGTTTGACAATGAAGCATGAATCTGCCAAGACGCAAATCGAGTTCGTCATGTTTATCTGCCCGGAATGATTTAGTATCAGTTTGGGAGCGCTCCTCAGAGGTTAAGCTAGAAGTCTGTGGGGCATTGCACTTCTGAAAGCAAGAAATACTGACAAGAAAGAAAGGGATCCTGCGCAGATACAGCTGCATATTTATTTAAATTTCAAAGGTGGCTTGGAAGCAGAATCCAATAAAAGTGCCTTTTTTTATTGCGTTAATGCATGTTAGCAGATGCACAAACATGAACACAGCAATAGTGTCGCCGTACGCTAATACCCAAACACATTTCTCCCTCTAACACATGCATCTGCACACACGTGCACGGATTGTTTCATTATTGCTAAATGGAGATTTCTCAAAAGACCAAAGCAGTATTTGAATGCTGTTTTCGGCACAACTAATGAAAGTGGGGCACAGCCATGGTGTCTCATGTGAATAGACAAAATCAGAATCAGCTTCTTTTTCACCATGAAGCGTCATGCTCTGGCGGCCCTCTGTGCAAAATACTTTCCAATTTAACCTGTCTCCATGCCGTTTCGCAGCCACTGCCAGCTGCAGCGAAGGGATGCAGAAAGGGGGAACAGAAAGAAAAAATAAACATAGCTTTGGACGTTATGAGGAGGAAATAGGTGGAGGGGGGGTATTGATGGAGGAAAGAAAGGAGAGCGCTGCATCAGTGGGGTAGAGATTGCTGTGGTGTACAGTAGCACAAATCCTAAATTCTGTGCAGATCCGACGGTAGCTAGGAAACAGCTGACAGTAAAATGGGGGGATCAAAGGGATTAGTGTGCCCAGTTTGAGCCCAAACAGTAACCCTTCCACTTCTCCCACTGCCAGCCTTTTTACACATTCACCCCTACATATCATGTGCTCAGCCTGTTAGACACAACACATCTCTGGTTATTATCCCCTGAGTCTAATTGTCTTTCTATAATTCAGAATCAGCCTTTTTTTTTACACACTCTTTATCTCCCACATACTCTCACGGACGTGCAAGATGTAGAAGAAGGTCACACTTTCGATTTTTAAAAGAGAAGTAGATTGGGTGGAGAAAAACACCCCCGCTGTAACACACACAAACATACGGTGCACAAAAGTACAAATGCCTACACACAAGTAATCCACACAAAACAAAGACATTGTATCTGAGGCAAGAGGATGCACATGTCACACACAATCAGTGCTGCCTTTTGTGATCTGAGTGAGATTTCCTGTCACTGGGGCTTGAGACGCAGCCTGCTGAATTCTGCAGGGGATTGCCATGTCCCAAATGCTTCGGTCACTGTCTGCTCTTGTCTCAGAGCCATGGAGTCGTACCTAAACAAACGGGCCGGAGCGTCCCCTGTTGCGGATATGCACTGTACCGCAGCAGGAAGACTTCTGACAATGTTGGCCCCATGTCTCCACAATGGAGCTGCAGCGGACATGTGAACACACTCTAGGCTGACACAGAGCTTCACCCACGAGAGTAAAGCCAAATCAGATCTACATCACATGTGACGTACATATGATGGCTCAAAACTGATTTGTGATGCCTGACTTAAGCGAGAGCATTACGGCAGATACGAAGGCAGGCTCGGCTCATGCGGTTTGTGAACATATTCTATATGACGGCAGCATCTGCTCTGACTTGTGTGGCAGTTGCAGAGGCCTTGGGCTAAATGTCTGTGTCATTGTCCTCAAAGCTTTCACAAATTGCTATTTTCAATTGCGAGTACGACCCTTTGAAAGAGTCATTTCCTTGTTCTGTGAAAGAAAATGTTTGAGCACATATCTTATTGTAGCAATGCTGGACATGTTCTCCGCCTGTGGGGAAAGCAGAAATATGAGAGTCAGTAGGATTATATCAGTTTAATGAAGTTGCTCTGGCCGATGTTTAATTTCATGAAATTCAATTAAAAAGCTTTATTTCCATTTCTGTACTCAGGGGGTCACCGTCATTAGAATATAGGGAGGAATCGTGAGGAGAAATTACCAATCAAAAATGTGTTCTTTGAGTGCGTGCTGTGATGATCCGCCAGTGTCTTTGATATGCTTCACAGTGAATATCGGGACTCTAAGAAAAGTAAAGCTGCAACAGAAAACGTAATCGTAGGTGAAGAAACAGAGTGGAATACGTTGGTTTACTGGGTTTGTCTGGTTTGTAAAGACCGGAAGAAGCACAGCTGTGAGACCCGGACAATAGACGCAAACACGAGCACAGTGGCTACCTCTCCTCCGTGGACCACACTCCCATTTTACTGTCGGCGCTCCTGCTGCAGCGTTATACGTTAAAGGTGGGCCGAGCACTTGTCTTGTCCCCACTACCAAAGTGAGGAATAGGAAAGCGGAGCAAAAGAGACACGGTAAACGACAGCGAGAACATGTGCCCCACTATGCTGCCGAGCAGACGTATGCAAACTCAAAGGGTGGCGGTGTTTAAAAGCTTTAATCACACCACTGCTCAGAGCCCAATGTGGCGTTGCACTCTGCATCATTGAAAGCTTGTTTTATTAATGTTGTCCAGAGTGAAGTATGGTGGGGTAGTGTGTGGGGTTATGTGTGTGTGTGAGAGGGAGGGGGGGGGGGGGGGGGGCATTGTGCTCTTGATTTAAAGTGGGGTGGAGCAGAAACAATGGCCATGAAAAAAACATTGCAAAGAGGGCTGTGAAAAGCAGCCCACTTCCATTACTTTAGAAGGCACGGTGCCCAAAATGGTGCATGAGAAAGTGGCTGTACAGTACGGACAGAAATGTGCACACATGATTGCTCCCGACGAACCCGTAAAGACTATGTACAAATCAAAATGTACAGTCATTTTAGTGTTTGTAAAAAAAAAAAAGAAGAATTTCCCAAGTCAAAGAGACGGACTTGACTGTGTGGAATGGCGTTGTTGTGTGCTTTATGTGACACGTACAAGCCAATCAAGGCAAAGTGTGATGTCTTTGAGTGAGCGGGTGAAGAGAAATCTCATGTGAGTCTGTTGCTTAATTGCTCTCATTAACTGCCGACGTTCACACCAGTTATTCTGCACAATTAACCGGCTGCCACCAAGATGTTATGAGGCAGAATACTGTGGTGGGTCAAGGGAAGAAAAAAAAAGGGTTGTAATTAATTCTCACTTAAGTTAATGATTTTATATCTCAAAAGAATGTACAATGGCATTTTTCTAGAGATTCCTCAATAGGAGACTACTGATGGGTGTTTTTTGTGCCTCATGTGGAAATAAGGAGGTGCACGCAGTTGATGCAAATCAGAAGCTATTGTTGTTTGACAGTAGGCACCTTTGCAGTGATTTTCTGTGTTATTAATTTGTGAGATGAGAGGAGGCAGGCTCCTCCAGCCTCTGATGGTTACGCACCGCATTAAAGAACTGCTGCTATGAATGACACTCAGGGCTAATGAATATGAATACATTTATAAAAATAGGCACGGGCTCCCCTCTCCGTGCAGATTGGGAGTGACAGTCACATTGGCTGAGCACGGTTGATGAGAGGGAGAAACCGCTGCCCCTGGAGATGGAGGGATCAGACAAACAACCCCCCCCCCAGCCCCTCACACACACACACACACGCGCGCAAACTAATGCCATAGTATATGATGACATTTAAAAATGCGCCTGCATTTAAGAATGATGATCTTGTCATCTCTTGGTCCTATTTACTCAGTGGACACCAACGATCTGATGTGCCGAAGCCAGCGTCTACCTCACTGTACGGCCCTGAATAGTTACCACAATATCCATCATGACTAATTGTGCCATTTGTACATGATGTCACAGCGATGGATTATTTACTATTGTGCGTGAAATATCGAGCGGTGGGAGGGTGGGTCGGCTTGAAAGAAGATTTCTCTTACTTTTGAAAATCCACAGGTGTCATATTGTTTGCAGGTGATTTATACCGCGCAAACAACACATTTACATCGGCTATCAACCAATTTATAGACTGTTTCCTGTGGAAACAAAGTGCAGTAATTTATTGTCATTAACGCACAATTCATTACTTTCAACATCACTTGGGGGACACAAATATATGTCGGCTTATCTCTTTGGGTTTGTTGTTTGACATTTAAACACTGTCATTACCTTACATGACCATTTATAACGCGCCAACGTTAACTGAAAGGCATTTGTTCTTATTGTGTCTAATTTACAAGGAACAACATTTTTTTTATTCTTGTTGCCATTTAAAATCAGGAGCAGAAATATGCAGTATGAAACGTTTCTTCTTCTTGACTCGAGAGAGAGGAAAAAGATCAGTGGGTAATCAATCACATGTGCAGTCCGTAACACACAGGCTTGTTTTTCTAAAGATAACATTTTTGTATTTATCAACATAAAAAACCCTGACCTAAAAAACACAGTCATCATACCCAACGGCCATCAGAGAACTGCAGTATCACTGCCTCTGTTCTTTCTTGAACACAGATTAGAGATACGGCAAACAATAATATGCAAATGCCTTCATCTCTTTCCCTCGGTGGGCGATCATTTTAATTGATTAATGATTTTGATTTGATTGGGTGCGGCTTAATAATCCTTGACAAACGGTTCAATTTAGGTGCAACAGCTTTCCTTTCTATTTCCCCCGGAAAGCGAATGCCCTTATTTTTCCTTGAGTTTGAAGCACAGGCAGGACCAATCCCTCAAAGATTTGTGAAGGACTTTGATTGAGATAAGTGGGATGCTCATTGGCTCTGACAGACTTAACCTTGGTGAGTGTTCTCTGGCAGCCACTTGAGGAGGATGGCAGACTGTGAGCGCCGGACATTGGGCATGACTGACACCGTGGTGCTAACCTTGAGCCAGGTTCCTGTAGAGCAGCGGCTCAGTATTTAAGGTCCAGAGAAAACTCATTGAGCATCTGACTTAACTGTGTTAGACTGCACCCATGGACGCAAGCCATCAAACTGAACTAATTAACAGCTGAAACAACCTTGAAAGCTGCAGAAAACAGTGTGTTATCTGCACTTGCCCCCCCACCTCTCTTTTTCTCCCACTACGTTTGGGTGTCTGTGCTATGTGCTATGCTACTCAATTCATTTACTTTGCACTTGAACAACGGTTACTTTAAAATATTTTCTCTTCAGCTGGAATAATGTTAGAAGTACCTGCCCATCAAACTGTTTTATTGAAATTTGGGAAAGGCATAAAAGAAAGATAAAAGCACTACATGTTGCCCCTGAACAAACTTGTTGGTTTGTGGGGTTGGAGGGAGGGGGAGAGAAGGAGGGGGAGAGGGAGGGGGAGGAAGAGGGGGAGAGAGAGGGAGGGAGGGAGGCAGGGAGGGAGGGAGGGAGAGAGGGAGGGAGGGAGCGAGCGAGAGAGGGAGAAAGGGAGGGAGAGAGAGCAGAAACATGCTCATCACTTTTTAGGATGCCCATAAAGATTCTGCTTAATGGGATGACTCATTTATTTACTTGTCATTTCTGTGTTGGCATGCCTGTTAATGGTGTTGCCCTAGAAAGTGAGTGTGAATGTGCTTCTTGACTTATGTTCGCATGAATCAAAACCAGATTTACTCAAAGGGGGAAACTCATCATATTCTGTCAGATTTGAACTCTCGTACCACTGAGCCCCAGGGATTCTGTTTGATTTCCTCCTGATTCAGCAGGGCTGCCATTTTCTTCTGAGGGTAGTTTGGCTTCAGTTGCTGCAGGGGGTCAGGGGCCAATTCGGCATTATTGAATAATAAATAAATAGAAATGCGTTGCGACTGTAGCTGATCCCTGTTGTTTCTTCTCCCCTCACATCCCTGAGCAGACTGACAGCAGCTGGGGCCTTGTATTCCCTGTAATGGCCTGTATATATGCAGGGTTTCATATTTCAATCACCGCCACGGCAGCAGAAATTGGTGGTTTAAGATGAAGTTGAAATTGGAAAGTGGCTATCGTGTCTGCATGAGGAAACACATTTGAATCCCAGTGGAGAAGGTGCTTGGCAGCTGCATCTGGAACGCAGACTGACAAGTCCTTAGGAGTGGAGTTAAAGTTAGAGCCACAAGTGCTCCGGCGCCTTTCAAGCCTTAGCCAAATGATTTTCCAGCGGAGGTCGCATCAGGGACATAAGATTTGAGGAAGTATTTCATAATAGCCCTATAATCAATGATTCATCACTGGAAATATTAATGAGCCATAAATGATGTATAGGACTCTGATGAGATAGATCTACAATCATATCGTTAAATGTCACAGGATCGCTCATTCATGTTAATAAGATACTGGTAATAATTCATGTTTTGTGTTATTTTTGCTATGAAGTGCATGTAAAATTAAATAACTGCACATTCATTTGTTTTTGTTTTTTTAAGTTGTGCTGTAAGGCTGCTAAAAAATCAAATTTGAGAGTTTCACCTTTCACTTCTTGATGCGGCATATTTCTGAAACTTGCAGAATCTCGTCTCCCTGCTACATTAACCGAATATTCATTATGGGGCTAATAGTAGTGCCCTTGAAGAGGAATGATCATATTTAATTTTCTCGCCTTTAGAAGGAACACGTTAGTGAAGACTAGAGGGTGGAGGAGTTGAGTCTGTGGGGAAGATAAAGGGGAGGTAGTGAGAGAATGAGATCAAGCGATGAATAGAGCAGCAGAGGGGCATGGAGTTTATGGACCAGCAGGGGTGGGAGGGTGGATGTCCAGATTACAGTATGATTATATCTGCCTGATAGTATTGATGGAGCTGCACCTGTGTCTCCGAAACGCCTCCATCTCTAACTGCTAATACAGTGTACCAGCGTGCATCGTTCCTTCTACCTTTTTCTACCTTTACTCTTGGCAAAAGGGGAACAGATTATGATTATGATTATGAGAACTCCACCAGTGGCCACACAGCGGTATTTCTCCGCTCCAGCAGCTGCAGTCCCTGACTGCGTTTATCGCTTTATCGATTACCATCACAAGGCAGTAATTTGCCGGGACTGGCAGGGACATGATTAAAGATCCGCAAGCAATGCATGGTGGCTCAAGTTGGTGCCTTGGTGTCATGTTGATGAACACGCGCTGACGCACGTACACACATACACAGACACAAATGCTCTGGTAAGCAGGGAGTGCAGAAGGGAAGGGGCCGAGAGGTGCATTCCTGTCATAGACATCAATGGCTTTAAATCTCCTGAGCTAACCTCTTAATGCTCTCAGATCCTTACGGCTGGCTGGATAATTGATTGTGTTTGGTCTAATGGGATTAAGAGGCAGTAGTGGCCTTGAGCTGGACACAGTGACTGTGAGGGCAGCAGTGGATTGGAAGATGGAGAATTAGATTGACGCAGAACGTCCAGATATTTGAGAGTGTGTGTGTGTGTGTTTCGAGTGAAAGAGTAGAACCACAGGACTGACAGAGGCCAATATAAGCAGCAGATTTTAAAAAAAGAGTGAGAGGAAGGAGGATAAAAACAGGGTGGATAGATAGCTGCAGGTCCATCCCTAATTAGCTGAATGAGAAAACCAGGGAGCTGATAGTATCCCCAAGTGAAAAGCTTGTTAGCGTAAGAGATACTATCTGTAGGCTATTGGTTTTGGTTGTGTTTTGCTCACTGGGTGACTCACTAGGTCTGCGGTGCGCAGCGAGATGAAAGCGGCGGGAAAATGAGAACCAAGGTGGTGAGGCCCATCCCCCTCTCCTCACCCGGGATAAAGCCTGTCCCATCCTAACTTATCAACAGCCTCCGCGCTTTATAGCTTCATCCCTTACACCAGAGCTTGTTTGAATGTGTCAGTCTGCTAGCCCCCCCTTTTTTCTCTGAATTATTTTTAACTTCCCTCCACACTTGGGATGAGATAAAAGCAGAAGTTTGTGTGGGAGAGTTGTAAGAGACGAGGCTGCGGTTAGTAATTTTTTGCTGGAGTTTTCAATGACTGCTTGTCGCCGTGTATAGTGCAGCTGTGTGTCTGGGTTCCCCAGTCTCTTTGTGCGGCGCATGGCTCTATCATGAGCGCACACGCAGCGCAGAGCTGTCATCATCAGTGCCAGTTTTTCCGTTTTCATGTCTGCCCCCCTCGCTCGTACTTCACACCAGCACCTCCCTCAGCATCTATGTTGTATACAGCCAGGCAAAGCCTCGTGGTGGAAGAGTTAACTGGCTGTGGCGTTTCTGGATTGCTGGCTCTATTCATTGGTCCAGCCAGAGATCATGCCACAGATCCAGGTTTTGTCTCTAGTGAATAGAGACGCTGCTGCAGCCCACCATCTCTTTATACTGGGCCACGTTTACACTGGGGCTCAGAATATGCCAGGTCAGGATAACGGTTGCCATTTTGGTGGGCTATGAAAGGCATGTTGCCAGCTTCCTGTGTCCGGAGTAGTGAAGCTAAAATGTGTTATTGTGCGAACGTGTCTGTGTGTGCATCTGTGATAGTGGATTGAAGGTAGAACAGAGGGAGGGGGTGAGACGAGGCAGAGGATAAAACCTACATATACTCAATACATGTAGGATTTATGTATACTGGTGGGAATATGATGGAGTATGTGGGACTATGCGGTGCATGTGTGTTTGTGAGTTAGAGAAAATGTCACTCTGACCTGGCTGTCTGCCTATTGTTGTTGAGGGAGACGACAGGTGAGGGGTTGCTATGGTTACCTGGAGTAGGGGTAGGGTTGGAATAAATGTTTTTTTGTGCGGTGGCCTTGAAATTGAGTTAGAACTTTTTTTTCTTTCTCTTTTTTCGTCTCGCTTGTTCTAGTTTTGTTCAGGTGATGGGTGATATTGTAGTGCCATATGGGCGCAGCAGGTGTTACTAGTAGCCGAGTGCCAGTCTGTGCACATAGTGGGTGTTAGAAAGGGCTATCAGTCAGCCCCTTTTTCACTCCGCAGAGACTTCCCAGAGAGCTGTGTTGTCCCTACAAGGGCCAGATGCTGCCTTGGTTTGCTCTGCTGCCCTCTTTCCTCTCTTCCCTCGTTCCCAGGCCCACATCAAACATGCACAGCCCATTTCCCCCCGCAGCTCTAAATCTCTTTAATTCCATCATCTGTTGCCCATTGAGGGCAGCAATTTAGTCTTTACGCAGCATTTTAGTGTGCTATTAAAAATTCTGTGAGGTTGGTGGCCAGGCCCTGTAGCGGAGAGGTGGCTAGTCTTCAATCTGTGTCTCTGTGTCTAACCTCTGCATCGGTGTCTCCCGGGACACGTCCGACCATAAAGATGGTGTTTGAACAGCTCGGCCTGGACACGTAGAGAATACATTACATATTCCCTACACACCAAGCTGAGCCACTCCATCATGATGATTGTCTCTCCATCATTCATATATTGTGATAACCACTGAGGCCACACTATGGTGTAAGTGGCTGCCTGAGTAGTTATCAAGTATTTTTTTTTTTCTCTGCTCTCGGCCGTTAATGCATGAAGAACTAGTCGCTGTTCAATATCTGGCGACCATATGAGCTCTGACATTAACCAACATCTGGAGCAAGAGGATATAAGTGCTGCTGCATTTTATAGACACTGTTTTTATGTAATTTCCAGCAATTTTACCATTACTTTTACAATGATTGGAAACAGGCTGTGCTCGGTTAATGACTTCCCTATATCCCCGGTGGAGAGCAACACCCACACTCAAAACAATGACTTGCTAAATAATTCTGTCTCGCAGAATTATACCAGTATGAATTGTTTACATCATTATGGCAAGAGCACCTGAAGCCGCTCGAGCTTAATAAGCAGCCGGTTTTGCCCTGCAGGGAGTCAGAGGTCTGCTAAGGTTGGGATTCACTGGTTCACTCCTGCTAATGGGCGGTTGCTTGAACCAGTGTTGGCCTCTGGCACTCTGGCCAGCTACTCTCCTCCTTTAAGGGGAGAGAGAAGCTACACTGTATGTCTTTAGTAGACCTGACATTGACACAAGGAGTGATTGGCCTGTCTTAATAAGTGGAGAGCCTTGTAGCAGCAGGGAGTCACTTGGATTGCTGCTGATCTGGTCCTGACCGGTTCTGCTGTCCTTCTTCCTTCAACTTGATTGGAGTCAGAAGATGTTTTTATCATCAAGGTCTTTTCAATATACGTTTAACTGCAAGAATGTTATCCACTAAACCATAATACTAAGACACATGTCTTACACTTGCTGATATCCTCTTATAAAAATGTGAAAGCCTTCTGATAATCTGATAAACCATAATCTAATCAGGATTTTCTTCTCGGTAGGGTCACAATGACCAAATGAGAGAGCAGCGTCAAGGTTTGCTGAAAGGAGCAACACTACCCAAACTCACTAGCGAGTGAGTCATAGCACAAAGGCCGGCATCGCCATCAAATATATAATGCATCATTGTTTTATCTCTAGCACAATGTGAACCCATATTTTTTCAAGTGTGTTTATCAGGCTGCATTTACTGGGATGGATGCAGAATGTTATATCACATAGTGTTCCGACTGGTTGAGGAAAAACAAAGGAGATGTTTTTTATTGAAAGGAATACAGAAAAAAGAACCTCCATTCATCTGTTTGATGAGATTATTATCAGTCAATATTTTCCACCAGTCAACCTATTTGCTCTGGTATCTCATTCGCGGCGGCCTGCTCCCATCTGGGAGTGTTTTTCACATGGTATCTCACAGACAAAGATAAACACTGGTGGTGTTTGCTGGTGAGCCGATGTCAACACCAGTGATGTCACGGATACCCATTGTAGCAAACACAACCGCAAAACAATGATACGGGATTAGCCGCCCGCCGATCAGGGACAGTCCAAGGGTAGCGGAGCGATACAGGCCTGTACAGCGCTCTGGTTTAGCACATCTTGCTGACAGCTGTCTGTCCACATGTCAGCCAGTGCAACAAGCCTAATCCAAAGCAGCATGGCACCTCCAACACACAGCAACAGTGACAGTAAGGAGAGCAACGCCCGCCCCCCCCCCCTCGCCCCCCCCCCCCCCTTCTCACCGTGGAAATGCTAGGTGCTGGATTATTGTTTGTGTGGCGGATCATCCGCAGCCCTCTCACCCACCAAGTCGGCCTCAGAGGTGGATTAGAGGCCCGATAATCTGACTGTGTGCTGTGACACATGTCAACCACGTCTAGAAAGAGGAGCTGGGGTGAATCAGAAGCCATGTAGCGTTTAATCCACGCTACATGGCCCAGTCACATACATGTACGACACTTCCTGCACATGTACGCAGACATTCCTGTACGCGGGCCTGTGGGCTTCCTTGACATTACCTCCCTGACATTACCTCTTCAGCACAAGCCCAGCCCGGGTCTCCTGTCACATCCTTCCATGGGCAAGATTCACATTTTCATTACAGTGGAGCCAGTGGCGCTGCACAACCTTTTTCTCCTTTCTTCCTCTCCCCTTCTCCTCTTCATCACTGTGTCAATCATCACAATGCTGTCACTCTGGATCTGTCTCTGAACTAAGCTGTCTCTGAGCTGAGATCCAGACTCACTTGAGAGACGGAGGCAGTCTACTCACCCAGACGCTTCTCTCTCTTGAAGTTGTACCAGTATTTCACTCCTTTCCGCCTCTCGACACGTCCTTTTTTTTTTTCTTTTTTTTTTTTTTACTTTTCACAGATTTTTCCCCCCTCTTTTTTCTTTTTTTTTTACTGATCTAATTTGCAATATTTCCACACATTAGATGAAGCCTGTACATGCGGAACAGAGTACACATGGCCAGGGAATTGAGAACTGCAAATAATTCCCTCATGTGGAAAGGCTGCAATTAACTGGGGATGTCAGCCTTTGTAAAATATAATTGAGTTCAGGACGAAATGAACGTCTCTAATCCGGCCGACAGAGCACTGTCAATCAGCATTCCTAGCGTCCCCAAAACCAACTGTCATGCTTGTTTATGTCTGTCTCTCAACTGAATTTTTGGACACTAATGCTCTGAGCAGCTGCCTCTCTTTAATGTGTGGGTGACTTTGTGCATGCCGGGTGGGAGCGGGACGCTGCACTAGAGGGAGAGACTGGACGTCTGTTTTTTCTGGTTGCACTGGAGATAACATTGTGCGCTCAGCCATGGTGTCAAACACCTGTGTGACTGAAGAAACATTTTCCCCGTTACTGAGCACAAATCGCCTCTTGTGACATGCGGAATGATATCAACGGGAAGTGTAGCTATTAGCATAGCGCGGCGTCACCTCAATTCCAAAGGGTCAAATAACAGTGTTATATTCAGCTGTCTCTCCAGTGAATTGGCCTCTTCCTCTCCCATAGATACTGTATGTGATTTACCTTTCACATCATTGCTGAACTATGCAAAGCAACTTCAAGACATCCTACTGGAAATGTCAACCGTTTGCCACCCTCAAATATTGCCTGTCATGGCAAAAAGATGAGTGTTGACCTTAAAGAGGATGGATAAATGAGTCCACTTAGTGAACAATCTTTTCTTTTTGGTCCTTTCTCGTCCCTTTCCACCTGTCTCTCCTCCCACAGTGGTGGCTGCTTCCGGCTCTGATCTATGGCCTTTCTCTAATCAAACCTCTTACTGAGAGGTAAAGGGCGGAGAACACATCAGATACCTCGGTGTCACTCAAAATATGACTTTTCTTGTGTCTTGTGTGTGTCACACAGTTCAGTATTTGTGTTTCTAATGATTGCGTTTCAAAGACCTCCTCCGTTATCCCCGCAGACTCCCAACAGGCTGCCATGGAAATGGATTAATTACACCGCGCCTGACAAACGGCAGCCCGCAGTTGCAGCGGCTTTGTAAACTCTCTTGACTAATCAGCTGAAGACAGAGTCTGGTCACTCAGCACGACCTCATCACCGGACTGACACTGTGGCTGTGGCTGAAGGGCCTCTAGTCAGAGATTAATTGCAGCGAACGCTCAATGCTGTTCACCTCTAACTGAGGCTGTCATCTTAGTCCTGTCGACGAAAGCGGCGGTGCTTCACCCCAGACACCTGGGGACCCGGCGTGATTGAGACAAATCTCTCTGGTCCTCTCCAAACCCTTCATCTCTGAGAGTTTTGATCGCCCTGTGTTTGGTTGACGATGAATTTCTACATTTGTTGTGTGTGCGGAGTTTTTTTTGTGCTCTCGGTTTTCTCTGGAATTGTTCAGCAGGTGAAGGCTTCGTTTGTTTTGCTTCTCAGATTTATCAAGATGAATTTCTTAGTTGATGTTGCTTTTAGTGCAGCCCCCCTAAGCCCTGCCACATGCATCAAATAGATACTGAAATGTGTGTTATTACAAACAAGTGATGATGAACATGATTTCACTAAAATCCCTAATACATTATTTGCGGTCATTCCTGGAGCCCAAAGTATTTCTCAATCTGCAACCTGTTCTTTCAGGTTAAAATATGTTAATGTTAAAGCTATAGATTCTTATCCAATGCTTCAAAATTAGACGCTCAAATCGGGGTATTCATTTTTTATTTTCAGTCGGCACTTTCTGAAAACGGAGAAATGCCTGCAGCATTGTTTGTGAATTTAAATAACCCCTAAAATCATAGAATACAGCAGGAATACAGAAGTGTGTGTGTGTGTGTGTGTGTGTGTGTGTGTGTGTGTGTGTGTGTGTGTGTGTGTGTGTGTGTGTGTGTGTGTGTGTGTGTGAGAGAGATGTTGGGCATGCGTGAGCCCCCTGACTGGGATCCAGATCCACAGGCGACGAGCACTGAGCCCTCAGTCGGCACATCACATAAAAGCACCCGGCTTTGCAGGATTGCAAACTGAGTTTATTTTTTCCTCATTTGTTTACCTTCCTCTTGGTGAGGACAGGTTTTCTCCTATTGTGAGGAGTACACAAGAGAGTCATTATCACCATTATCACAGCCGTAATCGGCCATTACAGTTTCCTCTCTCATCAGAGTGCTCGTTAACTGCAGGACAAAAAGCCTCCAAAACAGACAGAGTGTCCTGGTGCAAACAACGTGGTGGTACACCACGCCAGCTTAAACCAACAGCTTGTAAATTGAATCCTGTGGCATACAGTCAAATTTACAGTGTTCAGTGGAGCTTTGCCACTCTCCACCAGCCAGCAGAGCCACAAACTGACCCTGAGGCTCAACAACACCTGGCTCTTCCCTTGTTAATCACGGGCAAGCATCCAGTCTAAACAAAAGTGTCTGTGTAGCTATTCCATTTCATGTCAGATGTGAACCATGCTCATACATCAGGGTATTTTTAGACCTCAAAAACAATGCTTTTGTTTGATGTCTACGAGTTTATAGTTTATGTCAGCTGTGCTGCATTGAGCCTGTTTCAGGGTTAGTGTAATTCACTGTGCCTCTCACCGTGTCTACATCCATTTGCAAGTTTTTGTTGTCTTTGTCAAAGCCTAGCATTGACGCTAATGGGCTCAGATGCCATTCATGATTGGAACTGTCATCATCTGGATAAAAATAAAGGCCAGTTGAAGATGTTTTTTTATCTCAAGTGTGTGTATATCTGCGTGGGTGTGTGTATTTGAGGACAAGCTGTACCTGTGCGTGTGTGTGCATGCAACTTTACCTACGCTTCGGGTGGTTCATTCTGGAGGCGTACTTGCGACAAATATCCAGTCGCATCTGAGAAATGATGTGCGACAGCAATCACTTTACATTCCCAGAACTGAGCAGATGGAGGCTGTTATACAGTGAAATAAACACACTGGTGAACGTGGCACTGGTAGAATCCAGCCAACTCTGGGGGGGTGGAGAAAGCAAAGAAATATGGAAAAAAAAAAAAAACATTTGGCAGGGCTTTGTTCCGGCTTGTCCACTGCGTTGATGGACTTAAGGTAGAAGGGGATTTATCTGTTGATCGAAGTAACATTTGTCCTTAACACCATGTCATCCGTTTATTTCAAACACATCTTTCAATCCCTCAATCTGCCCTCTACTCTTCAGATGTCTTCGACTTTAAGTGTTGTGGTCAAATAGGATTAGGAGGGGCTGGACCACATATGGTCTGTGCTGGTCTCCATCCCTGTTGGGGCATGTAATCCTAACCCCAACCCCCTTCTGCCCTGCCTCATTATCAGATGGCCAGCTTGTGTTGCAGTATTATGCCACATACCAGCACTATCTCACACAGACGACTACGTACATCTCAAAGTTTGAACAGTCTCTTTTCTCTTCCTTTGTCTTCTCCCAATTTGCAGCTGACCGAGATGTGTGATATGCTATATTTGGTGGATTGGGAGGGGGGGGGGCAGAATGGACTTGCGAGGAGATTACAGTGAGGGAAGTAGAACAACAACAATGTACGGATTACAGGCAGGATTTGTGTGAGGAACACATGATATCCTCGCTCATCCCTTTATCAGATTGGCCGTGATGGAGAGGCAGTGGCTAGGACCAGTGACGAGCAGGTTTGGATTCATTGGCACGGAGCCAGATCAGGACAGCCAGCGATGATAGCGGCGTATAATTCCTTAGAAAAATCATCTCTCAGTCAAATGAGGTGGTTGCCTGCAAAGTCCATTTTCACAAGGAGTGTTGGGATCTGCTTTTTCTTAAAGCAACATAGTATGTTTGCCATTTTGATATTTGATAATTGAGGCAATCTATAATTCCATCTGTTTTGATTATTTAATGAAGTCACAATGACCAAGTGCAGTTATTTCTCAGACAGTGACACATGTTCCTCGCTGAACTACGAGAAAACAAGCTTCAACAAGTATGTTCTGAAACAAAGACTTTTAAGGACAACAACAATGGGGTTTTCTCTTGAAAAATAAAAGCCATATTTCAAGACTGACCTCTTGTGCCTGTAGTAATTGAGACTAGCCTTGTGGTCGCAGAGGAGGAAGTCGGGTGTAATCTTTAAAGAAAACAAAGACGTGGGAGTTGCCAAAAGCTAAATGTGTTTCTATACTTCTTGGTAAGTACTTGTTTGAAACCAAACCATGATCTCTCCCTAACCCTACCAAGTCATTGTTATGCCTTACCATTACCAAACCTTAGCCACAAGAGTGTCAATTAGTAAAGCAACCCTATTATTCCAGCAGCAGCTTTTGTCTGTCAAATGATGTCAATAAATATAGATCATAATAAGCTGCTTGCTCAGATGACTTATGTGCTACGTTTTTAGAAGGACCGTTTGATTTTAAAATGTCCTCTGTTGAAAACTCTTGGTTGACGAAAGCCATTTAAAAACACCAGTATTGTAGACATCAGTTACCTGAAAGTGCACAAAAGAGAGAACCATTGTTAATAGGAGCCTGTTGAATCTTAGCAGCGAGGGAATTGCATTTTAACCTATACAGACAGAAAATCTATTCTTTCCCTCCCATGAAGCTGTACGCAAACACAGAGCAATCAACAACGTGCCCTTTACCTATAGTTATCGGTACTGACCGGGGTGGGAAATGATGCACTGCTTTGCTCAAGGTCTTTGTTCTTGAGAACCGAAATCTGACGGCCTCAAACACACAAGGCTCAATCCATCACTAGTCAAGCTGACACACCTTCTCACGGTGCTGTCCTCCCACACTTTTCTGCACTTGTCTCCTCCAAATAGCCCCAGTGCAGGCTTGCTCTGCATGTAATCACTGAAAGGCAACACAACTATAATACAAGTTTGACTTTCTGCTTGCGTAGTTCCACCATAATGCCAGACAGAAGGAGTCTGGGAAGTTATGGAACACTGAATTAGCAAAGAAATGAAATGGCTGGAGAGAAATAGAGCGAGAGTAAGAAAGCCAAAGAGCTGAAGGAATAATAGACTGAGAGGAATGGGGTAGGAAACTGATCGAACAAGAGGATGCCATGACAATTACAGGCAACAGAGCCCCTAACGTCAAAGTGGAACCCTATTTTCTGGGAGCTGTCTATTCTCCCGCATGTGAGACAGTAAATACCTTGTTTCTATCTTCCCCAGACGTCATTGTGACCACCAGTGCAACAATGGAAACCCTGATGAGGAGCACATGCAATTGCTCTCTCTTAATAAAATCTCACAGTTCCCATTACACCCCGGCACAATGGGTCTCTCTCCTGGCCGTTGATTGAGTTCCTACTCTCCGGGAACTATAATAGCAAGCAAGCCACTCCCTCCCACCAGCATCACCCATTTTACCCCGCTTCTATCCGGCACCTACACCAGCCCTCGTCCAACTTCTTGCTTTGCTTGGTCTATAGGATTCTGTCACAATCTTTTTTGCCTCCTATTCACAACCCCTCCCCACGAGACACCTGATATTGATCTGATCGATGAGTGGCTCGCTTTTAAAGTGTTGCCATATCTTACTTGTATATAAGGCAGGTCTTTATTGAAACGTCTTTATAGTAGCCCTGCGGACAGATGCTGTCAAGGAGCAGCGGTGATTATGAGGGATTTTGGGGGAGGTTTGCTGAAAGAGTCACGAGGTGGCTGGAATTCCTCTGCTGGGGAAAAGGCCAAAATAGTTCTCAGAAGTGGGTTGGCTTGTGGGAAAGGGGATTTATTCAGTGTAATTGCTCTCTCTTCTCGAGCAATACCCCGGCCTCAAGCTTAAATACACCTTCAAGGAGAATTCGAGCCAGTATAAAGTATAAAAACACCTAAGAAAGGCAGTAAATATAGAATCAGTTCACTTGGTTAAAGACAACACGACTTGCAAGTATTCAAACTCCTTTTAAATTCCTCAATGTCAATCGTTAAGTCCATACATATTAAGTTTGCTCATTATAATGAAACGTTAGCGTAAATAGCGTTCGCTTTGAGATGCATTTTTTATTTACCAGAGCAATTCAGTCGGAGGTGACCGGACCATGCATGATCCCACCTGACCTTTGCAACTTTCTTAGTTGTGGTTTTGGTGTTGAAATGCAGCAGCGGTTGGAACGGCCGTGTGGTTATTACAAATGAAAGGATGAGCATGAAACTTTATTAATTAAATGTTTTGAATTCTTCTGACTCACGCAGACTGTGAGGGCCTTTGCAGCACAGCCCACATTGACTTTGTAGTGTGTCAAAGAGGTAATTTTCTTTTCCTCGTTGGCTTGTAATGATATAATCAAAACATATTAGCATATGTGCCACACACACACACGCACGCACACACACATATATATTGACCCATATATATATATATATATATATATATATATATATATATATATATATATATATATATATATATATATATATATATATATACACACACACACATATCAGTAAACAGACAAACACCTATATAGCTCCTCACAGGTGGTAAGCCATTAGAGACCTTTTGATTAGCTGTTTTCAAGATGTGAGTCAGGTAAACCAGGGCACTCCCTGCTGCTGTGTGATGCTATTAAAGGTCAGCAGCTGGTGGCTTTGCCATCGTCTCCACCACACTTACTCTCCGAGTAGAGCTCAGACACACTGGGAGGTAAAGGAAAAAATGAAACCGCTTGTATTCACTAGCTGGCTTCATGGCGGAGGCCACACGTGTATGTTTCGGAGAAGACAGAAACAATCGGAAGCAGACACCTGAACACACAATTCCCAGAGGGGAGATGTAATTGTGTACTTCACACCACTTTTTTTTATTTATATAAAAGAGTATGGCTTCCAGATATCACTTTTACTCTGGTGGGGATGATTTCAGATATCTCAACTTGGCAGAGTGTGTGAAGCGTGCAGGAAAGATAGAGAAGCATTCTGGCACTTTCCAGTCTACTGTTTAACGTCATTGAAGCTGTTTCTTCTGAGGTCAGAGCTCTTGATGCAGGCTTTCTCTCACTCTGAAACTCACTAGACCTGGCATCTGCTGCTCATGTCGTATGAATACAATATGGACTAGTAGATGGGCATCTTCTGACGGACTGTATATTAATTGTTTTGTGTATTACTTACATTTAATCCAGTTGGCTGACTTGTCTATCTGTGACGGGACTGATAAGTTGAAGATAAGGGTGTCAGATCAGTTGGGTGCCATGCTTTATTTCCCCCTCAACAAATCCACCAAAGTTTCCTCATCTCATCCCCGCATCACGGTGACAGCCCGACAGGAGGGGTCCGGCCAGACACACTGCAACGATAGACAGCTCACGCTGACAATAATGCCACCGTTGCTCATTCTGACAAGAGCGCATCTCTTCTCATTTCATTGAGAGAGAGGGAGAGAGAGATGGAGGAAGGGAGAGTGAAGAGGTTGGAAAAAGGAGGGAGGTTGACTGGCATCCAGTCAACGAAAAAAAGACTGATTTCTGAGCTCCAGACAGTCTGCCACTGCGATGGTAATCCTTCAGTGACACCCTTCTTCTGCTGTGTAGGTAGGCTGTCAACCTGATAAACACATGCACGCTCACAAACATGCCACGGATTATATAAACCTGGTCTGTGTATTCATAAGCAACTTGGATGCCTAGTAACTAAGTAATAATTAATATAGTGACGTATCATCACTGCACTTCTCTCCAAACTCAATTTTAGTTTAATCCGAAATTCAGCTAAAAGTTAACAATAGTTACTGCACAACGGCAGTGTTCATATGTATTCAATTCCTTCTGCAAACGTGTCCTCACTAGTCTCTGCTATAATAATATCTATCATAACCAATTTACATCAGCAAATGCGGATAAGAGATTTTGACTCCAACCGTGTGTTGAGAATGTCCCTGCATATCTCATTTGTACTTGTATATGCACAGTAATGATGCCACAGTCAGCAACACAACCGTAGTTAAAAGTCCTAACAATGGTCAGTGTTGAGCATCTGGGCACAGTTGCTGGTTTTCACCCACGTTGTAAAATATTAAAACATTCTTCCATGTCTTGCTCAATGTTTCCAGAAAATATGTCAAACTCCCTCTGGTGAAAACCTGCCAGAACCATGAGTGACTTCATTCTACACAAAAAGCAATCAGTCTTTAGTTGTTTTAAAATGTGGGTGTGTGGCTCTTTGAGACTAATGTGATTAAGCGCTGCACAAATAAGTTCGACTTGACTTGTCTTATTAGGGGTTGGACCTGTTAATCCAATTTAAAATGTGAGCTTACATCTGCGATTGACTCTGTCCATGATTACTTTCATCCTGAATACAATCCATTTTTTCACAATTTTTAGTTTTCATAATGCGCTTTGCAGGCGTTGGACATCAAAACTATGAATATTAATTCATCCTGTGATTGACCAACAAGCTGGCCAGCCTGCCTCGCACTACTGGGATGCAGTTGACCCTTTAACAGAAGAAGCATTCATACAAGCAGTCATTTTGCAGATGCACAGAAAGAACCGAGCACTATAGAGAAAGCAAATGATTCCTATAATGGAAAGGAATGCCATTCAAAATACATACAAGAATAGCTAGTAATGAGTATTACCTTTTGTAAGGAATCCCAACAATGTTAAGCACACGTAGCACAGCAGAACCTACTCGATACATAAACATGGCATTCTCTGGCTGATATGCATTGGATTAGATCCGAGAGGATTAAAGGGATGTGGAGGCAGGTTGGTGAGAACAGATCACCTAGATTGAAAAGGGATTTCTAACACTTCTAAATGAGATATGGGCACGCATTCAGTGATAAGAAGCCGCATATGAAAATGGGTCAATTGTTCTGCAGGTTTAGCTTGTGATTAAGAAGATTACGTTCCACCAGTGAACAACAATGGTGAAGTCAGACAGCAGCCCAGTTGTACTTAGCCACTCCGTCAGCCTGGCTGATCCCTATTCTGTCCTTTCACCAGCATTCAGACTTTCATGTTTTGAGCGATGGGACTTAAGTACTGAGGCAGCGCTTGTCAGGCAGCAGATTTTCTGCTGGAACAGAACGTAACAAAGCACAGTATAATTTGACTCATTCCCTGACCAAAGACTGTTTTGATGAAAGTTTGTGCGAGAGTTTTTTCGGTCCCACCCCATCATCCTCCTTTTTTCAGAGGAGAGTGATTTCGGCAAGAGCACTTAGACCAGAGCTAGTGGACTGCTATTGATTGATCAAACACGGCCATTCAGTCCTGGAGAACAGGGACGGTTTCCATGCTGCCTTCTATCCCTCCCTAATGAAGGGGAGGCAAAGCTCGCTGCCTCCTTTGATCCAGCAGGGATTAAAACAGTGTTGCTTATGGAGGTAGAAAGATCAGGCCGCCTGTCTCTCTGCCTGTCTGATGAACTGCCGGGAACGCCGTACAGCCCTCAGCTGTGGAGTTTGAGCCTGGGTCAGTTCACGGAGGAGCGAGGAGGTCTTATTCAATATGACCACCTGACACTACGATGCTTTGATCACCAGCCTCATCATTGGCTCATCTTTATTTATTTTCAACCCCGTTTTCTTTCTTCTGTGGATTTTCCAAGATATATCTTCTCCATCTCTTGTTTGTTTCTCATTTCCTTCCAGAAAGATATCTGTGTTTGTTGCCCTTACATGTTTCCTCTGTCTGCAGACAGTTGTCTATGTAATGCATCACACTGAAGGCAACCGATCTGATGTTTTTGACAGTGTATTTGCAATAAGGAAGGCAGGTTAGCATCAATAAGATCATTTTTGATATGCGCAACAGCGCCTTGGACAGCTATTTGAAGGAAGTCCTGAAAAACACTAATAAACTTGAAGCCACGCTCTCAATAATTAAAACTGATTTTCTCTGAGAGAAAATATTTTCGAGGGAGCTGGTGAGGTTGAAGGCTTTGATACAGCCCAGAAGCTTTCATAAAAGTTTTAGATGTAGAGAGAGTAATTGACATTTTTCACAAGTTGGCAGTCAGAACCACATGCGCTTTGCCAAGTGGGCCCTCAAGTTTGTGCGGTCAGTCTCGCTCTCTCTTTCTCCCATCTTTTCCCTTCATTTTACAGACACACACACACACACACACACACTTTCTGTCTGGTGCATTTTCAGTTTGATCTGTTTTATGGATTTCTCTCACAACTCAGTAGAAAAATTCAATTAATTGAGTCGTGCTGTGAAATATCTATCAGATCCGGATACAGTCGTTTTTCAGAGTGTGGACCATGCAGTATTCATATCTGCTTGATGCATAGAGTGCAAAACATAAGCCGTAATGGAACAGCTGATTTATACACGTATTCGCCTGATTTATCTGCTGTTCCCCGCACACATTGAGTCGGGCACTTTAGGTGATGAAGCAGTGGGGCAGGTCCTTTAGGTTTTCGAGCCCCGGGGCCGCAGAATGCGCTATGTTATGAACGGTGACGTGCGGCTCCGCTAAAAACCCAACACCTGTTGTATGCCCTTGTGAAGCCAGTGTTACACACTGCTATAGCCTTCAAGCTGTTTTAGAATGGTCTGTTTATGCTAAAGCTGCCCACCTCAGGGGTGTTTGCGTTGCTATTTATACACACAGTTTATTTTTTTCCCCCTCCACATGTATGTTCCCACAGAGGGGGATGTGGAGATATTAAAGAGACACTGATAGCCGCTGGCAGAAGCTGTAACTGCGTCTGATCGTTCTCTCTGGGAGCCCCATGCGTGAGAGAGCGAAAGCACAGCGAGTGGCATCGGAGACGGTGAGAGATCGCCGCTTTCTGCTCCGTTCGTTCTTTCCCTCCAACTACCTGCTCATTAGGCTGGAGACCGGGGAGCCGTGTGAGGCCCGGTAACTGCATGCCGGACAGAGAAAATCCTGACATTATCGCCTATTTATCAGAAGTTGCTGAACTCGTCAATGCACTTCCAGGCATCAATGCATCAATAAATCAGACATCACCATGGGCGGTCTTGACTTCTAATAGCTTTCTACCGCCCTGACACACTTTTATATACTCCGTTTTATTCACTTTTTATGTGCTAGGTTGATGTATTTTATCGAGCTAGTTACTACAGAACATAAACTAGGGATTACAACCTTGTGCATAAAAAAAACGTCAGTCCCCTGAGAGACATGGAAGCAATCTGTTTTTAATATACTCCACTTCTTATTCTTTGCACTGCTTCCACCCTTTGCTTTCAGTCACTCACTCTGCCGTCCTTGGAATGTTTGCAGAGACTGAGCAACATTTGTTTTTATATCTTATTATCGAGAGAATTTGCCTGGCCTCTCACCCCACCCCACCCCACCCCACCCCACCCGACCCCCACTTTACCGTTCTACCTGTTAAGACTTCCAAAAGCAGATGCTGTTATCTCCTGGCTTTCAACAGCCTGTCACATCCACTATCTTCTGCCTTCTTCAAAAGCTGTCTCCCACTACCTTGCTGGATGCACTCCTTGCGGTTGCAGATACCTGCTGGGAGGCACAGCCGGAGATGTCAAACTTGGACGACTGCGGGCGCAGCGGGGGCGGGGGAGGGAGGGGTTGTGGGACTAAAACAAGGGTCAGACTGATGGAAGGAAGGAGAGTGTATGAGTGAAAGACTGAGGGATGTCTCTGCAATAGGGTTTTCTTCTCTTTCCAAAGCTGACGTTATTGATTTTTCAAACCTGAAACACAGCCACAGTAGAACCTTCCATCGTCATATAGATTGGAATTGATTGCCTTGAGGCTCTCTTGTCCTGTAAATATTTGCAAGGCTTTATTGATTCCATTAGTGGCTGGCTGCTATTTGTGACAATGGTATGGATGGTTGCTTTTGGTAAGACTAAACCTGAATGCTGGGAGGCCAGTCTTTTTTCATTCTTTTTTTTTACAGCACATTAAGGTCTTGTTTCACGCGTGTATTGTTGTTTACGACCTCTCCTTGCAGCCATTACGAAGCAAATGGTCACCTACTTGATTTGTGTGGCACCTTTTGAACGCAAGCCATTCAGGTTGATGGCATTCTAGCTCACAGCCATTCTCATTAGTCCATTTATTTATCTTCAAAAAAGGCATCAATACTCCTTCGCTGCCAGATGTTTCCTTTTACAAAGCCATAAGCTGAGGAGGAGTAAGGTGTTTTGCTGTGCGGTGTTAAGAGGCTGACCTTGGATGTGCACCTCACTAGCCCAGGCTGATTTCAGCGTGACGGAAAAGGAATGTGGGAGGCCACTACTTTAAAAGAGCAGTAGTGCCACGCTCGTAAAGCATAGACACAACGCTCATATAGGGGCCAATGATGTACTGACTGTGGGTGTTTCATCTAATCTGAGGAAGCGAAAGGCCGGGAGAGTGCTGCTTAAGAGTACAGGGAGGTGGCCCACGCACTGCTGCTCTGTTAACCCGCATCTCTTCAATACCCCCCCACCTACTGCATATTCTACTGTTGTCTCAGGAACACAAAGACTATTTTCAGGCAGCCAATCCACAGAGGAGTGGGAAACTGCAGCCCTGCATGCCCCTAAAAGCCTTCATGACTTTTTAATCGGTGGCTTAGGGCTCTGCGTCCAGCGGTTGGAGAGTGGACCCCGCCGCCAGAGCTCCACTCCACGGAGGGATCAAATCCTCCCCGCTTGAATCTCGGGCCTGTCAAAGCAGTCAGGCATGGAGGCAGTGGATGGATGGCATCTGAAGGTGAGAGAGGGAGGGCGAGCGACCGAGTTGGCAGTGGAAAAGAGCAGTTTGCGGTTGAGAAGGGTTGATGGTAGAAGTCAGCCAGAAGGGAATGTTTGTAAAGGGAGAAAGAATTTATGTGAAACTGCTGAGAGAAGGAATAGCCCTGTACCAAAATAGCAATTTCTAAGGTGAGAAGGAGTTTGTTCAGTGAAGTTGTAAAGAGAAAAGTGTTGTGTGTGTGTGTGTGTGTGTGTGTGTGTGTGTGTGTGTGTGTGTGTGTGTGTGTGTGTGTGTGTGTGTGTGTGTGTGTGTGTGTGTGTTTTGTGTGTGCATGGTGGTGGCAACACATTTGGAAGTGATGGATTGTTACAGCATACCGAACGGAGTAGGAAAGGTGGGTGGTGGATTTTATTGGAGAGCTGGAAAGGTTTTGTGATGAATAATAGTCATGAGTGAATTGGTCATTGTCAGAACCCTCCAGAGCCTATTGAATCAGCAATGCTAGGGTTTTACAATGAGCTTCAGCCATGAAGATCAGCCTGTTGGGTCGTAATAGATGGAAAGTGAGTTGATGGAGGCAGGAGGTACAATGGATGAGGCTCGCTCTCACCGCTGGAGCAGCATTTGTCTGTGGGGAAATGGGCCACAGGAGGGACCTCCGTTCCTCCCACACACTGTGCAGAGATCAGAGAGCGCTACAGATGCATTTGATGATCGCGTACAGGCATATGCACCCACACACATGCACAGGTGCACACACACACACACACGCCCATACACACCGTAACTCAGGGAGGAGTAAACACGCTGCATGGGTAGCATGCTGGCTAATGATGCCCCGTTGACCCATCGCTAATGATCCCCCTCAACTCAGCCAGGAACATGATGGGCTTTGATCTGTCTGTCATTAAGGGACTGTGGAGCACATGCACATCTCGTTATTCTGATGAAGAATTCAAATATACCCAGATCAACTGGAGAGCATGTACCCATGAATATGTATACATGCATGTGAAGACACACGTAAACACGTTGTGCTCTCACAAACTTCTGCATTTACCGTTTACAAAGGTCGGGTACGCAAATGCTTTCATTTTACACGCAGACAATCATGCGCACACACATATATGCAGGAAAGCATAAAAAGCCCTTAAATCCGTGAAAAAGATTAAACATGTAATTTACTCGCCATGGTTAAAGAGAAGTAATAAATAAAATAGATGATTTATTAATATCCCGACTTGTAATCCATTGCATTATACGTGTATTAAAGCACATTACTTAGCATTGCATGGTGAGCGCTAAAGTGCTTCTAATAAAATTCTTAAGTGCCTGCAGGCATTTTAAAGCAGTGGCAGATCTCTGAGCAGTATCTCTTCAGTGTCTCACTAATGGGACTGATGTAAATATGTTCATTTGTGAATCTTCCTTCCAATTTAGTGCTGCTCACATTGTAGATGAAGATTATCCAGGGATTATGAGGCTTGAAAAAAATGCTATTTGATGTGTATTTATGCACGGCTTATAGATGTAGTAATATGGAATTAGGTCCCATCCTGGGTGGAAAATATACAAATATGAAAAAAAAAGTGGCACTCCTACCTCCCCCATCTGGCTCGCAGTCAGGTTGTCATTTAGTGATATTCGTTTCCAAAAGTGGAAATTTAGCAGACATTTATAATGTAAATCACAGGCTATAACTCTACGTGGTGTGGAAGGACCGCATTAAGCCTTCAAATCACTCATCCTGTTGCTTGGGCGCCAGTAACATTATGCCTATCCGCTTGATCGTTCACATATTTCAATGTGTGATTGCAGCCAACAACAGTCAGTGCCTCCGCTTTGTAGGTTGTTAGAGGTGGAGAAGGTTCAGAGAATTACCAACATGATTTTTTCCCCCCCTATACTGGTGTGTTAAGAGCAGTGATGGGAGCATTTCAAGAACATGGCGGGGAAGAAATGGTCTCTGAATGCATTAACCTGATGGAAGATGGTGTTCCTATTTAAATTTATGTAATTTCTAATGATGTCCTCCAGGATATATGTGACATTGTGTGAAGACTAAAATTGCTGTGGTTGGAATTCCCTTTTTTAATGTGTGTGTGTGTGTGTGTGTGTGTATATATATATATATATATATATATATATATATATATATATATATATATATATATATATATATATAAGAGCTCTTGCATATTTATAAGGCAGTGTCAAAAAAAGAGCTAACCTTGGTTACTTTCACAAATTCAAAACTTCTTTACACAGTTACATTTTTTCTCTTGCATATAAAATGGTCACGTTGGTTTCCAGTGAGTTAAATGTTTGACTCCAGGATGAGGCAGGGTGCATTTACCCTGAAGCAAGTTTCTTAAGCTTAACCCTCAACCCAAATGGAAGAAAACAAGCCTTGCCAACAACACTGCAGCAGCACTGGAAGCGATGTTAGCTTTGAGTGCAAGCTCACGAATATAATTAGAAAAACATCATCAACCTCATATATTAGATAGCAATGTTGGCACAAGGCTCCAAGCTGTAGCTTATGCCAGTGTTGTGATAACTACCAAGGGGTATGGTTTGATTTTATTGTCAGACGGCTTGTAATTTTGAGATTGCCATGACACAGTCTTTACAAGTGGAAATGTGGGCTTGTTACATTTATCATCAGATGAACAGATGATGGGCATTTCAGAGGGAGAAGGGCGAAGTATGCTGAGCGTTTGATTGAATGTATAAAACAACTATAATTCAATTTAGTGGATAGATCTGCTGCTTATCTCAAATTGTTTATTGAGATAATCAAGAGAAATAAACATATTTAATGTCCTATTGTGGTTTGTCATTATGCATCATCCGTGCATCAATTTAAAGTATTCACATATATGAGTTTATTAAACGTGTGTTTCTCGCACTAAACCACCCTAAAGGATCATGTGGAGAAGATACAACAATTAGTATCCCCGACTGAGACATTTTTCATGCTTTGTTCAAGTTGCATGCTTCTCACTCAGCACCCGTTACTGTATCTGATAATTGAGATGAGCAATGTGGTGTGAAGTCATGTAAGAGCCAGCCAAACGCCTCCATTAGCATAATGTCAGGGCGCTCAGATCTGCTGTCTGCCTGCTGGCATGGAACTGGCTGCCTGTCTTCACACAATGCCACATAGTTGTGTTCAGCCTCTGTCTTTCCTCCGGCTTTGGGGAAGAGAGGAGGGTGGGGGGGGAGACGATATGGTGCGCTTCAGAGAGGCCTCCGAGGTCAGAGATGTGGCCTGCTGCGATGTTGGTGAGGAGGCTGCAGCTTTGAGGTTCCATCTGAAGAAAGTGATTTTAAGGGGTGATAGTGGAGCTCTCACACATCACAGAGAAATATACTTGGTGCTCCAGCATGGATGATAAGAGGAAATAGTGGTCAGAGGGACACTGTAATGTGGTGGAGAGAGAGGCGATGATGTGACAAGCCCCATTCTGTTAGCTCTCACACTCCAGAGGTCTCAATTAAGAGCAGGGACTCTGTCCTCCCACAGGCTGCCCTGCTCACAAAGGTGATAATCTGGCTATACATCCCCCCTGGCCTCCTCCAAAATTAGAAAAGATGGAAATTGCATCTATACATTCTCCAACTCTTACCCGCCAAAGACCCAATGTGCATTCTGTGTGACGCATCTCAAATTTAAGAGACTCCTGAGATCCAAAGCTGTGAGTGGATGATGCATTGACACAAAAAGAAGGTGTCTGTCTTCTGCAAAACATGTAAATAAAACATTGCCCACACCAATTGCTGTCCACGCTTGGGCTCGGGGGAAGGAAGTGAGACGGATAGGTAGATTTTGTAAATGTAATGAAGGGAGATAATAATTCTTTTCTGCGTCAGCTGCTCGCTGCTATTAGCATTACTGGCAGCTCTGCCACTCATCGCTTGTCGCCTATGCACTTACTGCCACAAAGATAACAATCCCAATCACCAGCCAATCCACGCGCATATATTACAATCGCAAGCGCCCTAAAACCTCGCACCTAGCAAAACACTATTAGCATGCCAGTGATATCTCCACAATTCAGAGATTCAAAGGGATCGGCTGGGGAGAAAAGCACTGATGGGACATGGCAGTTTGAGTCCATGCATTTTGCCTGATAATATTCCATTGTCTGCATCTTCAAGATGCACAAACACACAAGGATGAGCGTATTCACATACATTCTCATGCACCTGCGCACACACACACACACACAAACTACAGTGTGAGAGATAAAGGAGAACAAGGAGCAGGCAGGTTGTCATAATGTCAAGAGCAAAAGTGACTCTCCTCCAAAAAAAAGGTTCTAGTCCATCTATATGTTAATGGTGGGAAGTAAAGATCCAGATTCTGTCTGGCACATCGAGCAATTAGATCAAGACCAGTCTGATATCTTTATGGAGCTACCCACCGAGGTCCCGCGCTGGACAGGAAGCATGGCATTGCAGGTGCGTCTGATCATCTTCACTTCAATGCGTGTGAAATAATGTTTTCCCCACCATACAGTCTACTAATTAGGATCTAATTATCCGGGCTAGTGTAAACAATCACGGCAGATGGCATAGCGTGCGGTATTAACTCTAATGACCCAAGGCCCTGTGGAATTCACATTTCAGCGCGTTTGTTTATTTTCCTCCATTAGTCTTTGCCCTACTTTCTAAATTCACTTAAGCCTATTTCCAACCTTCTCATGCCTTGAGAAAAACCGCCCGCCTCTCATTCCCGATGCAGCTCTCGTTGTTTTTTTTTTCGTTTGTTGCTATTTCTTCCACTTACTGTCGTTTATCTGTTTTGTGTTGCTTTCTCTTGTTGTTTTCTTTGTTTTTGTTTTTTCAAACATTGTCAATTAGCTCTCGCAAAGATCAAGGGAGAATTTGTACCTATTTCCTCCCCCACCCGCTACCATCTCCCTTCTCCCTGGTGAGAAGAGGCGAGTCGGAGAAAGATACGTGTGTGATGTGGCGCACAAAAAACCTTACTACTTCTTCCAAAGCGCAGAAGCCGCCTGTCCCACCTGGGAAATAATGCTGTGATATCAGTCACACACGCACGACAACGGGCGGCAAGTGTGGATCATTTCCTATTTTGTTTAACTTAGAAGAGCTCTCCAAACCTGACTTCGTTAGGAAAAAACAATTTCACATCTCTTGTCCATAGAAGGAAAGAAATTGCCAGAGTGTCTGGGTTACATTTCTCGTTGATACATTGATCTGTTGGCTCCAAGAATATGTTCACAGCTCGCTGCTACAACACATAAATCTGATTTGAGTGGCACAAAGGCAGACAAGAAGCCACGCTTTTGTCTTTTGCAAAGCGTGGACTATCCCTCGGTGATCAAATACATAACTTTCTACATCTTTCTGCAGTTGTTCATTTGTGGTTTCTGCACCGTTTGTCGGGCAAGGCTGAGCTGACTAGAGACGTGATGCTGCAGAGGGCGTGTAATGGTGGCTGTGGGTGTGTGAGGTCTCATTAATTGACGCTGGGCCTTGTGCCTGTGCTCCTCTGCGTGCCGTGTTCTCTGCCAGGAGCTGGACTCGCTAATTAGGCTCCTGGATATCACAGACACGTCCCTCGGTACACCATACAATATCGTGACTCAGAAGGTGCTAAAGAGGAAAGAGCAGGGCGAGAGGATGGAGGAAGATGGGAGAGTAAGGAGCGATGCCATGAGAGGAGGAAAAGATGGCGAGACTTCTCGACAGAGAGCTCATTTGGAAGGGAAGTGGAGAGAAGGTGCAAGAGATGACAACTGATGAGAGGGCAATGAGAGAGAGTGTGAAAACTACTGTGTTGGGAGAGATCGCAGCAAGAAAGAGAAAGTGCCACAGCACACAGAGAGGAAACTGACATTGTGGTGGTATAAAGCGGAGAGAAATTTAAGATGGGAAGAGAAAAAAAGAGCTTGGAATCAAAAAGAAAAAGACAGTTTGAGATGGGCAGAGCATAGCAGAGAGGTAGAGAGGCACTCAGAGGAGCAGCGAGCCAAACAAGGGAAAAGTCCAAAGAGAAAGGATGTGTGTGTGTACGTGTGTACGTGTGTGAGAATTTGTCTGCTCTGCCTGCGAGAGTGTGTGTCCAGATAATTCAATCTGCTGCCCATTGACTGGCCTCCCGCTCCGTCTTCGCTCCTAATTAAATCTCCATTTGTTGGCTGGATGCTAGTGCTTCTAATTGTGATGCCGTAGCATCTGATAGGCACACCTCGACACACACACATTGGCCCCGCAGCGAGTGGGATCCCAGACACGTCACCGCGCTACATTACACCTCAATTAATCACTTCAATTACGCATCAATTAACCCGTGGCGATCCACTAAACACAGCTGGCGCTATTTTTTTTCTGCAGCGACCGGAGGACTTTCTCTGCGACATCAAAGCAAACTCATCATCAAAAAGAAAATCACTTTACACCGCTCAACATAAAATCAATTCTCCTAACTGCATCTCTCTCCTCTGCGCAGCGAGCATGACTGTACGAGTTTTTAAAAGCATGTCACCTGGGCCATGGAACCTGTATTGCCACAGCATGGATGCCAGAGAGATGCATAAACATGTTCTAGGGGCTATGAATACAAAGGAGGGAGGGAGGTATTGAGCTGTGATGGACTGGCACACACATGCGGCATGCAGATGCTGATCCATGAGCCATTTCTTTAAATGAGTTGCCGGGTTAGATGGAGGCTCTTTATCTCCCATCCCATGGCCTGCTTGTTTGGCTCCGGCTGTAATGGGTCGCTTCACCTTGCTGCCTGGCGTTGGAGGACACCCTCCTCCCTCCTTTCATTTCACATGCCCCCCCTCTCATCCCTCACCTCAACCTGCCTCTACATCACTTCTCCATCTCTCTCTTTTATCATTAAGCTCTGCATTTCTCCCACCATCTGTTTCACCGTCACTCTCGCTTCCTCGTCGGTGTCTTTTCTTGTTCGCTCTCTATCCAAATCCCTCTCTTTGTGTCCGCCTGTTTTCTGACTCACCTAAGTGATGGAGTGTAAATCTGTGGGGTGCCTGTTGTCACGGTGACAGCAGCAGGTGACAGAGTGACAGTTCAGTCTGACCTTCAGGATGGATTGTGTTTTTTGCGTGGGAGGGGTTGAGGAGGCACGACTATTTTGTGTATCTATTCTCCAAACATTGTCATCTCATCTTGTGGAGCAAAAAACGCGTGTGTGTGTGTTGTGCATGTGTGTATCCATGAGGGAGGTGTCTCGACAGCTTTTAAGAAGCTTTTAACCCCTCTCCACCAGCTCAATAGCCCACACCCTCTCACCAACACATTACTAGGCCAAGGTCACTGCTATGACTGTTTCATAACCCCCATCAGAGAGGCTCACCATGACCCATCTCGCATGTTAAAGTCCAATTGGAGCGGCTAAATGACGGCTCTAAATTGTCCTTGATGACACGATGTGCCACGAGGTGGACTGGAGGTGGTCGATGGAGCAGGGGAGTTATGTGCACAAATGTATGTGTGTGTGTCTAGAAAGAGAGAGAGAGGTGGAGAGAAAGCGATGGCGGGGTGGAGTGAGTAGGAAATGTAGAAAGAGTATGCAGATAAAAAGGCAGCAGACCTCCAAATGTTTTAGCAGGCAGGCGCTCCACTTTATCGCTGCATCTCAAAGATACAGTTGTGCCGAGTGCCAGATGTGGTTACCTGGCTTGAAACACAGGTGCCTGAGGATTAAACCGAGGGGAGAAAGAGCTCTCTGCTGCTGGAGTGGAGCAGGGGTATGGAGGTCAGGCACAAAATAAGCCCGAGAAAGACTAGAAGACAAAAGCAGAATGTGAACGCAGTCTGTGTGATTGCATGCCAGCGTGACGCGAGGGGGAACACAATGGGCCTTGGTTTTTAAAGCTGCCCCTGTGCCTGTGGTCTTTGTCTCACAGCCATTAAAATTCTGTGTATGCAGCAAGGGACCTGGCTGGAGACATGCCACCATTCAACCTCAGCTGTCAGGTTAGAATAAGGTGTTTTCATATCACTGGTGAATGGGTTAGTGGTGCAGCTTGACTGTTGGGGCAGCTGCTTTGCACAGCAGCCACATTAAAGCCCTCCTGGTCCTCCCATGCCAGCTTTTGGTCTTCCCTAGATCTGCCGACCTGTTTCAGTTGCCTTTTATCTGTGCTTATAGTGCTGCAGAAATTCATGGTCCGGAAGGACTGACCTCAAGCTTTTCATCTGGGGGCTTGAAGCAGGCACTGCCTTCACCTGCCAAAGTCACCACGGTCCCTTCGTTCGTCACTGAAAGGGAGGAGGCCACAACCCACCTTGTTTCTTCTAGAAAAGATGCCAGTTTTACCTTGACAGCGAGGCCAGAAAGCCGCAGTCACATGGACTAATGTCCTCCAATCACAAAGTGGATTTGATACTCCCCTATTTCTCCATTCATGTGGGTCTGTAAGCATGAGACATACTCTATGTTCCATGAAGGCACAGTGCTTAAACGAGATGACACCTGATACAAATTATGGATCAAACCACTGCAATAATGAAGCAACAGTGGAGGCTAACACGTCCACCTGACATAGTGACAGCAGCGTACTCTTCCACAGTGAGCCGTCAGACTGTACTTATTATCAGAGCTTTGTCTTGCTGATGTTCCCACCTTGACGTGCATGAATACAACTCATGGCTATATATTTATCGTATTTATTTAGTGTCTGACACTCCCAGAAAGCAGAAGAAACAGGAAAACCGCACTTAAAACACAAGCCTTGTCCACCACAGGCACAAACATGTATCAGCACTTCTTGACCTCGGTGGTTCACAGCCAAGATCAAAAGCACACTGATGAAGAGAAAGGGGAGAATGTGGGTCAGACAAGAGGTTCTCAGTTGGAAACTCATTAGATGCAGAGGAATTGGTCCTCTCTTCCTTCAGCAGAACTGTTGGCGGTCGGCGGACATTTAGGTTCTCGCAGTGTCTTGAAGAGAAGATCACTTACATGGGGAGCAATCTTTTGCTGGATGTTGATTCTGAACTGCATGTGATCTCAAACGGTGGCTTTTCTCTCTCCCCATCTTGCTCTGTTCCACACAAAAAACAAACACTTTGCTCTAAATGTGAAATGGTCAATAGTGCCACAGATAGCCATTGTTCAGGGATTCACAATCAGGGCTCAAATGGATGGGTAATTTGAGGCAGAAATGATTGTGAACACATGAGTGGCACTAAAAACAGGTAACTACTGTGCACTCAATTCCCTGTTCTGCAATTTCCCATCAGTAAATTGATATTAAGACAGTTTCTTGCCTCAGATGAGACATGTTCGTCTGGTTTTGGTTTGTGCAGGTCCCTAACAGTGGCTTGTTGATGTATCCACATTGCTAAGTGCATGCAACCAGCTGGAAGTGGTTGGGTGTTGCCTTGGTGCGTTTGTTCAGGCATAAGTGAATGTTCTGGGAGAGTGTGTGTGTGTGTGCGTGTGCGTGTGTGTGCGTGCGCGTGTGTGTGTGTGTGTGTGTGTGTGTGTGTGTGTGTGTTAGATATAAGAAGAAATGATGCATTTACTAGTGGATGGAATTACATCAAAAGCCACCACTACGCTGGGGAAAATATGGATGGCTCTTACATTTGGGGTCGCGTACAGGAATCAGTTTCAATGGTCTGTTGGGTTTGACGGTGTTGTTTTTGGAGAAATCCATGCAGGTGGTAGAAATATTAACCAGGTAGTGGAGTGTTTTCTGCTACCAAAAGAGAAAAAGAATTGAAAGACCTTTTTTTTTCGAAACAGAAAGCGCTGAGGAGGCTGTTGTTTGTTTGCCTCCATTTGTAAGTGGTCTCTTTTAGGGGTAATAGAAGAGAGTAAGCTGCCGCTTTCAGAGCGGTATTGTGTGCGCTGGTGTGTATGTGCGTAGCCTGTTCTGTGAATGTGTGTATGTATAGCCATGGCCGTCTGTGTGAAACAGAGAGATGCACACTCACACTTGTATTTACAGTTTCAATCAAGTTCAATTTCCTGCATCCCCTTCCCTGCTTGGCGAGGCCGCCTCACATTCCTCCAGTTCCACCACACCGTCCCCTGCATACGCCACCATAAATATTGGGTGTCAAGTTGTCAACCCTGCTTGTGGAGAGCGAGAAGCAGGCTTCAGCGATCCGCTGTTGAGAGTGAGTCAGCTCGTGTGGTAGACCTAGAACCAGGCGCGCTCCGGGCCTTTGGCGGCTTACTGCAACTATTAATACAGACTTTAATTAGCCCGCCACAAACACTGGCACAATCGGCTCAGTGTCGCCTGTGGCTGGCGAGGCAGACAGATCAATAGGTCTGATCATGCCTTTTTCATCAGCTCAAATAAAAGCACTTTGTCTCCCAGCTCAGCCCTGGACATGGCGTATCACCTTAAAGGCTTTCTGTGGCTGCACTGGCTGTGTGCAGTGTTGCGGCTGGGGCCTGTATAATCTGGCTGCATTAGAGAACTATAAAGATAAATGAAGGGAGGCACAGAGCATAACTCATCCTGTCAGAGAAGGGGGTTTAAGGCTGGGAAACTTTGTGTTTTCTAAAGCAGCCTCTACCACTCCCACCCCCCATGGCTTCCTAGTTTCGCACTCTCTCTCTTCCTCCTACTTGCTGCCATTCTTTTTTTTTTTGTGTACAATCTCTGCTATATTTTTCTCCATCTGCTTTCTGTCTATTCCCCTTTCCCTCCTCTCTCCATCTCCCGCTCCCTCCCCGTCTCTTTCCCCCATCCTCTTTCACTGATCTAGAGGTATGGAAGAGTTCATTTACACTTCCCCTGCTGCACAAATTGCTCCTCTACCTCTTTGCCAGCGCATTTCAGTTTGAAATAAAAGAGTAAGCTGCTTTTGCAGTAACAACTTATTTCATGTGCTTTTTGGCAGGCTTTTCTGTTGACCTTCAAGTTCCCAATCAGTGCAGAAGAAAAATGTAAATAGCTTGTTCTGAGTCCCCATTTCCTGAAATTGTGTTGTGTGTCCATTCACAGAGGTTACTGAATCACTGTACCACTACCTTTTTACCCGCTATCTTTCTTTCTTTCGCTCTCACTTTGTACTTTACTTTATGTTCTTCTCTTTGTGTTTCCAGATGATGTTGCACCTTATTTTAAGATGGAGCCTCCTCAAACCCAGGTTCACCTGGAGGGGAACCGCCTGGTCCTGACCTGCATGGCAGAGGGCAGCTGGCCCCTGGAATTTAAATGGATCTACAACGGGAGCGAGCTCACGCGTTTCTCCTTGGAATACAGGTGAGGAATGCAGCCTTGCAAGCCCGAGTTGATTCTATTATCTTTTCTTTTTTTTTATTCATCATTTATAATTAGCTTACTACACAAGGACATTTTAGCAGCATTTAATTGTAACTAATAGCTCAATTGCTCATTTTTATTCATATTCAAGGCTCATTTCTATGGATTTATTCAGGACTGATTTGGCTGCATGTCTCCCCTGAGACATAACATTTTGTGTTCAGGGGATTGTTAGATTTTTCCGATTTGTATCTCGCACTGTATTCACTATGCAGAGATGGTGAAAGCAGATAACTCTTTATTTTCTCTGTCGCTGTTTGTTGAAACTATCAATGCTCCAACTAAATCTAACAATGCATATTTTTCATCAGATTGTGCAGTGTGGGTGGGCCACTTTGCTCTGTCAGCAGTTTGATACTGTTTCACTGACCATGGAGTTCTTCTGGGCACTTTTTTTATATTTTTGTATTACTCTTAGACTTCAGCCTCGCATCACGATGCTGAGGAATTCTACTAACGACACAGAGTGTGGCAAGAAAAAGCTTCAGCTGGTGCTAACAAGGCCTTTGTGTGTGTATGCGCTAATGCATCATGTCCATGTACACTTGTGTGCCAGTGTGCCTGCATGTGTGTGTTCACAGTTGGAGTCCACAGTGAAAGTCAGTTTATATCTAATTCTATCCCTGTTTTCTTCACTCTCTACTCACAGTCTGCCCAGTCCAGTCCCCTAGACATGGACAGACTCTCTCAGGTGGCATTGTCTGATTGCGATCAGTGGCTACGTCTCCCGCCCCTCCCTCTCTCACATCCTCTTTCCTCTCGCTTTTCCCCCTCGTCTTCTTCTACTTCGTTTTTCCGTCTTTCCTCAGTATTTGGCTGTGCTCTCACGTGGCTTAGTCTCTGGGTCTTTGCAGGCCAGCCCCTCTGCTTGTTATTCTTCACCAGCCTTGATCAAAGAGGAGAACTGGAATCCATTTAATCAGAACACCCCCCATCCCCCTACACCCACTCTTACCATGAATTGCAGTGCAGGGGGAACATGGTAAGGGCGGACTCGACACTCCTAAGTGGCTGTCGCAAACCAATTAAAGGGGACCCAGCTTCTGGGGTTATCCACCGAGCATTTCACACACACACACACACACACACACACACCATTTAACATGAATACACATCAGGGGAGGGACAGAGTTGTGGGCGCCAAGGACTAGCAGGTGAGAGGTGCTCGTATGATTTGATTTAACTGACTGGAGATACAGGATAACAATGGGCTTTTGTGAGTTTTGTCAGTCAGTCAGAAACTCTTTCAGCTGTTCGCTCCACAGCCGGACTTAAGATAACATTCTTCTTTCTTTAGATTGACATCTACTGTCCATCTGCAAATCACCTCTGAATCACACTTGAATCAAATAGGCTATTTCTATTTTGGAGCATCCGTGTCTCACAGCTAAGTGGAATGCCATTTAAGCTGTGTTGCAGGTGCCCAATTAAACCTCTCGCTACATTTAGCATCTTGCGGGTGTGGGACTGAAAGCGCCAATATAATAAATATCTGTCTGCCATGCTAATGATGACTCATGGCACTTTGTGTTGTGTGTGCCCATTAGGTATCTGATCCCCTCGTTGGACCGATCGCACGCTGGCCACTACCGCTGCATTGTGAGAAATCGAGTGGGCGCTATAATGCAGTGCAGTACCGAAGTGCAGGTTGCCTGTAAGTGCAGCTTTCTTAACACACATCTAACAGTAAGGGGAGGACACTGTTTTTGTTAAAGGTTTGTGAGGCACAGTGTGCCGATAAGTCACTCTGAGCAAAGGAGCTTAGCGTTTAAAAAAGGGACATAATGTGGTAATAATGACAGTCCTACTTCATCTGGCTGGTAAGAATTTAAAACACGTTCTCTTCTCGTATTAATTTTCCTCTTTTGCTCACTTTCTTTTTCTCCCCTTCTTACACTCTTCTAATGCCGCTAGATATGGGTGGTTTTGTGGAGGCTGAAAGGTCTCAAACCGTTTCCCAGGGTGAGGGTGCTCTGATGCCGTCACCGCGGATACACAGCTTCCCCAGGCCACAGATCACCTGGTTCAGGGACGGACGTAAGATTCCCTCCAGCAGCCGCATGTAAGTCCAACTTGGTTGAAGTAGGTGAAAGAGTGGAAGGTTTGTGTGTTTCTGCTCGTGTCTTAGCAAGCATATAGGGTATCTGAGCCACTGAAGCAGAATATCTTTTACTTCAGAGAACTCCAAGAAGTTCAATACTGCTCGCAGATTTTCTCCAACCTCTCCCCACACACACACCCTGAGTGAAGTTCAGCTGAGTAGTTTATGAACAAATGTTGGCGCCGGCCGTGTTCATCATTGACTCACCTCTCAATGATAAAGCGGGTTATTATATCGCCCCTATTGACTTTGCGGGCGGAATGATTGAAGGGTAGAGATAGAGCAGGCAGCAGGGGAACCAATTAGACAAAATTGGACAAAAGGCCTCAATTGATGATATGTTTGACTGACAGCTCTCACCCCTTGGTGTGTGTGTGGGAGTGTGTGTGGGTGTGTGTACGTGTGTGTGTGGGAGTGTGTGTGTGTTCGTGCATATGTGCCTGTGTTAAGAATATGTGTGAGGCTGCATGTGCACAGTGGGAGTTCTGCGGTTGACTGTATATCAGTGTGGACTAAGCTTCGAGTGTGTGTGTGTGAGATACTTATTTTCTTGACTAAATTCATGACTGTTCAGGTATGCAAATTTCCTGAAGAGACACTGTGAAGGTAATCACCTGAGATTAATTTTGCCGTCCAGACAAACAGATGTAGATGGTTCACAACGCCTCAAAAAGCACCTCCTCATGTTTTATTCAGCAGCGAGCTCTACCATGTCGGAGCTGACATAAAGACTTTTATCCAGAGTTGCATGCTCTCCCTTAAATAACGGATTGGTGCGTTTACCCTCTGCCTGCAGGGCTCCAAAAAACACAGCACAAGCACAGAGGGAAATTGTAAGAAAAACCTCAGCCCATTCCATGAATGTTCCAGACCAATTCCAGAGCCGGTTACTATGCGGCTGACTCTTATCTGAAGTGAAGCGGTGAAGCTTTGCACCGTGACAATGAGAGCCACTGACAGGACACTCTGCATTTACCGCCTGTTTGCTCGCTTTGTGTCAGGCCACATTGATATTCAAAGGCGTGTGTGTGTCTTGGTGTTTGTGTGTTTGTGTAAGTGTCTGTTGACTCAGTGAGCGCCACGGCTCCTAATTGTCCAGGAGTGTGTCTGTTTATCCTGCGCCGATCAGTCAGATGCTGGCAGATACGAAGAGCCTAATCTGGCCGCGTGCTTAGCGTCAGCTCTCATTTAATGGGCCCCTCTCAAACGTTTGAGCCCATCAGCCTAACCAACGTTCAGCCATTCTCCTGGCACAGAAACGATTTTAAAGGCAGCGCTTGCCGTTTTTCAAGCCAGCTGCTAGTTTTTATAATGATCCATCCATTTTCTTGTATTCTGTGTTGCTTGTCATAATTACTGTAAAAGCAATTAATGTGGGGCAAATCAAAAATCCATCTTAATCCCAAAAGACATGTCACAGATCAACCAAGCCAACATGATGCTTAACCAACTCATTATAATCAATGTACAGCATTTAAATAAATGTGTATCTGTTGCCGGTCTTTGTCTGTTTCTATCCTTCATCTCTACACACTCGGGGAGGTTGCACAAAGATTGGCTTTGACTGTGGCTTACGTCTTACAAATAACTATGTCGACTCCGAAATTCATTCGTTGCTCAAAGCTGCTGTCGGACCACTTAATTTGTCTGGATACAGTAAGTATACAACCAGACCAGCCTTAACCCCCTAGGATAATACAGCGAGTACAATTACTTTGTATAAATACCCAAGTACTGCAGAACAGTACGTATAAAAAGTAACAAGAGACATTGTGAACTATTCATTAAATACACTGCAGTACCTTGGAGATGGAAGTGCTCATAAAATTGGGGGTGTGTGCTTCTTTTGAGACATCATTTCTCAGTAAGTGTTTGTGTGTGTTTATCCTTAGGATTTTATTGACTGTAAGAAACAGCTATTCTGTGTTTTAATGATACGAGTGTGTCTGTGCTTGAACTGCATTCTACTCTACCTCAAGCCGTTTGAGTCTTTATTAGGCTGAGGTTCAGCATGAGTGAGTGCCATGGTGTCAAGTAATGCTAAACTAATGTGTGTGTGTGTGTGTGTGTGTGTGTGTGTGCGTGCATATTTACTCAGTGCCATCACCCTGGAGAACACGCTGGTCATCCTGTCCACCGTGGCACCTGATGCGGGACGCTACTACGCTCAGGCAGTCAATGACAAGAACGGGGAGAACAAAACCAGTCAGCCAATCATACTCACCGTGGAGAGTAAGTACACACGCACGCGCACCCACACGCATTTAGGCAACAGGCTTCCTCGTCCACACATAACGAGCAGATCGGTTGTGTCATCAGCAGATTGCATTACCAGGTTGTTGCAAGGAGGAAAAAAAAAGTCTTACCCCTCATTATTTTTCAGCTTAACACACATTCATTCAGCAGCCCGACAACAGGTGGCTCAGCCAAAGACGTAGAAACAGACGAAGCGCCCTCTTCTGGCTTGCCCTCTCATCATTTCGCTCCTTGCTGCCGTTTCTTCTTCTCGCACTCTCCAACAGATGTAATCATACCCATTACCTACAATAGTTATCTCTTGTGTTGTGGTCCTCCAGTAACCTCGGGCTGCGGCGGTGAGTTACGGTCATGAGGTGTGTGTTGGGTAGAGCTCCAACGTCACTTCTCTGACTGCCTGGATGTCCAGGCCCATAAAGTGGACCTTCGGTTTAACCGCTGCTCGCAAAAAGCAGATTTATGAAAATGACACTGAGCAAACGGGGACTGATTAAACACGCTCGAGCACACACACACGTCAGATTAGAAGGTCGGCGTCACTTGTATACGCTCGCAACTTCAAATAAAGTTTGGCATTGCTCAAGCTACTTGTCATATCATTAGTGTTTTAGCTGAACCTGATGCTTCCCCATCCTCCCACCTATGTTCACCTTCTTTCATCTGAACAAAGTCTAGGGAATTCTTCCACTTACTGATACTTACTTTCATCTAAAATCAGTCTTTCTATCTACCAGCCACTTGTAAGGAGCCACTAAATGTAACTGTCTCTGAAGATGATATTTGTGATAGTATTTCATACCACCTATAATACAGCCTTTGATAAAAAGATATCACAGAGTCGCTTGTGGTTTATATTATTTATCCAGTGAGGGTTTTGACTATCGTATGAAGATTTTAACCTTCTCCCATGCAGAGCTGCACATTTTTAATATCAGCTTCCTCGCTCGCTCTGGCATCTGCTCATCATATTGTTAATACTGTGTTTGCAATGTGGTGCTCAATACGCATGACACAGCAATCTGTGGGGACCAGATATCACTGAATATTACTTAATCTGACCTTGCGGATCAAACAAACCGTAGTTTGCGTCTGAAAGTCAATAAGGTTTGTTATTTTTCAGCTGCATTTGTTCATAATATTTAGGAATTCTGTGGCAAAAAGACAAATACGCAGTAGAGGGAGCATGTTGTTCCGAAGGGAGCATACAAATGAGACAGAGCTGAGTCTAATAGTCAAAAGCAAACTGATGCTCAAAGTGGGCAGGTGCTTTGCTTTGTGTGAAATTCACTGCAGCTGACTTGGGTCTACAATTGTCTTTAGACACAGACAGATGTATACAATATGGTGACATTAGTAGCAAGAACTTGCTATGCAGGTCACCATGTTGTTTACTTTTCCCATTTAATTAGAAGATTACACACTTGAGGTATTCTCAACACTGAGAGTTTATGAACTGCAATACATGAGTCTCTGCTAAGGAACCAATCATGTCGTCTGAATCCATTAGTCAAATAACTTATTATATTTTCCACTGTTTACATTGTCTTTGGCAAGCGTACACAACATTCTCAGCCAATTATTAAGGAATTTAACTTAAATTAACAAATGTGTTTATTTACCAAAATCTGTAGCACATTTGAACAATCTTTATTGGACATTAAAATGTAACGCATTGAATTTGAAGGGCACCGTTTTAGCTTCCACACAACAATTACAATCCATGAATCGTGCTAGGTTTATATATTATATATTAATAGTAGTATTATTGTTGACAGTATGTGCTGTTTATACCACTACTAATTTCTGACTTCATCATTTCTTGTTCTTGCTCTTCTTAGTAGAAGTTAAATATTAGTGCTGATACTTCTTTCCTCTCCATAAATCCATCCTCCTCCTCCTCTTCCTCCTCTTCCTCCTCCTCCTACTCTTCCTCCTTCTCTCTCTGTCTGTTTCTTCTCCACTACAATACCATGTAGCAGGAGCTCAGAGACCATAAGACCGACATCATTTAAACATTCCACATAATCTCACAAAACTAAATAAATCAGCCTGTAATCTTTCATTTTAACCAATAACTTCTGACTCAAGTATTTTTTTTTCCATCATGAATCCTATGAAATGACTTGTATTACTCTTCTGATGACTTGACAACAGGCTGTCGACATGGATTGATGGGCTAATGCAAATTATTGGTAATCCTAATAATTGTCTCAAGATGATGCTTGTACCATCGCAATGGAATTAATTAAAACATATTTCCGTCAGCTGCAGTATTGCAAGATTGATCTATTTACCAGTTAGTCAATAGGTCAAAAAAATTTGCCTCCAATATTTCATTTTAAATATGACAAATATAGTCTTTCTTTGGGTTTTAAAGCTAGTAGTCTAGAGATGGCAACACATTTTTTGTCCAGCAAACATCACTCCCCTATTGTATACATGTCATGCTGCCTAAGGATTATTCTTTCATTGTGTGTGTATGCTTTGAGGTCATGTCATATATCTTCACTTTGAAATGTTGTATGTGCAGTCTTTGAATGTGAAAGCAAAATGTCAGAAGCTTTCCCTTCCAGCTGCATGCGCTTGAAGCTGTACAATCCTCCTTGACAGTATCTGGATCAGCTAAAATCACTACTTTTGAACACTGTTTGCATCTTCTTATACACACTTTACTGGGCTTTGCAATAATTATACAATTTGAAGCTCAGCTTCGCAGTAAGTGGCATGAGTAAGAATGTATGCTCGGGGAGTCCCACAAAACAATGTAAATTCACATGGTAAATTTGAGTAAACTGGGTTTTTAAAATGTTAATGCAACTGGAATTTATTTAAAACTGTGCAGCTGGAGAGTTGAACAGAGCAATCAACTGGGGAGCAGAACCAAACGGCAATAACCCGTCAGGCGGTGTTTGCAGAGGAAGCTTTGTCATTCTGCTGCTGAGAATCCACATAAATGGGTCTTGGGCGGGTGTGATTTATAATGAGGTGGCGCAAAATAACAATAATGATAATAAAAAGTTGATTAGGGGCCCTATTACCTTGGGGGCAGCCCAGGGAAAACACTTGCCACGCGGACACACGCCGGGCGAACACAAACGCGTGTGCACACGGTACACACACACACTATAAATATGCTGTAAACGCGCAATCGCTCAAACACATACAAGCACAAAGGCCCGTAGCCGTACTCTAGGGAGGTGTGGGAAAATGAGATCAGATTCAGAGAGAGATCACTGATTGAGGGCAGTGAATCGATGGTTGGCTGGAGGCTCCGTGAAACCCGTGAGTGATGGTGCTGCATTTAATCGCCTTTTGTGTTTGTCTCAATTATGCTACATAATGGTTTCTAACACCTGGGCTAACACCGTGCTCAGGAAATGCTGTGTGCACTAGAAAAAGGATCTAAAGTAAAGACAGGGGTGTTAATAGTTGGCGACGGCGTGCTGGCTACCTGCTGATGATGGTGACAGACAGTCAGTCTCTATGTGAGGATCAGTTGGCTGTGTCAGACAGTCTGCATATGGTTTATGTATGTGTTTATATCTACTCCCATGTGCTTCTGTGTGTGTGTGTGATAGATGTGGGAGGACCCGCAGACCCCATCGCCCCCGCCATCATCATCCCCCCCAAGAACACCAGTGTAACCATGGGGAGAAACGAAGCTATCATGGAGTGTGTTGCTAATGCAAGGTACATGTTCACACGGACGCACGCGGATACGGAGGAGAATGACAATTCACGTACACACAGATAGATCGGCACGCATGATCAAAACACTTCCTCTCACCTCCACATCTGATATTTAGTGATTCAAAGGAAACTTGAGACCTTTTGTTTTGACTTGACAGAAAAGTATTTTGTACGTCTCTCATTTTGTAGCTCTCCATTCTTCTCTTTGATTCAAGGCTTCACTCTGTTCCCCCTATCTCGCGAAATCTCCGTCCTGGATTCTGACTATTATCTCCAATTCAAAGAATTAATCAGAATGACAAATGCATCCCATTGCTCCATCAATGCTCTGTAACCTTGAAACAGAATATAAATCTGCATTAAAAACCCCAAACTGCGCTCTCTATCTTTTTTTTTGTGTGTGCTCCTTTTCATCTTTTTCTATTGCAGGCCGCTCGTCAAAATGAGTATTACTTGGAGGAAAGACGGGGCCGTGGTCAATACTGGGATCCGAGATTTCGGCCGTAGATTGGTCATCAGTTTGCCTGCAGTCAGTGACAGCGGCTACTACGAGTGTGAGGCGTCACTCCGCAGCAGCAGCGTCCCCTCAGTCACTGCTGGGGCCTTTCTGCATGTTCTTGGTAAATAACCCAGCTTACGTTTCCAACTTGCCCAGAGCCGCTGAGCCAAAATACTCCAAATATTGCATCAGCACGCTAACCCCAAAGTTCGGAAGAACATTGTGTTGACATTTTATACTTCAGTAATTGAGTTGATGCTGTTTTCTAGAGGATTGCAAATGCTAGCTCACCAGAGAGGGGTCAAGATATTATTTTTTTTTTAAAGCAAAGATGATTTGTGAGTTGTTCTTAAAGGCTTTAATGTTGCAATGTTTTCTTATGTTTCTTCTTTGAAACAGAATATCCTCTGTTTGTAAAAGAGCCGCCAACTCACATCAGTGCCGAGATGGAGAAGGTGGTGGATATCCCCTGCCAGGCGCGAGGTCAGGCCGTGGTGTTGGTTTTACTATTGCATGTGGGAAAGGAATAAGAAAGTATGAATAAAAATAAGAAAAGGGTCACAGTGACGAGGGAAAATAAATGATCCTCTCCTTCCTCCGCAGGCACGCCGCAGACAGACATAGTGTGGTATAAAGATGCAGTGCCCATCAGCCCGGTAAAGATCCCCAGGTACCGGGTGCTGGTAGGAGGCAGTCTCCAGATCAACGGGCTCCTGCCAGATGACACGGGGATGTTTCAGTGCTTTGCCCGCAATCGCGCAGGAGAGATCCAGACAAACACCTACCTAGCTGTTACGAGTACGTCCCCTTGAAAATATTTCAAAGCTATCTGCACCACTGCTGCTTAATTCTGCTCATCTTTCCCTCGCTGTTCCCTCCCTTTTTTATTCTGAAATCCCCTCCTCTGTTCTCGTCTCTAATCCTCTTTTCTCCCTCTCTCTCTGTCTTGCCTCCTACACCCATCTATCTATATATCTCTTCACATTGACAGAATTGTCTACTTGGATGCTCGGGCAACTATTGGCTATTTTTGATTCAGAGAACGTGCGGGCGAAGCGGAGCGATGGAAGCGGCTTGTCAGATTCTCAGAGCTGTCCCTGAGAATGAGACCTGACAGCCGCCGCTTTTTTCAAGTCTATTAAGCTCTCAGCCGGCGTGTGCGTTATTAGTGAGAAAGCTGTTTATGTCCCTCATTATCACCTCGGTCTCACCAGATTGTGTTTAACTGTGTGCCTTTGTGTGTGTGTGTGTGTGTGTGTGTGTGTGTGTGTGTGGCTGACCCCTCCCCTGCCAGGTATTGCTCCCAACATCACCGCTGGCCCCTCTGACAGCGCCGTGATTGACAGCATGTCAGTCATTCTGCATTGTGAGACCTCGGGAGCCCCACGGCCAGCCATCACCTGGCAGAAAGGTGGGTGTGCTAACAGCATGAGGTTCTTGCGGTGGGGTGTTCATTACGCCGCATTTGGATTTGTCAAAGTAGACGAGAGCTATGGAAGTTTGCATTTTCTCCAAACAAGCTTTACTTTCGATGTACTGCTTTCCCTCCTGTTTGTTTTCCCTGACGTTTCTCCAATAACCTAATCTCCCTTTTTTTTTCCCCCGTTACCCCTTTTTGTCCGCTCTCCTTCCCATACCATCAATCACATCCACCCTTGCCTGCAGGTGAACGTGTCTTGGCCAGTGGCTCGGTCCAGCTGCCCAGGTTCACCCTGCTGGAGTCGGGCAGCCTGCTAATCAGCCCCTCTCACCTGTCTGACGCTGGTACTTACACCTGCATGGCCAGTAACTCCAGGGGCATCGATGAAGCTTCGTCCGACCTTGTGGTCTGGGGTAAGCATAACAGTCTGCACATCGCTCGTATACCCCTGTGTCCTCGTTTTCTACCTTGCACTGGTGGAAAATACTGCAAACTGTGACTCCAAGCTAAAACTCTGCAAAATATAACAAAAATAAAAAGTAGCATCTTTTTAATCCATGACTTATTAACTTGTGGAAGCAGTAAGCACCTGTTTGCTGGAGGTCATTGTCAGGATATTCTGAATATATAGTCTAATGACTCATGCGTTTACTCAATTTCTGTGCATAAAACCCCACATCGTCAGTCCTTGAAAAGCATCGCGACTCCACCCGTTGGAAATACAGCGTGATTCACCCAGTTTCAGACAGACTTGGTTTAGTTCAATCCGCTGTTCAAGCACAGTCTCTGAATAACAAGCCGTGTGTGTGTGTGTGTGTGTGTGTGTGTGTGTGTGTGTGTGTTTATAGCACGTACTCGCATCAACAAGCCGCCACAAGACCAGAGTGTCATCAAAGGAACCAAAGCTGTGATGACCTGCGGTGTGACCCATGACCCAAGTGTCACTGTGAGGTAATGACAACGTTCATTTGCAATATCTCTTGTTGAATTTCTTGTCATTTTCTTCAATATAATACCATTGTTATGCATGTCAGATATCCCTTGCTTTTTTGCAGCTGTTTATTGATGCCACCCAAGTTTAGAAAACAAGCTTGTATATTAATGTTGCACTTAATTAGTTTATGAAATCTGTAAGAGCTCTTGCAGTGTTTATCTACCCATAAGACCTCCTATGGGAAGAGTTTGAAACTCTGAGTGTGATTGTGGAATTAGCCCATCGCATCTCCTCATTCTTCAGACAGTCTTGATCATGATAGAGTGTGTGCACATGCATCTGTCTCAGAGGGGGTGAAGTGATGTCTGTGGAGCCCAGTGATTAGAGTGCCTGTCACCTGTGGGCCCACGGCATTGATCAGATCGCGGGGTAAACAGATGAATATGTAAACAGAGTAATAACTTCAGACAGCGCCTTTAATTAAACGCAACACAGAGGAGATTAGCTGGAAAGCCAGAACAGTTGCAATTAATCACAGGAGCTCCTGGAGTGTATGTGAGTGTAAGAGGGCGTGGGGGGGGGGGGGGGGCCGGCCATATGTGCAGTTGGGTATATGATAAGGAGCGAAATGCATGGAGGAGAGATTCTGTACTGTATGTCTGACAGAGAGAGATGGTTTTAAGATTCAAATCCCTTCCCCATCAGCCTCACAGGGCTTTTCATCGGTGTCAGCGCCTTCTGTGTTTTGCTGTAAGAACTCACGCAAAGCAAGCAGATTTACTGTCACAACTTGGAAACAGAGTGTTAAAGCGAGAGTGTGCCATGGTGTGTGTGTGTGTGTGTGTGTGTGTGGGTGAGAGCGAGAACTACTCTTACATACGTATGTGCAAACCTCCAGGCACGTTTGGGAGAAGAGCGGCTCTGTGATTGACGTGAGCACAACCCCACGCCTGCGGCTGGATCCCGACGGGACCTTACACATCTCCCAAACATGGTCGGGTGACATCGGAACATACACCTGCAGGGTGACCTCAGTGGGTGGCAATGACTCCCGCAATGCCCACCTCAGAGTCAGGTCTGCGTATTTTCCTATTGTCTCCCTTGTCTTATCTTGTGTGTATTTTTTCTTCTTCTCATATTTATGACCGACCGGGACGTGATGGATGGATGTTTTCCCCACTGTTGTGTTTTATCGCCGCTCTTCTCTCTAATCCATCAAATCCTCTAATATTTACAATGCAAGGCTCTCGCCTGGCTGTTTAATGCTGTTATTTGCTGCCTCTCTTGTCTGATTCTATTTCTCTTTATCACTTTGTCTTTCACACACACACAAACACACACACGCATACAAACAGGCAACTGCCCCATGCTCCAGAAAACCCAATAGCGGTTCTGAGCACCACAGAGAAGAGGGCTATAAACCTCACATGGGCCCAGGCTTTTGACGGCAACAGCCCGCTGATCCGCTACGTCCTGGAGGTCTCGGAAAACAGTGAGTGGTTCATTGTGCTTCTCCATTGCTAAACTAATGCATATATTGTTTTTTGTTGGTCATTTCAAAGCTGTATGTTTAATCTTCATACACTCATTTGCGACACATCTTATTATATTACATGTCCATTGTTGCACTAAAATTGGCAGCTGCATTCTCTCTTACCCTCTACAATCAGCATAACTGGATTGCTCTCACCTGAACGCTTTTTTTGCGAATGATCAGGGCAACCAAATTGTGTTGATGCCCAACGCTCTTGTCATTCCCTCACTTGACAAATTCAAAGAACAGGGAACGCTCTCGGTAAATTGTTCAGCCATTTCTCATCGAAGCTCAGGCTTATTGAGAAGATGGCAACTCATTAAAGGGAAAATGAATCTGAGGATGCAGATGGGATCTGTTTTTTTTTTGGGATAATTGAATTTCAATTTGATATTTAGAGGGAGTGTATACAAAATGTACGACTTGCTTTTTATCACCAGCTGCAATATTATTGCTGAAAATGAAACGACGGTGTGCCATTACAGTCAGGAATAACACTGAATTTAAATTAGAAAGTGCTGTAGAGATTTTTCTCAAGAGTGTTCTCCCACAGACATTTATTGTTCACTCGCTGTTGCTCACAGCTCTGCCTATGTTTGCGTCTCCTCCGCCTCAGATGCCCCTTGGACGGTGCTTCTGGCCAACATTGAACCAGAGTCTACTGGGGTCACTGTCGGTGGCCTCATCCCAGCGCGCTCGTACCAGTTCCGCCTGTGTGCCGTCAACGACGTGGGCAGGGGCCAGTTCAGCAAAGAGACCGACCGGTGGGTACCGAGCTTGAGCCGTTCTGCATCTCCTGAATATTAAAGATGCTGCTGACATTCTGTATAACTTAATGTGTACTCTGGTGAGAACAGCGCTGCACCACAGACCGGGAACGACCTGTTCTTCTCCCTCGTTTTTGCAGTTCAATAGAAATGATTATTTCCTGTAACTCCACTTTTTGGTCTTCACTGCTTTGGGAGCGCCAGCTTCGGGATGGGCCTTTTTAGAGATAAAAACTGTGAATGAGCTGAAATTGCGCTTTGTGAAGACTTGATGGGTGCGCTGACCCAGCTTCATTTCTCTCCCTCCTATTAACGTCCTTTGCCGTTCTGCATAGTAAATTACAGAGAGGCTTGAAAGAGGCAGAGCTTCACACAGACTCAAATCTCAAGTGAATTCTCTTGACTAGCAAGACGAAGCGGTCAAACGCACCACACACAGACACACATTCATAGCTCATCAGGATTCACCTATATGCACGGATTTCTGACCCAGTCAGCATCGGCACCACTCATGTGCTGATTTTATACCTGCGGCAAGGAGCTACCTGAAATGCCATCACTACCCATCACACACTTTTTTCACCGCACACTCATTCAGAGAGCTGAGTTCCTGTGTGGAGGTACCCAGACAAGAGTGCACCACAGGAGGGTGACTGAGCGCCAGTGATAGTGCAGGGCTTTTCTGAGGCATCTCTCGGGCACACCTCTTTGATCCTAAACACTCTGCTTCATCTCCTCCAGAGCAGTGCTCCGGTGCACTGGGAAGAAATCAAGATGTCATCTTAAATTGGCTTAAGGGAAAAGTCTGCCTGGATCTCTCTTTCTTGTTCTTTTATATCTTTCTCTTACACTGGCTCTCTATTGTGCTGCTCCATTTTCACCCAGTTCCTCTTTGATCCTTGTCATGCCATAGCAAGATGTCCCTCTGCGGACAGTATTATAGAAAATATGTTTTGGACAAAGACACACTTATTCCAACTTTCCTTTATGGTGATCTAAAAAAAATACGAAAAGCGGGCTTTATTATGATTTGATGCCTATGATGAAATGGGATAGAAATATGCAGAAACTTGTGTGATAATTAATGCATGGTTTCACTCTTCTGGCTCCTTTTTTCACCTCTCTTTTCCTATTTCTTTCCTTGCCGCTGCAGACTAACGCTCCCTGAAGAGCCGCCCAGCGCCCCCCCTCAGACAGTCATCGCAAGTGGCCGCACCAATCAGTCCATCATGATCCAATGGCAGCCACCCCCGGAGAGCCATCAGAATGGGCCACTCCAGGGCTACATCATCAGGTAAAAAGACCATGACAGCCTGCATTATTCCTTTCTAAGGATAGATGCCTGTCAGGGCCAATCCTATTCAGATGTGATAATAACTGTTATGTCAGCTCCTTTTCTTCCTCTCCATTTTGCTTCATTCTCTCTCACCTCCGCAATGGAATAATTGATGGAATTAAATACCTTCCCCACCATTCATCTGTTGCCACCTCACTTTTTGTATCCGTTTCAACACTGTTCCGCATGTCTTCCACTCCATTACCACTACCTCTTCGGAGAACCAGTGTTCTAATATATTTATGGCTTGTCTGTATGTCTGTCTCTCCTTCCTCCCCCTGTCTATCGATTACTCCCTCTGCTGCCAGGTACTGTCTGTCAGGGCTTCCAGTGGATTGTCAGATGAAAAACATCACCAACTCAGACCAGACCAGTCTGCTCCTGGAGGACCTCATCATCTGGACCAACTATGAGATTGAGGTGGCAGCGTATAATGGAGCGGGCCGGGGTACCTACAGCCATAAAGTCACTGAATGGACACTGCAAGGGGGTGAGAGAAACACACAGGCTCTGAGTCATGTACTGCATATGGTCTGCAAGTTGCCCGAGACTTTATTTAGTTCCACACACTAGCCTCATCGTGTTTGTCCCCTGCGGCCCAGAACTTGTGACTGATCGTTTTTTCTAATGATCTGTTTTGAACCACCAAATTAAGCGTTTTCTGCACAGCGGGCTTTTAAGAAAATCCTTTGCTAACCTTGAAAAGGTGATTCACACTTGTTGGTAAGAAGACTACTGCAGTTGTCCTACTCCCGTCTCAATCAGTAGTCAGTATTTGGCACAGGCTGCAGCAGCGAGACTTATACAGGAATGTAAAAGACATGGCAATGTAAGTGCTATTTGCCTCTCAGCACTGCTTTTTGTGTCGTTTTTATGTTGGTAATTTCTCCCTAAGTGCTGCAGGATCGTAGAATAAATTGTGTGCAGACATGAGCCGATAGGTTCATCAGAGCTTTTTTATAAAATGCAAGCCAAGCTTTTACTTTGGTTCAGATCACTTTCGTCTCGTAGATCTTAATAGTGTCAACTACTTTGGGGTGGTTTAAAATTGTTTCATTGACTCTGCGTATAGCTAGGTGGTGATGTGTGTCAGACTTGTCGACGTACCTTTCGATGTTTCCAAAGGAAGCTTCCTCGGTTGACTTCTTTTCTCATTGGACATGCAGAGTAGTATAATTAGAACACACATTGTGAACTTTCCCTCGTGTCATAAAGCTACATATTTCTGTTACACCCAGTGATTACCACACCTTATGTTGCTTGCCTCTCCTGTCTATTCAAAATCTTCAGAGAATGAAGATTCAGTCACATTTGCCACTGTAAACTTAAAACCAAGCCAGATCCAAGATTATTTTTTGCACCGAATCTAGAAAAATAGCCAATGTACGCTATAGCTAATGCATCAGAGTGCTGGAAGGTTAATTCATATTTTAATTTTAAGAATATTGAAATAATGCTTTCTTTACTGACTTTCCTAAAAAGGCAATGCATAGATTACAAAATTGTAGCTGCTGCTCGACTTTAACTAACACAAGAAAGAGAATATCGCTCTTGGTTTGGATATTCGGCGCTGGCTGCTACTTTGATTTTAAATTCCTTTAACTTGTATATAAAGCTTTGGAAGGCTTAACACAATCACATATCTCTAAATCCCTGTCATGTTAAATCCACTCCATGGACAGAGATCCTCTACACCAGGCTCACTAAATATTCTCAAGAGCACTCATAAGAAAATTGGGAGTATTTCCATTTCCTATATTCTGTTCCACTCGCTGCCCAGATGCATTTATTAGAAAGGGTGAATCAGCAGATATTTTGATTTCATTAGGTTTTACAAGTGTTTGTGATGTATCTTCGTCTGCTACACTGGTGTCAAATTTAAGCTGATTTATTTTTAAAGCTTTTTGTTATGGACTAGTCTAAAAAACCTTGCAGAGGCAAAATAAAGTTGACGGATAAGCAGAAAGTCTTTCTCATACTTACCTAAACGCAGCCGGTCTCAACCCCAAGCCACTCTTTAAATCACACACAAATGTATTCTCTCTGTCCGAGTTGTCTTCTTCACTTGTCTCTTTTAACACACATTGCTTGGTTTTGCTTTTTTCTGGTCTTTTCCCTTTCTTTACATTTCCGATACTTCTGCTGTATAAAAAAAAAATCTAAGTTTTCTCTCATGCATTTACATCATGAAAGTTGTTGAACGTATGTTTGTTTGAGGATGTAAAAACGGCTCATGTCAGTTTATTTTTGCTGGCCGATTAAAACACACTTCAGATGCTTCAGAAATTATGGAATCTACCTGGCGAGCACTAATGTTAAAATCTTGGAAAGTCTGCATGCTTAAAGTGATGCTTGATCAATCGACAAATTAATGAGTTAGTCTGATGCACCTGCAAAAACAAACAAATGTACTGCATTTGTAAAAAAAATAATAATAATACAGGATTGCTGTGTTTAATTACCAAAATCTTTGAAAACCTTGAAGATTTGTATTTCATCTCCATGTCTCTCTCCCTGCTAAAAAAATAAATAATAATTTCATCAACTGTCAGTGAATAACGACAGTGAACAAGGCACTCGTGTTGTTTAGCTCAGCTCTCATTAATGAGACGTTTCCGTCACTCCAATGAAGGCTCAAGAGCAGATCACGATGTGCATTTAAATACGTTCAAAGGGAATTGAGGATAGCGTGGGGGATACGAGGACCGATACCGGCCAATCAGCTTCATTAATATGTGACTACCCGACGGTTTTCCGATGTTACATCAGAATCACGTGCTCATTTCAAACAAACTGCTGCGGGGTTCACCTGGAAGCCGCCTGAGGCAACTGCTCTCACACACGGTTTGACTGGCGTGTTCTTTCCTCCCCAAATGAGCCCAAATAAAAATAAAAAAATAGCTCCCACCTGATTCTCACACTCTAAACGAGGCTCATCTGAAAGTGCCTCTCGAACAGTTTTACGTTCTTCTCTTACCCTTTCCTTCTGTCACTCTGTTTTCTCTCCCTCCTCTGGATCAGTGCCCACTGTGCCACCAGGAAATGTACAAGCTGAGGCTGTCAACTCCACCACCGTGCGTTTTACCTGGAGTGCCCCGAGCCCTCAGTTTATCAATGGAATCAACCAGGGATATAAGGTGAGCCGCCCCTCTCTGTCAACTAGTGCCCTCTAGTGGCCAGAGCTAGAGAAGGGCTCTGAAGGCAAACTCTCGTCACATAGGCGGAAAGCCTAATCTCCTGAAGGGTTCATGAATTTACCAAATGAGAACAATTTTGATTAGACTTTTTATGTTTTTAATGAAAAAAAAATCTCAGTACACATAAAAGTGCACATTTAACATCCAGTGCCTGCTCACTCCATCATTTCCAGCTGCTGGCGTGGGAACTCAGTCGTGCAAACGAGGTCGCTGTGATCACGGTGCGTCCCAACTTCCAGGACAGTGTTCATGTCGGTTACATCTCTAGCCTGAAAAAGTTCACCGAATACTACTCGTCTGTATTGTGCTTCACTACCCCTGGAGACGGCCCGCGCAGCCCGCCTCAGCGGTTACGCACTCACGAGGACAGTAAGTTTTCCCATTCAGGATATTACATGGTGTTTGTGAATAATTACATGTTAGGCTGTGGCTCACTCTGTTTACTTCCTGTTTTATTATTTTTTTTACAGCCCCTGGTGCGGTGGGACACCTGAGCTTTACTGATATCTTGGACACCTCACTAAAAGTCAGCTGGAAGGAGCCACAAGAGAAAAACGGTGTTCTCACAGGTAACCATTCAAGATAATTATGTAACGTCCACATGTCTTCTCCGCTTCTGTCTCTGAGGCACCATTCAGAAGTTACTGTGAACTACTATTTTGAAATTTACCTCTTTGTGCAGGCTATCGCATCTCCTGGGAGGAGTTCAACAGAACCAATACTCGAGTCACACATTATTTGCCCAACCTGACTCAGGAGTACAAGGTGACAGGGCTCACTGCCCTCACCACTTACACCATCCAGGTAGCAGCCATGACTGCGAAGGGCCAGGGCCTGCTCTCTGCCTCCACTATTTCTTCTGGTGTACCACCAGGTGAGTGTTCAAATGTACGGATTAACTATTTGAGGCTATGGTTGGTAATCTTTAAATTGTGTGTGAATATATATATATATATATATATATATATATATATATATATATATATACATATATATATATATATATATATATATATATATATATATATATATATACATATATATATATATTAGGGCTGGGCAAAGTTGAAAAAATGAACTGATTAATCGCATGATTTTTCTGCGATTAATCGCATTATGCGCCAAATTCAATAATGAAGTAAAAACCAGTATATTGCAGGCTTGTATTTTAAAGTAATGTTATCATAACAATATAACCACACTCTGGAGCAACAGAAAGTTAACATACATGCATATATAGTTTATAAATCTGAACAGATACCCTTCAGTAGTAAGGGTCCCTGTGAGGGACAAACCACTCCTTCTTCGGTCCATGTTCAGTCTGTTGCTTACCTTAAAGATGGATGTTAAAGACCAGCAATTGATTCACTTTAGACAAAATCAATAAGTGCTTTTCATATTTTCCAGTTCAGTTCAGTTTTTCTTCCTCAGTGAGAAAAGTCCAGTCTGTGTTGACTTGAACAAGTGCACTGAACATCTTGTGATGTGAGGAAAGTTCTCCTCTTTGAGAGAAGAGTAACGATCCAGAAGTGATACTGACTTAAAGTGCTCTGCCACAGTGGATCAGACCGCGGGGTCAGGAGCTTTGCGCATGCGCGATTAACTTTCAATCTGGTCGCGGAGCCTGCCGGTAGACTGCCCTTCTGCGAGCTTTGTGGAGCGAAGCAGCTTGTTGCTGCACCGCTGCTCGTTGAGAACAGAAACTACATAACAATACCTGCGTTCACATGAGGCTCAATTCGTCAACGCTGCCTGTCGGTGAGGCTACGGAGGCGCGTGCGTGCACCTACATAAATCGCCTTCAAAGTAAAAGCAGTGTCGCTGTAATGCATTTATTTATTTATTTTTCATGTTTGATTGACCTCACGAGGGCCGGACTGGGAGAGCCGTAAGCCGCCCAGGTGTGAACTACGCCGTCTGGAGAGATTTAAAGCGATAAACCCCTCCCAATGCAAAATAAAAAAACAAATAATGCAAAAGAACAACAACATGCAGTTAACGCATGATCAAATAGTTAACGCCGTTAAAGGATTGACAGATTAATTATGCGTTAACCACTTAACCTGCCCAGCCCTAATTTTTTTTATTTGTTGTTGGATATTTTCATCACCACCCAACAGCAATGGATGAATCAAATGTTTTGACAAAATAAAAGAAGAAAAAAATCGGCCGACGAGCCGACGAGCCGACCAGGGCTGAAAAGTGCAGTTCCTCAAATGGCCACTTGATGATAGTATCTTGCGATGCTGTCACCCTCATGTTTAAATGCCCAACTTTAAGGAAGAAATAAACATGTTTAGTGCTAGATAAGTTTAGTCCAGATTTCTGCACAGCTATCTCAAAATGGAGTGGTATTTGTGAAATGTATTTTTATTCTGTCTTTCCTCCATTCCCTTCGACAGAGTTGCCCGGTCCACCAACCAATTTAGCCATCTCCAACATCGGCCCACGCTCTGTCAACCTGCAGTTCAAACCAGGTTATGATGGCAAGACATCCATTTCCCGTTGGCATGTTGAAGCCCAGGTAAGATGCTTAATATCTATTTTAAAATATTGACACAAGTCAGTTTTGTTTTTTTTTACAAGTTGCTTGATGTCTTAATATTGGTGCACAAGTTTTTTTAAATACAAGTTAATGTATTTAATATCTTCTGCTGCTGATATCACCTCTTTCTCTCTGTGCATTTCAGATTAGCATAATAGGAGAAAATGAAGAGTGGCTGATGGTTCATCAGTTGTCTAATGAACCTGATGCTAGATCGCTGGAGGTCCTGGATTTGAACCCCTACACCTTCTACAGGTGCGCACACACATGAATATAAACAGCATATGTATACAAATTTGCTAAAATAATCAATTTGTCACACGTTATCCTGATGAATACATTTACTGTCATCCAGAATAACGTTGGGATTATTTTCATTATTTCTATACTCATAAGTAGATCTTCTCTGCTTTTACAATGACCTAGTTTCATTTTGGTTATCATTAAAATTCTATCTAATCTATTGTTATATAATCTAATGTAATCCTTTCCAATATTACCAGCATATCTTGGCTAAACACCCATATTTAGATTATTTATCCATCATCTGCTGGTTTATTATTACCCCAGGTTCAGAATGCGTCAGGTCAACATTGTGGGCACCAGTCCTCCAAGTCAGCCCTCGAGGAAGATTGAGACCCTGCAGGCGCCTCCAGACATCTCCCCCGCCAACGTTACCCTGCGCACAGCCAGTGAGACCAGCCTGTGGCTTCGCTGGGTGGTTAGTGTTTTGCTTCTCTCTTTTTTTTTTTGTCCTTCTCGTTGGTAGAAATTCATGTTCAGACTGAATTGCCAAAATGCCTTTGGGATATAAATTGGATACAACATTGATAAGATAAGCTTTGTCAAATCAGATTTAGGCAATTTAATTTAGCCCATCCAAATCACAAAAAAAAAAAAAAAAAAATTCACATCCTTAAAACGTTTTAGGTTAAATTATGTCTTTCTCTATGACAGTTGGCTTCTATTCAACTGACTCACAATGAACTATCTTTTCACAAAACTTCATTTAGAATTTGGCACATTGGGTCTTGTGTATTTTTTAAATGTTGCCTCTTCCTTCTTCTATGAATTTGTTCTTGTACTCTGCATGCACTTCGTCCTTGATTATTGCTGCTTCCTGCGTCAGCACTTGGCCAATGTATTGTTTGCTACATCTGTCCATTATCATCACTGTGCCAGTTCCTGAGCTCTGCCAGGCAGTGAGAGACAGAGGCGGGATACTGCTGCAGCTCCTGCAGGATTATAAAGAGTGCATGTCATCTGGATTTACCAACATTGTCAGCTGTGTGATGCGACTTTTCAAACGTACAACAATGCTCTATGGTTGCTACACGTTTCAAAAGTGTGTGCTGAATTAAAGTAAAACTTTATCACAGCCACATGTATTTCAGTAACACAAGCACTTTGACATAATACATTGCATATCTTGTATTTAGGCAGGAGCATGATGCTCAATTATCATGATGTACTACTTATTAATAACAGGATGGTCGAGTGGCATTGTGTTTGCAAACACCAGAAAACACACTTTAGCACAACAGTTTATTTCAATATTAATAAATCACTCAAACCTGTTATGCCTTTCAAGAGCGAAACGGCCTGCTAGATATTAGGATTATAGTATTATTGATTGAAGAGATAAATGTGCAATTATTTTAAGACAATGGAGTATTGCCACATTTTATTAAAACCACTTAGTATTAAGTGCTTGGAGGGTTTATCTTCTCATATTAACGCCTCTGAGCTGTTGTAAAGTCACTGTGAAGTACAGCTTCTTCTGGCTTATTGTTTCATTAAGCACTCAGTTATGATGTCATATTGATTTTGCTTGAACTCGGGGAATATAAACAAAAAACAAATCCTCTCAGCCTCTTCCAGAGTGGGAGTACAATGGGAATCCAGATCTCCTTGGCTACCGGGTCCAATACTCTAAAGCCGGGTCAAAAGGGGGCGTTCTCTCTCACGTCATCATGGACCGACTGGAGAGGGAGTTCACGATCGAGGACCTCGAGGAGTGGACGGAATATGTGGTCAGAGTTCAGGCCGTCAATGGTATCGGCTCCGGGCCGTGGAGCCAGCCGGTCCACGGCAGGACCAGGGAGTCTGGTGAGGAAAGAAATATGTGCATTCGCATGCCGAACACATGCATGCAGGTGCAGTGTGCTGAGCTCCATCCTTAATGTCTTACTGCAGTGCCCTCCAGCGGTCCCACCAACGTGTCGGCTTTCGCCACCACCTCCAGCAGCATCCTGGTGCGATGGGGGGAAGTCCTAGAGACTGACCGCAATGGACTCATCCTCGGGTACAAGGTCAGCAGTCTCTCAATGATCTTGATTTCACAATATCTAATATCATCTTTTTTTCACAATTAGAACAAAAGTCTAAATTCCCCATCACCTGAAAAGTTCTCCACCCATATAACGATCGCTGTGTATTTTCAGGTTGTGTATAAGGAGAAGGACTCGGACACAGCTCCCGACTTCTGGGCAGTGGAAGGCAACACCACCCACAGTGTCCAGCTAAATGGTCTGGGCAAGTACGTCCTGTATGAGATCCAGGTCCTCGCCTTCACCCGTATAGGAGACGGAAGGAGCAGCTCGCCGTCCATCTTAGAGAGGACCCTGGATGATGGTAAAGATATCCATGTTACCCACTTATGTCATCATCTTGTTGTCTTTGAAATTGTTCAAAGGGTATTTTTCCATTAAGTGGTTAGATATTCTCCCTGATTTCACCTTGTATGAAAAGACAAGTGATAGAAAGCCTATTTCTTCTTCCCTGATTTGTCGTTTTATACATTTTATTCTTGGTAGTACCGGGCCCTCCAGTCGGCATCCTCTTCCCAGAAGTCAGAACGTCCTCCGTCAGGCTCATCTGGCAGCCTCCTGCACAGCCCAACGGCATTATCCTGGGTGAGTTTGCAATTTACAGATTTCCATCTGCGACCACGGATATTAGTATTTTGCTTTTGTGCTGGTCTTAAAAAAGAAACTTCAATATTGTTTGATTTTTGTACTGCAGGCAAATTGTTCTCTCGTGACTTCTTATTGACATGAGCTTTTCCTTTTTAGCCTATCAGATCACGTACAGAAGAAACTCTTCAAACGGCAACGGCGCCACCGTAGACGTGCTGAGTCCCAGCGCGCGGCAGTACACCGCGTCTGGGCTGAAGCCAGAAATGGTTTATGTCTACCGCCTCACCGCTCAGACCCGGAAGGGTTGGGGTGAGGCCGCCGAGGCTTTGGTGGTGACCACAGAAAAGAGAGGTAAAACATCGCAGCTATTTCACTGATTCACCTTTTAAATATTAAGTTTGAGCGAGACTATGAATGTGTGTGTGTGTCTGCGCTCTACAGCCCGACCCCAACCCACGAGCCGGCCCGTAGTGCCTCAAGAGGAAGTTTTGGCTCGCAGAGTGCTGTTGTCATGGGAACCAGGCAGCGACGGCCTCTCCCCCGTCCGCTACTACACGGTCCAGTACAGAGAGCTGCCGGACAGCAACTGGACCGTCCACTCTGCGTCGGTCAGCCACGAGACACAATCCTACATTGTCGATAGGTAAATGTGAAAGTCCACGTCAGCAGTCAGAATGTTCCTATTTTCAGTCAGAAGATAGGACTTGATAAGAGCAAAATATATGCCGCACATGACGTGTTTTTTTTTTGGTCTCTTTGAAGGTTAAAGCCGTTCACTTCATACCAGTTCCGCGTAAAAGCCACTAATGACATTGGAGACAGTGAATACAGCCAGGAGAGCGAGGCCATCACAACGCTGCAGGACGGTAAGAACGTGCGGCACCACAGACGTCCTCCGTTGATTTTTCTCTTCAGTTGTACAAGACAGCTTTTGTAATTGGCTGAACATGCCTTCACATCAATGTTTTGACTTTGGATTTTCACAGCGAATGCTTTATGTCAACAGTGCGTGTGTTTACTCTCAAGCTGTTATCCAGCAGACTGTTTGAATTATATATATATCACTCAGCTCAGCTGTGTTGGTTTGCTAACGGCAACATTACATTTTTATTTTTTTTTCCCCTCCCTTATCTCCTTTAGCCCCGGACAAAGCCCCAACAATCCTGTCTGTTACACCTCACACCACCACATCTGTCCTGGTTCGTTGGCAGGTACGCTGTTGCATTACTTTGTGAATGTTAGGATGGATTCATGTTTGTTAAAGCACTGGGCTTTAAACTAACCTAATCTCTTCGTAGCCTCCCGCTGAGGATTACATAAACGGAGTCCTGTTGGGGTTCAGGGTCCGGTTCCGGGAGTTACACTACGACCGGCTACGCAGCTTCACTGTCCGCACAGTTAACAGTCCGTCTGTCAACTGGGCCGATCTCACTGGTGAGTTTGCTTTTTCACTGCTTACCCATCAGCTTCGTCTGGTTATATGAAGAAAGCGGTATTAAATGTACTTTCTGTACCATGTAAGTCAGCTAATAATGCCACTCTTTCCCAACCCCGTCCCTCCTCCATCCAAACTCCAGCTCCTTACAGCATCAGGAACTTGAGTGAATCCTCGCTCACCCAATATGAATTGGATAGTAAGTCCCACATCCCCCTCACGACTCTCTTCCGTCACTCTCCATCTGTTTGCATAACATCATGTTACATGCAAATATGCCATTTGTATAATAATTTACAGCATCTGCGTTTTTGTGCCAGCAATTCCACTCAGCCATATCCACTGAGGGGCCGCCGCCAATTCTTAAGATCTGTACATGACTTAATTCTCTCTGAGCTGCCCTGTCATTATTTTAGTATGTGTTCTTTCTTATTAATCGCTGACAAATCGTCTTTGTGTCCCCTCAACAACGTCATATTTGCATCACTTTGCCCTGCAATTCTCTCCAACGGCCATCACTGTGTCTCTCTGGAGAAACTTCTTTTTTGGCTCGTTTATCTTAACTGTTCAATTGTAATACTGCTATGGGTTCTCTCCTTGCAGATTTGAGTAAACACAAACGCTACGAGATCCGCCTCAGTGTGTACAACGCGGTGGGGGAGGGTCCCAGCAGTGCACCACAGGAAGTGTTTGTTGGAGAGGCGGGTATGTTTGGTCTCTCACTGTGCAAAATGCGCTTCTTACCTTTCAACTTGACTTGAATGTGAAGTAAGTCATATGGAACGTATATCAAAATGTGATTAGTCTCTGCTCCATTCATAGTCCCGACATCCCCTCCCCAAAATGTGGTGATCCAGTCCTCAACAGCCACACAGCTGGATGTCACATGGGAGCCTCCTCCTTTGGAGGCTCAGAATGGGGACATACAGGGTTACAAGGTATCAAAATGTGTTACCTTTTTTCTGTTTTACTGCAAATCAGCCAACCTTACATCATGCCCTTCTTATTCCTATATTTTCATTTCATTCTGAAGTCTTTTATTCTGCGTGCAGATCTATTTCTGGGAGTTTCAGCTCCAGAATGAGACGGAGCGCCTGCGTACTTTGTTCCTGCCGGAGCTCGGGGTGAAGCTTAAAAACCTGACGGGCTACACCACCTACATGATTAGTGTGGCAGCCTTCAATGCTGCCGGGGACGGGCCCCGCTCCCTGCCCACCAGAGGGCGCACTCAGCAAGCAGGTAAATCCAGATGTGTTTGAGCAGATTAAGATGATTGTTCAAAAGAGCAAGGCATTTGTGTTGCTACAAACACCATACAGCAATTCACAGCTCGGTCTTTCCTCTTTTTGTCTCCCTCTGTCATCTGCACAACGATGCTTAGTCTCACAATTCTACAGCGCTTGAGTGCTTGTGTGATGTCGTATCTCAAAGTTGGCCTTCTCTTCAGTCACAAACGGTGCAGGCAAAAGAATAGATGATGAGTACTTTCGTTTTGAGTCACTGTCCCTGCAAACTAGAACTGCAGTACGGCAGCTTTAAGACAAACAATTTATGACTCACTGCTCCTATTCACCAAGAAATAGAACATTTCCACTAAAGAGTTTAATTTGGTCCTGTGAGATGCAGCAGAAAGTGATCCGAGTCTTCTTGGCCCCTTCATCCAGGACAAGCCACGAGGGTGGCGGAGGAGCAGTGAATACAGAGTGTGGGGGACACATGTAGATTAGTTTTTTTGGCTGCAACTGCACAAAGACGTCTGTGTTTACTAGCTAGCGAGTCCCTCCTCTGCGGTTTCAGCACAAAAATGGTTTACAGTATAAATTACTTGTGTCTTTTCCGCCCCCTTGAAGGCTGTGACATTGGCGAGGGGTACAAAGTGCTGAGAACTTTAAAAAAAAAAAAACAGGCAGGAATTTTGGCTCTCTGCACCACAGGGTACTGGGAAGTGGGCCAGCACAAGCTTTTGTGAATTTTATGCAGAATTGTTGCGAAATCCTGGATCTGGGTTGGGTCAGCAAGCAAATTTCTCACAGCTTTCGTTCAAGGTCACAGAATGATTTTGCACTTCTAGTTAACTTGACTCATTTGCTTAAACAGCGATAGAATTGTTTTTTATTTTTCGTATTGATCTGAGCTTGTACACCACACTACCTGTTTTGACGTGCACAAACATTGTATTATTCATGCTCTGGGAAAGAACAATGAAACCTCTCATTTTTAATCTCCATTTCTGTTCATGGTCATCTCGCATAGAGGATTTTGTTGTTGTTGTTCTTTTCTGAATATATCAGATTGCATGCTGCAGACTAGTAATACTGCCTTCACTATCATATTGGCTTAAAAAAAGAATTAAGAGTTTTGAGCCAATGGGGAAAATAACTGCGGTGGAAAATTGCAATTTATGAAAATTCACAAGAGGAACGTCGATAATGAATGACATGAAGATTGCTTAACTTCACATTACTTGCTGTAAAGCATTACAAATAATTACATTACCTTACGTTTCACTTAGCTGACGCTTTTATCCAAAGCGACTTATATTTTTGCTCTATACACCGTAGACACAGCAACAAGGAACAATTAGGGGTTAAGTGTCTTGCTCAAGGACACAACGACATAGACTAACGGAGCCGGGGATCGAACCACCGATCCTCTGGTTGAAAGATGGGCATGCTAACCACTGAGCCACAGTCACTCATTTTATAATAAATATATATAATACTACATAATTAATCAGTTTTTTTTTTTTCTTGTATTTCTTCTTCACCACCAAAAGCACCGAGTGCTCCCAGCTTCATCCACTTCAGTGAGTTGACCACCACTTCGGTCAACGTGTCCTGGGGAGAGCCCAAGCAGGCCAACGGCATCCTCGAGGGCTACCGTCTGATTTATGAGCCCTGCACGCCAGTCGATGGTGAGAAACTGTGTCTGGCGCCTAATAACGCTGCCATGCCTCTACATTCCTCAGCCGGCTTTCTCAGACTGGGATTTACAACCTCTTTCCTAGTTACCATATTCTTCTTTAACTCATGCTGCTAAAGCTCATGCTCTAATCTGTTCCAGGTGAGTGTAGGCCCTGCAGCAACGTATATGGCATAGCTGATAAAATATGTTGGATTTCTCTGGTGAGACTTTGCGCAGCTTCCACTCTCACCAAGTGAAACATGGCTAATAGCTGGCTAAATGTGGCTGCCTGGACCAGATTGTCAAGTAATTGGGAGCAGAGGTGGAATGCTGAGCCGAGGCGGCTGTGGTCCCTCGGCTATCCGCTAATGGACCCAGAGCAAAGCCGAACAGAGCAGTTAAGACAGGGAATATCAATTGGTGTATTACAAAAAGATCCCGGTGTCTCTATCTGGATATCTAGAGGGCTGCTGGATAATAGACCTTTTGCTGTTATATATGCAAATATATGCATGTCTCTGATCTCTGTCTGTGTAGTCTTGTAACTCGTCTGTGGGACTGTGTGTCTGTTCATATGCAAAAAGCTTTGCTGTTTGTCGCTTGTAGAAAGCAGCATCTAGAGTCTTAGTGTTTCCTGTACAGACTCCTCTCCTCGCACTCCAGGTGTCAGTAAGATAGTGACAGTAGATGTGAAGGGCAGCGCTCCCCTGTGGATGAAGATCAAAGACCTGGCTGATGGCGTCACCTATAACTATCGCATCCGGGCCAAAACCCTCACATATGGCCCCGAGGTGGAGGCCAACATTACTACTGGGCCTGGAGAAGGTGGGCATCTGTAAATCTGTGACTCATTGCCGCTTTTGTTCTGATATTTATGCAAACAATAACATCTCTTAGAATCAAGGAGGCCACTGTTATAACTATCCACCATTGTTTCCTCCCAAGGGTCCCCAGGGCCTCCTGGAGAACCCTTTATTTCTCGGTATGGCGCGGCCCTCACTTTGCATTGGACCAGCGGTGATCAAGGCCGTGCACCCATCACGCGATACGTCATCGAGGCCAGGCCCTCTGGTACGCTACGTACATAAACAATCCTTGGCTTTCTATACCTGGGCGAGTATTTCCTGTTCATGTGTTTTCTCATCTTGCCTGTAGATGAAGGATTGTGGGATATCCTTATCAAAGATATTCCTAAAGAAGTGACATCCTACACACTTAACCTGGACATGCTGCGAGAAGGGGTCACCTATGACTTCCGAGTAATTGCAGTCAACGACTATGGCTATGGATCACCCAGCGCCCCCTCCCCCTCTATATCAGGTGCTTTAATCAGTAAAATAATGTCATTATGTGTTAAGAAAACAATGTTTATTTGTGTTTATTAATGTATATTTTTCGTCGTCTTTAGCCCAGAAAGTGTCTCCGTTCTATGAGGAGTGGTGGTTCCTGGTGGTGATCGCCCTGGTGGGCCTCATCTTCATCCTCCTCCTTGTTTTCATCCTCATCATCCGAGGCCAGAGTAAAAAATACACCAAAAAAACTGATTCAGGTAGGAAACACATTTGTCTGCTAAACTCGCTGTGAATGCCTCGCTTTCTCGTTCTAATTCTGCAACTTAAGTTATTGACTGAAATTTGTCTTCCCTCTGGACAGCTCTGCTGAGAATTGCATTTTAACGATTGCGCATCCAAAGTCTAGTTTAGAAAACGGGATTGTGAAGACTCACACAATTAGACAAATTACCTTGGCTTTCTTTACATTGTTTGGCTGACAGGGGAAAGATGGAAGTAAAGGCTACCGGTGAAACAGCTGACATAGGCAGGTGAATAAACATTATTGTTCATGTTTAACTGCGGCAAGGATCAATACTGGGATAAATGGCTTGGCAGTGGTTTAATGCTCAGATCATTAGTCAGACAGAGAGTAATTATATAACGACAGCGGCGGCAGCTCACCCACCACTGTATCAAGAATCCGATTTTCACGATTGTGAATTATCCAAGGTGACATTTCTGCTCCTAGAAGCTCTTAATCAGAGTTCAAACCCAAAAACACAAGCGAATCAATGTTAGTGGACTTAATGCTTCACATTTTGGCTGGCACGTTATCACAGTGAGGTCATCTGGGGCTAATCTCTGAAAAGTGGTCTAGTCACCCAGTACTGGAGATGGGCAGAGTGGTGAGACTGGAGAAGAGACACTTTGAGGGGGAAAGTTAAGGGTCAGCTCAAGCCTTCTGAAAGCCTCTTGTCGTTGACTTCTTACCTTAGTCAGCATTTAGCAAGGTGCAGTGGGCCAGTCAACATGGCTTGGTGAGACCAGTTCAGACAAGGACTGTGTTTGTGAGGGGCCACACAGAGGAGGGCTTTTCGGCCCCTTTCGTCCCCTCTCCAATGTTCTCAGCCATGAAGCGGATCTGTCTGTTTGTTTTGCTCGAGGCCGTGACCGGACAGTTGGCCTGACTGATGTCAGAATCCATTTCTACTTTTCTATTTTGTTCATGCAATTAAAGATTCGATCAATTCAAGTTTTCTGTTTGTAACATTTTTGTTTTTTCCTGATCAGAAAAAAAGGAAATTCAAGTTCACCGTTAAAAAAAAAAGCACTATGTGCAAGTTCAAGCCTTTTTCTTGAGTGTTATTGTGTTGTGTTTGACTAATCCTTACCACTATAATTGAGTCTAGATTTGACTGAAGATCACAAACCACTCATTTCACTCCACAACCCACACAGTGTCGTCCTCATACCCCTGTCCAGGCAACCACTCCAACTGCACGGCTCTGCCTCTGACCCACGGGGAGATGGTGCGCCTGGACGAGGGTCGCTTCCCGGCTCTGGAGCTCAACAACCGACGCCTCTCTGTGAAGAACTCCTTTTGCCGCAAGAACGGCATCTACACACGGTCAGTCACAACGAAGCCTCTGTTACCGACAGGAATTAATAATGTGGTTTGAGCGTGTTCCCTCTCTTCCCTCGCGAAAGTCAATGTCAGTCTTGAGAGAGCAAACCGAGCCCCGAGGAGCCCAGCTGCTGATTTGAGCCTCCCTCCGCGCCCCTCGTTGATATTCAGTGTTTGTGTGAAGCAACAATTTATATAAGGGGGCAACACAATACCAGCTAATTAGCATTCATGAGCTTCTGCGTTGCTCTTTGTCTGTCCATCACCGCTTTAGACAAAGGGTGCTTATGTGTCCGAGCCGTCCATTTTCTCTTGGTCTCCGGCCCAGAGTTTCTCTGGAGTACAGAGCTGTGAGAGCTGTCTCAACATAAAGTGCGCCGTTGGTATGGGAACATGTCCTTCCACCAGTCAGCGGGACTTTGACAGGTCGGCTCTTTGCTAATGTTTAGGTAAACATTAGATAAGAGGAATTTACACAATCTCTGCAGAACGAGCAGCAAAGGGACACAGGTCACAAATAATTGGTGATAGGCTGGCTGGTCATGCGGTTGTTTTTTGGGATGGGAGTCCAGAGTCTGCTTCTTGTCACAGCAACACCAAAAAAAAAGTTGTTGCTTTTTTGCACTTCACGGTGGAATGTGCTAGAAGGGGTGCGTTCAGGGCAGTGGAATCTGTGCTGTTTTCTCCTTGACCAAAGAGGCCGAGAATGGGATCAAAGGGTCTTGAGTTGCTCCGTCTCTTTTGAAGAGATCCAATCTGGTACTGTACTCTCTACTAATGATCTGTGCACCGAGGAAGAAGAGTGGGAGGGTTCCCTACGGGATATTTGAAGGGGTGAGGGAAAGAGGGATGAAAAAGACGGATAAGGCAATGAGAGAAAATACAGTGCTCCTAAATAATTCAAAGCTCACTGGCAGCATTTTGGAGTGTGATCGGTAGCAGGATCCATCGCCCCTCCCCTACGCTCACGTCCCCATCCTTTCAATGTCTGACTCAGGCGTGTCTGAATTCTAAGTAGATGGTTGTTGGTTGTTTTTTTTCACACTCCGCCTCCTCACGTCAACCCTTTTAACCCAGAGGAAATATCTCTTTGTTGTGTCAACCCTTTCATGGTCGTTGTCATGTTCTGTCTTTTAAGCTTCCTGTTCTTGGCATTCCCAGTGATTTAGCTCCCGCATATATCTTAGAAGATATTAATTTTTATTTGAGAGGCCGTCAAGGTTGTCTGCTTTATGCCTTACTATTACACTCGACACCACAGTGTTTTATGCATATCTTTTATGCCACCACATAGAACGTTTTCCATTTCAGATCATTTAAACCTTTACTTTCATGTCATGTCTAGTTTATAAAATTCTCAAGTTTTTTTTTTTTTCTAAAACCAACCGAGCAAAGTCTTCTCTTAATGCTGTGTTAGCCCACTGAGCCCACTGATGCAGCTCAGTGATGTGAGGGGTGGTGGTCTAGTTTTTGCCCTCTGACCATCCAATTCAATCCTAGCAGACCTTGAACACAGCATAGTCATTACTGCTGAAGAAAAAAATAATTGTCTGCACAGATGTTTCTCTCTGCTTCACTTTATGGACTTAATGACTGGAGATAAAAGACGCAGGCAGTCTTTTACTTGACCTACGCTCATAAAAGAACTCAGGGCCACGCTTAGTTACACAGATTTTCTGCAGGAGGTCTAAATCTCTGACTGACTCAATCTGAACAGCCATTCAGGTCTAATCGCCACAAAGAATCCTTTTATGAAGATGCTCATATGTTTTCATACAGGATCCCGTTTGTGCCTCTCATGTCGGTTGACATGAACTGAACTCGGGCAGAACTAGCAAATGGCACAATAATAACACCAAAGTGCTTCCAGGAATGCATAAAAATACTTTCTGTGCGTGTCTGAACTAAGCAATCATTTTTAATATTCATGATCAATGACTCTACGCTGAATCTGTGCATATTGATCCCACTGAAGCTCCTGTGGGATGTGAAGCGACTCCATTTTTATGCCTTTGTGTCGGCGACGGACATGCTTTCGGTCCCTGTCTCAGGAATACTTTGATTAAATCTTTTTTCAAATTGGACACAAATGTCCACTGAAGGTTGAACTGAAGAAGGTCACTGTGACCTCACAAAACACATTTTTGGCCATAACTCAAGAACTAACGTCACATAAATGCCTATTGACGTTCTGGACAGACATGGATGTAAACTGCAACATGGCGGTGGCTAAGAACCACAAAACACTAATTATTGTTACAACTATTTTGCCGTCCTCTGAGTGACACCAATCTGATGACTAATAAAGGACTGACGAGGTGTTTTATGTTTACTCAAACGTTTTCTCGAAGAAGAGAGAGCTTTAGAAAAACTAATCATGACTATCAAATAAAACTGTTCTCTCATACAACCATTAGCTCTCTCTTTCTTTCAGCTTTTGCTTTCTGTCTCTCACAGCCACTCTTTCTCTGTCTCATTTGCTCCATCTGTCCAGGTCTCCACCAAGGCCCAGTCCTGGAAGCCTGCACTACTCGGATGAGGACGTCAGCACTAAGTATAATGACCTGATCCCGGCTGAGAGCAGCAGCTTGACTGAGAAACCCTCTGAGATATCTGACTCTCAGGTAAGCACTGACCCTGGCTTGCAGCCCATGTCCACCGCATGTCTGGCATAGGAAATTCACTTATTTAGACAGTAAAATTCAGCTGTGTGATTTCTCAAAGTCTTCTAGGGCAGAGTCGTGACCTTTCCAAACTCGAAAAAATACTTTTCTTGAATCACTTTTACTTTTGTCACATTCACCGTCTGTCTTCTTGATAACCTCCTCCTCTTTTTTTTCTTTACTGCTTTTCCAGATGCAAAAACTAAATGTGTGTCTAATTATTAAGCAGAATATCTCAAAATGACAGTCAGCAAGACATTTGCCTCAAGTGGATAACTTCAAAATGAAATAACCTCTGTTAGTCATGGCTGACATCTCTGGATCTGACTTTTAACGCTGATTTCTCCCATGGGAAGAAAGTACGGGGCCAATTCTCAGGTCTCGTGTGTCTTGAAATGTCTCCACAACTCATTAATTTTCCTCAAGCAGGAAATGTTGTATTAATCTTGGCCGCTGGGTCTCCGCTCAGTGTGTATGCGTGTGTTGGAATGGGGAGGTCCCGTGAGGGGAAAGGCAGACTAGAAGTGATGAAGGATGATAAGGCAGAGGAGCCGATTGTAGCTTTGTGTGAACATCTGTCTTCCCACACTCGCGCCAGTTCTCCCTCGCCAATTTAACTGGTACCTACAGTCAAAACATTGTTCAACCCGGTTTGAACAAACACTGCTCTCGCGGGAGACACAAACGGGTGTTATTCTTTTCCTTTCGCGTGGCCTCCCACTGTTTACCTGCCACTTGGGTAAATAAATGGTGCTTCAACATCTGTTAAGTTGTCGTGTCTCAATAGAGCAGGAGATGGGCAGGCACTTGTCAAGCATACAAATGTGCCGAGCCCGTTATGTTTTCTGTGAGAGGAATTTGCTTTCTTTATTCTTTCTAAACTGTTTGAGTATCTCAGCCAGTTCCGTGTGCTGGAAAGGCGACAGGATTCACCGAGACAAACATTCACTTAGCAGACTGAAGGTTTATTATTACAGCACAAGCAAATTAATCCTGTAAACATTGTCTTTGTCCAATTCTAGGTCTCTCATGTGTACACTTATCACTTTTGTGCTCCTCAGAGGTATGAGCTCCGATGTGTGAGAGATGCTCAATAGAAGTGATTATCTGCCCCGTAGAGTTGCACACAGATTAATAGATTTGGAGTTGTCTTTCAGTAGATATATCCTGCTGTGTTGCTCCCCCGTTTTGTGCAGTTGTAGAATTGGCCTTGATTTGATAGCATGACAATTTCGCTGTCTCTGTAGGAAACATTTTAAACGTACGTCTGCTTGGTGATCTCGCGTTCTCACCACTCTCTCCCCCCCTGATTGACTCGCAGGGCAGCGACAGCGAATACGAGATGGATCAGAGCCGGCAGAAGACCCACTCCTTCGTCAACCACTACATCAGCGACCCCACCTACTACAACTCGTGGCGGCGGCAGCAGAAGGGCGTCTCTCGCCCGCCGGCGTACGGCTACTCCCAGCCCGAGCCCCTGGTGGAGCAGGAGTCACGGCAGCTCCCACCACCTGTGCCCCCTCTGCCCCCTCTCGTGCCCCAGAGCGCCCCATCCCCGCAGCCCCAGTGCCAGGGCACTCTGTTCAGATCTAAGGGAAGCCGGACTCCCACCCCTTCCCTGCTGTCCTCTGAACCCCCCAGCCAGCACGGCACCCTGTACCGCCCCCCCAGCAGCCTGGGCTGTGCCGCTCAGGCACCTACCGCGGGCTTCTCCTCTTTCGTTTGACACACAGCTCTCCTTCCAATGACAACAAGACCCTGAGGACGAGTCTTTGATTTTGTTGTTGTTGGGTTTCTTTGTATTTTGCTCTTTTCCTTTTCTTTTCTTTTCTGTCTATTTGACAGAGTTGTTGCTCAATATTAAGCATTGCAGGCATCTTGAATAGCGTTTTCTCCTCTGTGAAGAGTGTGTGCGTATGATTGTGTGTTGACCGTATGAATGGTTAGTCAATGTCACATGTATTTTATGAAAAGACAATCATTTGAAAGATTTTATTGCTTAAGTACATTTGTTTGAAGGTACAACCATCTAAACAAGGGGGTACAGAACCCAAGGTTCTGAAAAAAAGAAAACCTTGTTATAAAAACACTGTAATATTGTTTAATATGAGAGCTTTATGAAAGAACAATCACCTGAGAAGCATATCGAGTATGGACCACTTTGCTTGCTGAGATTGGACAATGGAGAAACAAACTCTTATGGAATAATGTGATTTTCGGACTAAAGACGAACTGATAGTGAGAAACGGACTCTGACTTTGGCGCTTGTGGTCACTGCGGCCCTCGGCAGCATTTGACCTTCTCACTCTGCCTAAATATTGTTGGAACTGCAGTATGTGTTTACTATATGTACTTATGTCTCATATTGTTTACCAGATATTTATATCAGTCAGCTTCAAGCGAAACATTTTCAAAACATCACTAGTGACAATGTTATGAATCACATTGAAGCATTGTGGCACATTTATAGTAGTGTGGGGAATGTGTTGATTGTGTGCTGGTACTCATGTCAGTAGATGTACAAGCTAAGACAACTTTTTGTAATGTGCATCCATTTAATTTTTTGTTATGACAGAATACTGAGGACCAAAAGCACAAATCTTCTTGGTTCAAATTATTATATCCCATCACAACCACATAACAATATGCTATTAATAGCTGTCAAAGAAGAACAAAAGGAACTATCTTTAAAAATGTGTTTGCTTGACAAGACAATAACAAAACAAGACAACGTGAATCTTACAGAGAATAAACATTCATAAATAACAGCGGTGATATTATGTATTTGTTCATGAGGCTGGAGAAGAGGTCAGCCTGATGGTGTATCTATGTTTATTTAATAAACTTTATTTAATGATTGACAGCAACAGGACACAAGTATTGTACATGAAATACATCACCAAGAATTGTCATGTGAGATAATGTGAGTTCAACATGTGACAGCGTAACATAGCATTGATATGATGACTAAAAATGTGTTTTATGCTCACCGTGCAAACGTATGCATATGTTATGGCAAGATGTTTTCTACAAGTCTTTTTGAATATGCTGGTTCTTTACAAAAGTTGAATGGGACATTGCTGTGCTGGAGTTGGACCCATAGTGTATAAAATTAGACACTCCAAATTATCATCCGTCAAATTTCCAATGTGAACATCACTGTATACATCATGAAGGACACATTATGGACCTATTCATGGTAGCTCTCTACAATAAATTATTCTATTTTGTAATGGCCTTTTTTCATGCATCATGCATATTATAGAATGTAATACAGAGTATTATAAATTGCCAAATAAGACAAGTGACTTAATTCTGACATTTAAGAGAGTGGTAAAGCGTTAAAACAGTGGTACGAACTAATTCATTAAGGAAATTGAAACCATATCCGACCCCGCAGACAATTATTTTACACAGACAGTCCTAAGTAGACCTATTTGCGTGCTCTGAAAGACAATGTGATTATAGATGATACTTGACAGTGGCAAAATGGCGTGATTTGCTCAAACACAACAGACACGTAATTGGGATGCATAAGAGCATGAGTTACAGGGAAGAATTTGAAGAAGAACCTGATCTGGTGCAAGCTGCTGTAAAGCTGGGGGAGGGTGGGAGAGTGTGCCTGGGTAATCTCCTTATTTCAGGCCGGAAAACATTGATCTTAAGCAAAGCAAAGGGGGGAGGACCAAAGGGATCAGGCTGGAAGGTTTTAAGGAAAAAGTGAAAGACAAGTCAAGGGTACAGTTTGTTTGTAATAAAGACATTTTAATTTACCTTTTACTTTGACACTAAAGAAACGTAGGACAGTGTAAATGAATGAAAGTGGATGGATAATTATTTCTAATGAAAACTGCATTATTTAAAGGTGCAAGATCTGAGATCAGGTGTATTTCAATTGCTTCTCAACGGCTCCCAACATGTCAGCATCGAGCCGGCGGCACACAATTAACGATCCTAACAGCATTAATGATGCAAACTACATCCGAAGTGCTGACAGAGATTTCAGCGTCTACCCGAAGGGTGTTATGCTTCTGTGACGACGCTTGGGGCGAAGTGCAGAGCGTTGGCTGTGAGCTGACCAGGGGGGCAAGCTCACATGCATGAGCGTGCACTAAAAACATTTGCAGACTATGCCAACAGAGCAAGCAGAAGCTCAAAAAACAACAAACACAGAGGGAGAGCTACTTCAATCCCTGCTTCAGCAGACATCTACTCTATTGAGTGACATTACAATGACACAAAAAGTAAATCTTCAAGGTTTTCTTTAAAGGAACAGTGTCTAACTTTGAGGTAATAGGCATAAAAGGGAATTGAATAAAGTTTTCATTTGTGTATAATGACCTGAAATTGAGAATCATTATGTATTCGCTTGGAAGCCATTTATATTTACGTAGGGAGCAGGGTCGTCTTCCACGGAGCTGCCATGTTTCTGTGATGCCCTGAACGGACGAACGCTAACGAACACTGGCTCTATTAGAGCCATTTGCATTTTTGCATTACCTAAAGGTACCAAAACTTGGTATCAAGTGGGATCTGGATTATTCATTGGTACTTTCTAATGTTTTGTTGTACTTTAATAGCAGAATACTTGAGATAACGGCAACTACGCGTGTCAGTGTTACTGCAATAAAACATTCCAGAGTAAAAAGCCAACAATATATCTGTTCAACAAGCATGAACATGTAAACAAAAGTTAAACCAAATTCAATCATCTGCTCTCATCTAGTTCTCTGCTTGTAAAGGGAGGAGTGAAGGGTCATGTTTTTGCTTGCTGTCTGCAACCTCACCCCTAGATGATAATAAATCGCACACACTGTCCCTTTAAGTATCCTCCAACAGGAAGTCTGGCATTGCAGAGGATAAATCACATCACATCTCATGTATACTTTATAGCCCAACTTGTTTCTTCAGCAAAACAATAGATGTGCTTAAAGAATGAAATATAACATATTGCTTTGTAATATTTTGAATAATTCTACTTTGTAGCTCAGAATTATGATCATTTTTTACATTTAACGCAGCTGTGACTATTGTTCACTCACTCAATTCACTGTGAGGAGGCACACAGAGTAATCATCTGTTCACACACACGCACAGACGCGGCTTCACATCAACAAATCTGTTACATTTTTACATTTCAGTTCAGTGTCTCCTCATGGGACCGACTTATACAATATGTCCTAATTCTGACTGCGCTTGTTGGAGTGCATCAGAGCACATTTGAAACGCAGCTAACTCAGCCTGACTGGTGACTCAAAAATGAGGACAAAAGAAAGAAATTGGATGTAACAGCTTTTAAAAAGTTTTAAAAGTCCTCTGGTGTTATGTTATTTCACTCACGAGTAAAATATCCTTCAGTCGGCAGCCAATGCAGGCTTCATCTTGACAGTCAGGACAATCAATAAAGTGCAGATTATGCATCATAATCCATTTTGTGGGCTTAGCTCGCTAATAGGTTTCACCGCTGCCCTCTGCTATAGCATTCTGAAGTATGCTCGCAGTTATTCAACCCATCTGGCCTTTGTAGAACTTTGCATTGGTGTTTGTTCATAAGGCCCAGACACACCAGACCAATATCAAAGCAATATCTGCAACAAAGGAGAACTGCCGTGTGGCCTGTGTTTTGGTAATAAAGTTGCATTTGAACACAACAGCCAGTGGCCAACTTGCACATACATCCTGCACCTGCAGGAGAGGAGATAACTCTCCATTACTGCAGTTAGCGGTACGCATGTGTTTGTCATTAAAAAAAGGAAACCAGAAGTGTTTGCCTACCATTTTCACACCACTCACTTAGCTAAATTCCAGATGGCCATTTCGTTGTGAAAATACCTCCGTTTGAGAATAAAAGGAGCCGTCTAGGTGTCCCCCCTTGACTTGTCATTGCCATTTGCAAAAAGGTTAAAGGGCACAGATTTTTCTCTCTCATATGTTTTTAAGGCTTAGCGGTGAAGCCTTATTTTGCTCTGAAATAATCACAAAATTGACAATGGATCCCTTTGCACAAAGGATAGAAATCATTACATCACACAGCTTCCTCATCTGATCCTCTGGCATCACAACCGTACTTAAGAGACACACAACACCAGACTGCTGGTGCTGTAAACCGTTGCCAAAGGTTTAAGGGGTACCATGTACAGTCTGGGAGAAAATTCAACATCAAAAAGCCAGACAACTAAAGATTTCCCTCAATGTCCAAAGTCCCTCAACTGAGAATGGATTTTTTTAAAGATTCGAAGACATCAAAAGCATAGTTTGCACTTGGTGAAGCAAAGGGTAAGAGACCACTGCACAAACACCCTCTTCTGCTGGACCACTGAACAGAGCTGTCAGAGCTGTCAGAGCTGTCGATGCAATACACAAAGCTGCAACAATACAGGGCTGTTGCAGTATCCGGCAGCAGCGCATAGAACCAAGCAGCCTGGATGTTTGCACTATAGGTCGTTAAGAAGATTAGCTCCCCGACATTTATGTTCAACTTTATTGCATTACAGTAAAGACCGGCTGCATATGAATGCGGGTTTCGAAGTAATTGTGTTGAATTGTTAAAATTGGAAGTGCTTTCTCAGATTTCCTGTCATAACCAGATTTAAATAATTCGTTTGGAGAGAGAGAGAGAGAGAGAGAGAGAGAGAGAGAGAGAGAGAGAGAGAGAGAGAGAGAGAGAGATAGTCATCTTGTGGGAAGACATCCTGTTTACACACTCATTTAATATTAATCTTAAGTGAAGCTACGTTGTCAATTGTGTGTCAGTCATTATAGAGGAGAGTGGTAAAATGTGTACCTTTGGGGCATGGGTACGTTTGAAAAAAAAGAAAAAAGTTGCACAATTTGAATGCAGCTTGTTCCTGGACAAAGGGTCACTACAGTCAAATGTTCATCATGAACAATCCTGTTCTCCCATCAGCTGGTGGGACAGACCATACTGGGAACACAGCCAAAGGCAGGAAATGACTTTTGAATGTGTGTGATGCACTCTGCATGCATCTCGTTACATTAGTGAGTTTCAAGAGCAACATAAGGAGACTAGCACTACTAAACGATGGTAAAACACAAAAGAGAAAGGCCTTTCTATCCAGGTAGTGGAGGGATGTGACTTATGATAATTATCAACCATTCACACATTCCTTTCTCTTGAGTGCAAGGGGAGCGTGGACAGCCTTGGGGTGTACTTTAGCTGCTTCCCACTCATTTCCATTGCAAAAGGCCTAATGAACGGTCAGACATGAGGGCAGTTTGTCAACCTGGAATACACATTAAAAAATGGTCTTTCACAAAGGTCTTCAGGGATTGAATAGCGTGAGAAATCCATGTAAGCTTTCCTCAGTGTGTAAATAATTTGACTAAAATAAGTACGGTGTCTTCCCTTGCACCGCATGCACCTTCTCAAAAATGCTTTGTCGGGCACTCTCCGACTTCCTCTGTGTCCTCTGTTCTCACAGAGGATGACGCTGCGCTTTACCCCCTCTCAGTGACACACTTTATTTTATAAATATCACATAGACAAAGTGAAGAAGTACACAATACTTTGATTGAAAGTATAACATTGTTATGTTTTCTTGACTGGTGGTTTATGTTTTTGTTGTTTTTGTTTTACTATTTTTTAGCCTACATTTGATTTAAAAGTGATATATTCAAAACAAACATCCTTTAAAAAATCTTTTAAAATGTATTATTTAATAAATGTAATAATATAATGTAATAAAAATGTAAGTGTAAGTTCATAATCTAAACTGTCTGTTTTCTATATTATATCAGAAACTGATGGCACAGTCCTGTGTACTGCATTATATATTTTCAACCAACAATCCAACTTTGAACTGGTCACAGTTTCACAGAGGGTTCACCACTGAAACATGTTTGAGAACTACTGTATCACCCCAACTGGCATATTATGGGGAAGTGGTGATAAAGTTTAACATTTTTTATTACTTGTTTTTTTTTAAGCTTTTTAATAAGGTGTCGTTAGTGTTCATGGCGCAGACCCCTCCTTTAACTTTGATGGAAGAGGCTGTCCGCCTGAGGGGCCCCATGCTGGCAGCCTGTGTCTTTAAGGGGCCATGTAAAGAGGGCGTGGTCAAACACGCTACCCAGCAGGCAGGAGGCGTCGTAGTGAGTTATTGCGCTCACGAGCAGCAGCACACCTTCTGTGGATGCGCTGACAGCATGAGTAACATTTTTTTATAAATAATAAAAAGAGAAGGGAGAAAAAAAAGGAGAACGATCAGTCTGTCTCGTCGTTTGGATTTCCTGCGCGTTTGATCTCGTCGCTTCCCGTCTCCGTTCGTTTGATGAACGCGCCCCCATTGTCAACCTGCTGGGGGCCTAAAAGTGCAGCAGCACCCGGCTTTATGAATGGGGATGCTCGGTAAGTGCTTGCGCTTCAGTGTTTGTACGTTGCACTTAAACTCCAACCACACGTAAATGCACCTTTTGGTGTTCGTTTACACAGCTCAAATATGCATTGAACAGATCCTGCTTTACGCCGCGGTTCAGCAGAGCGCATCATGCACACGGAAGCTGACGCTTTGTGGTCAGCTACTTATTGTTCTCCTGCCAGTGACCCACCCAGAATCACCGCCTGGCTGCAGCGTGAGAGGATGACTGGACTGATCAATGCCAGCGTGCTGTCAAATGGACTCGTATGGCAGGACGTGGTTTACTCTCTGAAATGTTAAATTGTGGTGTCGCGACAATTGAGCTGATTTGTGTGCAGCTACTCTGCAATTACTAATATCGTCATAAGCTTATTTGGGTGCGTTTGTAGCAAGATTTCTCAGTTGTACTCAACCAAAGAAACACTCTGCCAGGCCTCGTATCAGGAAATGTGTTCAGCTTCAAAATAATACAAATTAGGCCAATAATGTGTCTGATGATCACAGTGTGCTTTTGTAGTATTGAGATATTATTATGTGTATCCCCATATGCATGCTTTACTCAATACTATTGCCTTTTCAAACATCTGTCAAGAGTGAGTGAAATTGGGACACACTGACTGCATTTGTGGCTCTAGGTTTACAAGACCTGATGACCAGGAAGCAAAAAGATCACACATTGCAAACTTTCTGCCCCGTTGTAACTTTCTGCTCTTGTCCTGTTTGTGAAGTTGGTTACCTTCTCTCCTTGAGCCCGTCGGTCTACTTGGCAGAGCTGGTCAGTGTGCTCGGATTAGCTCATTGAACTCATTGAACTCCCATCTGTAGGCCTTCACGACATCATCGCCACCCTGATAAGAAGTCCTCTGCAATTGTTTGAGGAGATAATGTTATCAGATGGCGTTGCTTGTGAGGCACATTGGGTGGCTTTCTTTGTTTTCCCGGGTTTAAATGTGACATTTGACCTGCCTCATGCAAAACATGCAGAGGGCTTTCTGAGATGGCAAATTGTTCTTCCCAGACACTGTGATGGATTTAGATTGATGACACGGCAAACAAGCGAGCCTCATCGCCAAGCTTTCTGTGTCACAGGCTTAAGCCTGTTTACTTTCCCCCCCAGAAGTGCCTCTGAAATGCTTTTCCAGACAGGCGACACTCTCAACCGGCCTGCACAGGTTCAGCTCCCTCTACTTTCCTGTTTCTGAAATTACAAAGCATCTAATTGCCTGCGGGGAACATGTGTTTAGTGCCTGAAGGTGAAAGTTATCCTTCCTCCGTGTGGTGTTGGACACTGTGCCAGCCACTCAGTTAGCAGAGACGGCATTCGCTGGCGAACCGCCCAGGAAACACAACCTGCTCAGAATTTAGGTTACGGCACCTCAAGCTCCTTCTGCGGCGGCGCTGAAGTGCAACTTTAGAGTGTTATTTGTGGCCAGTGAGTGTATGGTCCTGCACTCATGTTTGAACATGTCTGCAGTTTGTGTGCTCATTTGTGCCTGTGTGTGTGTGTGTGTGTGTGTGTGTGTGTGTGTGTGTCCTGTTCAACCCTTTCACATTCCAGGAAATGCCAATATAAACAGTTATTTTTTTTTCCCTGGTAGGCCTCTTTGGATGGTGACTGTAAACTGCTGCATTATTATAGAGAACATTACTATGTTTGAAGGATGTGTAGCATAAGTAACATGTTGGGCTGTCGTCACTTCTCTTACTACCACAGGCCCGACAGTGTTATACATCCCGGGTCAGTGGGGAATTTACAAGTATTTGAAAGTGTTAATTATCTCAGTACACAGTTTATGGTTTGCTAGTTTGACTTGTAATGTAAAGCAACAGCTCTTTTGTACCCTGCCACCTACTTTTTTTATAACCTTGTTGACCCAACATCAAATTCTAAGGGCGTCTCATATTTCAGTGTGTGAATGCTGTATTTGTTCCTGTGTCTTTTGTTTGGTGGCATTGTTTTCTGGTGTGATCCAGCATGCTTTGCAGTGTAGACTGGTAGGCTGGGCTTGGTATTATGAGGAAATGTTTTTTTCTTCTTTTTCTGTTTCCTTTTTGTACTATTGAGTGTTGTTGATATCAGCGCAGCAGTAGACAATGCCACTGCACAAATGCACAAAAGAAAACTTGTATTTGTTAACAACAAATTACATTTTTCTCTCTGACTGAATTCTTATTTGGTACATGATTTGTATTCAACCAAAACTGGTTGTTTGCTTTTTGGTTAGAACCCCTGCACAGTATACTTATTATCCACTCAAAATTTAAACTGTTGTCATTCACAAGTCGAGTAGTGTTTAGTATTTTCTAAAGAAGAATACAATCTTCGACAAAAACAACGCTCCACTGTTAAATAGCTACGTCTTTGGCTTCCCCCAGCTTGTGCAATTTCATGTTTGTTCTGACCCCTCGTAATTATAGCACTTTCCCACTTTAAAGCAAGATTCTCTGAATCCCATCATTTCGCTGCATTCTTTCAATGAAGTAGCACAGGTTTCCACTCGAGTGTTTAAAAAAATGCAGCCTCACTCCTCTGCAGCGCTTAACAGAGACACCTGGCCGGTCTGTGACAGTCTACCCCGGGGGAGACGATGGGGACACCCGGGCCCGAGGCTAAGCTGTCATCAGCTGTGACTCAGCGGTCTGCTGTGGAGAAGATCTGGTTGTGTCCAGCCTCTAAAATGAATGTCGTTGAACCTTCGGCACTTCATGTCCTGATACATGTTCTATATTGTTGTTGAACACACAGTCCCAGCATGGGCCCCTCAGCTCTGTCGGTTATTAAAACTATCGGTTGATGGAGATATGAGCTGTGTTTGTTTGCTTAGCCCATCGGTAATACAGCATGATGGAAGACATGGAGGCCTTGTTTATATTACGAGTTTTCAGGAAGGGCAGACTGAGTAGATTTCCGGAGAGATGGGAGGCTTTGCTGCCTCATTTTCTCCCTGCCCTTCCTGTGGACGTACCCCTTAACACGCAAACAGGACTCTGTGAAACCCGTCCATCATGTCTCGCTGTGCCAGATTTGATCTGCGCTTTTGAGAAACAGTGGGCTAATTGCTGTGTTGAGGTTACTTGTGTCGGTCACTTAGCTTAGTGGTAATTTGTAAGATTCATGCACAGTTTAGGGGCACACAGACGTGTTTTTTTTGTGGAGGCGGGTGCCGGTATTAATGACCTGGAGCTGGTCGTTGACCTTGCAGATCCAGCTGGACGAGAAGGAAAAATCCGGGAAGGGCTTTAGGCATGTTTCATTCATTACCAAAGTAATGTGAAGTGGTCATTGCTGATACATTCAAAGTACACACAAGTACTCTTGTGTTGATAACGCTAATGTGAACCTCTTTTTCTCCTCATTCTCTCTTCATGGGGAGATACTCAAAATGCTCAAGTGGTGCCAATGTGGGTCCGTTTGTATTAGATGCCATGCCAGTACTCAGATAACGCTGATGTTGAGGAATGCCGGCTGCAAGTTCAGTGGCATGTTTGTTTGTAACTTGTATTCCATTCAGAGACAATGGCACAGAGCTGGAATAGACAATGTTGTTTGTGTATAAAAGGCATGAAGATCTGTGGAAAATGATTTGTAGCGGTCTTGTTTAACCCACGAAACACTTTTCATTCTCGAATGCGTTGAAGTGGAGTACGACATTCTTGTCTGCCATCCACTGTTTGTGTCTGTAATACAAGCTGTCAGCTTCACGGAGGACGGGGAGAAGGAAGTGGGGCGTCTTGTCTGGCGGCTGTGTCGGCTGCAAATGTAAAAGAGACGAGTCATCTCCTCCCGGGTAACAGAGGTCAACTGCTACATGTGGAGGTGACGCGCTGCAGGCCTGGTCTCTGTCAGGAACCCTGTCATTGGTTGTCGGGGTTCATTTGAAAGTATCTCTGTTCTGTCCGCGTCCTCGTCCCTCGCTCATCTGACCTATGCGTGTCGCTAAAATTGCTTTCCCACTGGACAAATAACTCAAATAAATACATGTTTTACTGTTTAGTAATTAACTGCTTTAGGTGCCGGTCGGCATCTGTGACGTTGAATTTGACACACCAGGAAAAAAAAGACATATTTGCAATTTGAAATTAGTCTATCGCTCCATATTTGATGGGGAACGGGTATAATATAGATGTTTATAGTTGGCCCATTGATAATGCTTCAGCTTTGTTTGTATAGATTAACAGCCTGGATACTAATCATGTACCAGTAAACTGAATGTTATTCTTTAACACTGCTGAGTTTGTTCTCCGAGCCCAATCTTCTTACCTCAAATATTCCACCCGCTGATCAAAGGATAGCGACAGATTTAGTACTCATTGATATGAATGCCAATTCAAAAACTCTGCAGGCACTATTTTTGAGGAGGGAAGCGCTAAAAATCTGTTGTGCTTTGATCCTTACCGAGCAGAATGTCCTGCCGGGAGAGGTGTGACATTAGCATAACAGACCGCCTCACACCAGCTTGCCAGGTATGAGTGGGGACGGCAAAAACACTGATATGCGAGTTTTTTTGCCGTCTGTGCTTGAAAAAAACACACAGGCCGGCTTTTTTTCTTCTTATCTTCTCCTTCCTGTCCTCACAGGCCTTATTTTTTTTGGGGAGGATGTATTAATGTTGAGGTGTTTCAGTTTGAGGTGTTTTTATGATGAAGAACGCTTTTCTCATTTTGGTCTTCCAGATTTGAATATATTTCTATGTCGAGCTGCAACTACAACATCATTAATTATCTGTCATTCATGTTCTCCTGTCAAACACTTAACAACACATTTTACATCCAAACCAACAAAACACGCCTCCTCCATCTTGTTTTGGCCAATACAGACAAGAAATCCCCCAAATATTCCATTTAAAACTCTTCACATTGGACAAACTCACATTTGGCATTTTTGTTTGACAAACAAGGATGAACCTATAATCCCAAAAATGTCAAAAGTTGTTTCAGCTTCAGTGCTACTAAATAGTTGGCCACAAGAGTCCAATGTGGGTGTCGATGCGATCTGTTCGTTATCAAGGCCAGGCATTCTCCATCCTTTTTTAGCATTTCATAGGAACAGATTTGGGGTTTGCTTTGCTCTTTAGACCACAGATGATTCACAATTTGATCCAAATGAGCCTGCGGCCTTCTTGTGTTACTGTAAGTGCCGGGTGGTGAGGGGCATGGAGAATGGGCGGTATGGCAGGAGGGAGCTAAAGATGCCCTGTAGGTCGACAACTTGATCCGAATCAAAACACCACAAGCGCATAGACTAAGTGCAATAAAATGGTCCATTTACTACTAAATCGGGCTCTTATGCAAGTGGGAGGGCTTTATTTGTGATTTTTCATTCGAGCAGTGTGTTTGCTCTCATTGCTCAGAGGGCAGCATTAGTGTGTATCTGTTGTTCCTGTCTGTGTGATTGAGAGATAATGTGATTTCCACTGTTTGTCCTCGGGCTGCTTCTTTCCTCAATGAGACATTCAGCCGCACTAACTGAGTTGCATGGCAGATACCTATCTTTGAGAGGCCATTTGTCTGCTTGATTATTGGAACATGTGTATGTGTGTGCTAGCCCTATAACTGTTGCCCTTTTAAACATATGGCAGAAAAAAATGAGAATTCTTACCAACAAATGGGGCATTTGCATGTGGTTTGGATCGTCAGAGGGATTTTACTGCATTTTCAGATGTCAGTAGGACGGAAAAGTAGCTACTTTTTCACACATATTTGGGTGCATGTGGCCTCCAATCCCCCAAATGCCGTTTCACCCCGAGGTCATGGGGTTGTCCATCCAGGTCAGTGACTTCCAATGAGCCAGACATAAAGCCTCCACCACTGCATTAGCCACCCTCTCCCAGACAGCAAAGTACACACTGGACTGATGAAGCACAAGTAAGACTCCGCAATACTCAATTAGGGAAATGGTCCATTAGTCACATTTGAGTGTGTGTCTGAGTGATCTCTTGTGTACTGAGTGTTGACTGGCCTTTTGTGAGAGGATTGACGACGCTGTAAAAACTCACATTTGACAATTTATTTGGGTCGGGTCTTGTTTCACGCTTATAAATTCAGATTTGTCTTCTCTTTTTTTCAGTTGCCTCAGCTTTAGAACCTAAATTGATGCATGTTAATGATACGGAGGCTTTTTGAGTCATCGCTTAAGCTCTTTCTTCACTTCCTGTGATGTAGCATCTCTTTACAGTGCTGAGAAATGGCTGTAGCGTTTCCGCTAAAATGTCAAATCCTCCTGGGTGAATATACTCAGGTTACAGACTGTTTTAGTCCTCTTTTTTATCACCCTGTTTCAGTAAAATAAAGATATTTCGGCTTTTCCCTCACAAGAACAGGGTGTGTATTTTCTTCCCACAAAGTAGTAGCTATAACCATATGATATTTTAGCAGCTTCAGAACCCTCCTTGGACCCAGGCTAGGTATTTATATTGATAATTGAGTTATGTGATCTATAAACAGAGCTAACATTACATTTCCCATGACATGAATACATTTGGGGGAAATGGGTTGGAATACCATCATTCGCCCAAACGGATGAGAGGAGTGAAGCAGCATTGGTGACGGTTTGGAAACTTTCCCAGTGTGCTCAAGTTTATCACAGTGGTACGTTTTACTCAGCAGTTGAGAAATACCACATTCACATCAACAGTGGTCGGTCATCTTCAAAACCATATGTCATTCAATGTGCTGAAGGTCAGTAGGGAGTCTGTGTGTGTGTCTGTGTGTGTGTGCACGCTTGAAACGGTTTCGGATTTCGCTGTCAAAATGAAAAGATGCAGATGCTCCTCATTTGCTCGTCTTGTCCGTTTCCGTCCCACATTCCCAGTTGGTTCTCTGCTGCGGACCTTGAGTGTTGTGAAAGTCTGTTTATAAAGTCAATCCCCTCGCTGTGACCCTGTCGTTCCCACGCTAACTGCTGCCTTCTCAGGCCCTCTTCCATTTTTTTCTTTTCTCTTTAAATTCACGTGCGCAGCTGCATTTGCATGCTTGCATGCACACTTACTCAAACATACACGGAGCTCTAAATATAGCAGGGCTGTGAATCAGGTTTGATTGAAGTGCTAAAGGCCTGTGCTGGATCGGGTTTAGATTTAGCTGATAAACAATCTGCCTGGTGGTCGTCTCTAACACATTTGTGTACCCGCGTTCCTGCAATGGGCACTGTCGAGCTTTTCAGTTTTATCCTGGCCTGGGGGGGTGAGATGTAGGAGTGGGAGGCGGGCTTTCTCCGTCTCCCCTTCATCCGCTGGTTGTTTTTCTTTGCATGATTATGCCACCCAGAAGCAACTCGTCAGAAGAAAAAAAAACTTTTTTTTTTGGCTGGGTGTAAATTATTTCCCTCATTATTTCCCCCCCAAAACAACAAATCAGAACTTGCAGCTTTAATAATAAACATGTTTCTGCGAAGAGAAAAAGAGTGTCCTCGTTTGTGTGTTTTGGCATGAAAGCGTTTGGAGTTCATGGAAAATTTTCACATCGTGTTCATGCCTCAGTCAAAGATTCTGCAGGCTCGTTTCTCTCAACATAGATACCGCTATTTCCTACAGCACCAGAACGTCTGTATATTTTGATATATCCTCATTTTTACTATTACCAAATATACACTACACGGATGGAGTGAATGACTGAAAACATAGCTGGCGTAACATTAAAAGGTGCATTGTCTCAGTTCTTGGTCGACACAGAAGGAGGCCATGTGTTCGATGCCTGTTTGAGCCTGTAGCCTCGACAGGAAACGTTTTAGCTTGCTCGCAGGAGGGTGTTTCTATGGAAACAAAAGCAGGTGAGGGCATTAACAGGAAGAAGAGAAGAGGCTCAGCTCGGGGGAATGGGGAGGAGACAGAAGAACGAGGTCAACGTGCAACAAAACAAACCAAAAAAAAGCATGAGACAGCCGAAATCTCCCTACGGCACTTTTACCAAAAGCAACTCAAACTTAAATTTATTTTGAAGCAGTGCCGGGGAGGAATCCAAAATCAAGGTTAAGTCGCTGACTTTTAGTGATCTTCCTGTGTTAGCATTGGCAAAACAAACAAAGAGGCACTAAGTGCAAGCCAGCGAGGTGCACAATGCAGACTGCGAGCTCAGCACTTTCTGCGGGCCTGCTTATGTGTAACCATAGAGCCTTTCCACCCACAAGTCACCGGTGCATGTGCGTCTGATGTCTGTCTGCAGAAACTGCTTGCATTTCATTTTTGCAGACCACCATGACAGTGCTCTTTTTATGTGTACTTTATATGCTGGCATGTATCGCTAATGAGACACCCGGCTCCCGTCCTCCAGTGCAGCACCTGCGGAAGCAGCCGTGACGAGCTGTCAGCCTGTGGTGAGGCTTCCGCTGTTTGGGCTGCATGTTTCAATAATGCAGAAACACCTTTTCTCTTCATTGTCAGTCACAAACCTCTTGGGGCTTAAACACGGTTGTCTAAGAAGAGGAAAAAAGATGGCTAGGGACTTGTTTGTGTTTCATATTTGCATATACGTGTGTCAAAAAGGTCTGAGGTGAGAGGGGTACTATTGCTTTTCTGTAATTGACTTTGTCTGTGATGGAAGATACACTTTTGGTCACATGCCGTGTACTCAAAGTTGAGCCTGGCATCAGAAAATCTTAGGCAACCTTGAACTGTCCTTCTCAGATTCAGGTTGGCTTGTGGTTAGTGCTCTCACTTATAAAGCAGTGAAAGCAGAATCCTGCAGTGTTCCCCATGTTTTTCTTCAGAGGTCATCTCACAGAGGTGCTGCTTATTATTACGGAAGCATAATTTGTAGCTTCAACCTTTGTAATTAGTGGCTCATTAAAGTCTTTTAGAAGTGTTGTTATTTGCTTGATGAATGAATATTCTGCACAGTGTAATGTGGATGTTGTGGAGTAAATATATCAGTAAATGTGTTTTTATGATTGTACGTCACATTTTAAAAAGATCTACTTATTTTATTTTCAAATTTAAATTGAGGGATTCATTTAAAAAAAAAAAAAAGAAATTACATTTGTATTTAAATTCTGTGTAACTTATTGTATTCTATTTTCATTTTTCAGGTTCTCAGACTGACTGTGATTGAGGCGCCTTAAATCATTCCAAGATCCTTTTTTTAACAAGGATTGTATTCAAGATTTGGACGTTCTTCGAGCAAAATATAACCGCCACCATGCCGATCCTAAAACAGCTGGTGTCTGGCTCCCAGACCAAGCGCCGCTCACGCATGGACCTGACCAGGGAGATGATCAGCGCTCCGCTCGGCGACTTTCGACACACCATGCACGTAGGCCGCAGTGGTGATGCGTTCGGGGACACCTCCTTTCTCAGCACGCGCTCGGGTGAGCCGCCTCCTGATTCCCATTTTTCCCCCCGCTCTCCTCGGCCCGGCCTCCTGTCTCGCACCTTCAGGAGCAGCAAACGCTCCCAGTCGGTGACCAGAGTAGACCAGCAGAGAGACACCCCTGCTGGGTCACCCACCTATGTGAAGAATGCCATGTCGCTACCCTTCCTTAATGATGAGGACAGAGGGGACTGTATTCTAGCAAAGAGTGTGTCCTCGAGTCCGATAAAGCAGCTCGGGGAGGTGGACGGGAGAGGCGCAAGTGCAGCTGCTCATTACCTGGAGCTGGAGGAGCGGAGCTTTGGCGAGCTAACCGAGCTTCCAGAGAGCTCCCACCACTACGGCGGTGGGATGAAGCATGCCGAGTCGGTAATGTCTTTTCATGTCGATCTGGGACCCTCCATGCTCGGGGAAATCCTGGACGTGATGCAAAAGGAGGATGACGATCTCGGCTACGAGGAGGGCAAGAGCAGCGAAGGCCATGCCAGCCCACCTCTGAGCACCCACGGCGAGGAAGAGGATAGCGTGGAGAGGGAAAAAGAGGAGGATGCAGAGGAGGAGGAAGAGGGTGAGGAAGAGGAAGACCCAGCAGAACTGCAGCAGCAGGTCTCTCTGCATGCAGCCAGCTCTGTAGATCTGGGGCCTGAGAATGGAACGCCCTACACCCCAGAGTACACTCCCGAGACTCGGCCCAAACATTTGCAGCATCTAGACAGCTGCTCCATGTCCAGCGCCGGCTCTGCTGCTCTGGATGAGAAGCCCAACAGCCAGACCTATGCAGGAGATACAGACAGCGCCACCTTCAGTGCCCCGCCAGAGGAGGAGAGCAACTTCTCCTCTTTCTTGGAAGATGAAGATGATGAGATCCACTTATGAGTCTCTGAAGTCTTCCAAAAAAAAATAAAAAATAGGACGGAGCTCTGGAAGGGGTTTCTGTGAAACTAGCAAGTCCTTTGACAGTGTGGATTTGCAATTGAAAAGAAATAAGACACTGTTGTCGGGTACTGTGGGAATAGGACTGTGAAGAAGACAGAGGACGCCTACTTTGTAGGTCTGCAAGGAAAGAGTGACTGCTCCTTTTGGAAGAGCCCAAACGCCATCTGTCAGAGAGCCTTACCCTCCTCTGTCTGTCAATCTGTCGCTCCCTTTTGAACATTGAGGGAACTGACATGGAAGAGCAGCCACTCGTTAGAAAGAAACTTTGAAGGAAAAACACTTTCCATAACTAAAGCTCGGCTCGCGCTTTGTCTCTCCGTCCTCTCACTTGATGCGTCACATGGCTTCTTAAATTTGGTTCGCCTCCCTTCTTGTTTTGCGTTCTGTTCTGTCTCTCTGGCCGTGGGACATCATGAGGCCTGAGCTGAACAGAAGGTCTCTATCGCTACAGGATTACTGGTGGGTATCTTGTAACAATAAAAGGGGGCTATGTTTGTCACTGGAGTGTGAAGCCCTGCCTTGAGCCCCTTTCATCTGAAAATCATATAGTACAGTGCCATAGATCTGTCAGTTTTGTCCCTTGTGTAACTCAGGGTCCTTGTGACGCTGCTCTAAAGCTGCCTTTCCCCGCTGTAACGCTGGACCACAAAGCCCAAAACCAAAATTATCCTCAGTTTTTCATTCAGTGTGTGTGCCACACAGGCTCAGCTAATCCAGGGCTGTAAAGCTAATGGCCTGCATTAACTAAAACGTCTGGCTTTGCTACAGAAAGCCAGAGATGTGACGAGTGGTGTGTGACTCACTGGGGAGAGACTGTACACTGTGTTTATTCTCTCTTTTCAAATGAATATTTTTTTTTTCCCCCACCCCAAAATCTTAATAATAATGCTGTTGTTCCAGATTTCTGATAACTGACATTGATTGGCTATCTTCCACATGCTAATCTGTGATTTCAAGTTGAAACGGAAAAGAGTTTGATAACCACTTCCTTCCTTGTTTCTGTACGTCTGAGCAGCTGCAGTGGTGCAACTGAACTGAAAGATGGCGACCGTCTTTCGTCCAGCGGCTGCCTTTTATGTATAAAGAAGTTTCCACTACTGTGTGAGAAGGGCTTTAGGGTATTTATTGTGGAACATCAGCAGAAACAATTAAGCCAGGCACTAATTTGGTGGTTAATACCTGTTAATGTTAATTTTTATCTTAAAAAAAAAGTCTTGTTTATGTTAAGTCTGTTTATAGAGTAGATGAAAAGGAAAGACAGGCCAGCAATAGATGCAAGAGCATTAAAACAGGTTGCTATTTTTAAGTTGCATTGTCATTGCAGCTTGACTGTATCTCTTGCATCATTAAAAGCTGCGGCCAGAAGTATCGAGGCTCAGTAGCGCTGATTGATTTTACTGCCTTAACTGAAACTGACAGATGTGCCAAAATCCTAATTTTCTTGCCAAAAAAAATTCAACTTGTGAAGCTGACTTTTGGGAGAGCCTGTCAAATCTGTTCGGCGCTGACTTCTCTGTATGGGTTTCACTTTTGAGTTTAAGTTTTTACGGCTGAGTTTGAACTTGTAATAAAGATGTGTTCTAAAAAAAGAAAATGTGCATAACTGGATATTTATATTCCCAATCACTCAAACACTAGATAATGTATTCAGGTAATTTCTAGGGTTAAAAGTTTGTGTTATCGTTGTGGCCCTTTCTGTATAATGTTGTATATTACGTCTTACTTCTTTACTGTTACTTTTTTCTGTATTATTCAAAATAACCTATATTTTTCAATAAAAGGAATCCTGAACATATTTACTGCTTCATATTTAATACAGCTTGGAGAATGCAATACAAGTGCTTATCAATCAGCAACATTAACAATGGAATTCCTAGACTGCGTCTCGGTTTCCTGCCACTATTCTTTGGCTCGCCCAGAAGAGGAAGGAAGGAAGCAATTGAGTCCTCGTTGGATGTGTCTCTTTAAGTATTATACAAGCCGAGAATGCTGTGATGACTCATGAGTTAGTGTGTGTGTGTGTGTGTGTGTGTGTGTGTGTGTGTGAGAGTGTGTGTGAGAAGAGTCAACATGGCAGTAAATGCCCTTCAACCCCCTGCCCTCTATGTTCATGCCGTCGGCCAAACTTTTTCAAACAGCGAGGCACCAGCTCAGCAGAAACTTCTACATTAGCACCACAAACTACAGAAGATGTGGGACAATTGAAGAAAAATGAGCTTGCAAGATGTCTTCAGCTGCAATCTATAGTAAACCTGTTGAGCCCTACGGTCCCACTTTTATATCAGATCACAAAGGACAAATCAAGAAGGAAAAAAAACACGGTAAAAGCTGCACTATGAAATGTCATACAAAAGAAAATACCAGTTTAGAAGTATTGAAGGTCAAAGATGTTGAAAAAAGGACTAAAAAGCCAAAGCATAGTTTGTGAAAAAAAAGCTCCAGTATACTGAATCAAAATAATAGTCATTGTACAGCATTTCCAGAGAAGTCGTCATGTATAGTATCTCTAAAAAAGTAATAAAACATCTTAGTAGTGTGTGTAGAATACATTTTTAAAAGTATTGCTGCTTGTAGAAAAAAGCCAGAGTTGAGCATGTTTAGAAAATTCATAAAATGTTCATTGTATAGTATTCCATAAAGAATAACAGTATGTCATTGTACAATAGGCTAAAATGTGTAATAGTAGGTAATTATTTGTATATATCATATGATGTATGAAGTTTTATTAAAAAGTCTCACTGTAGAATGTAAAAAAAGAGAAGTTATTTATGTACAATGTTTTATGACACCTTTCCTGTGAACTTGTGTATGACTTTGATGACATTTTTCTGAGATACTACACAATGATTAGATATGACAGATTTTTCACACAGCATTTTCCTTTTTTATTGGTCATTTTATAATATCTATTCCTCCCCATATTGATTCCGTCACCTCAACTTGCATACCGATCAATGGCGAGTAGCGACTGATTCGATACCGTTAAACTAAAAGGTTTCTCACAATTCCCTCACCAATATCTATTTTATATTGCTGGGAAAACATATAATTAAAACAACTAAATGTATTCAGTTTCTACCCAAAAACATAATTTAAAACTCTAGATTTGAACATTAAATATTAATGTTGTAATTTACTCTCACCAAATATTCATTCTCACTGAACGGAGCTTGAACGCATCATAATGTAACTCAATGGAACCTCCATTAACAGCTTTTAGCTCATTATTTAGCCGAACGGGAATATGCTGCCAACCAGCTGTTAACAGATCTCGTTTGGCTTTCCTCCTGCCAATTTCAACGTAGATGTGATGTTACAAACAGTCAAACCACACATCACCTTGACAAATCCATTGTTTCTTTGAGGATTACCCATAACTCTTTGCTATTACCTCTCGATGTTCTGAAATGTCGTTCTGCAATTTACAGTATTTTGCAGTAAAGAGACCAAAAATACATTGAATGTCTTGGACCTCAAAGGGTTTATAAACAAACACAAGTCAGTGTCAGTCTTATCTGAGAGATACTAACATGATATAAGCACTTTACTCCTCACTACACATTTATATTTCCTACACCTCTTTTCTTGTTTAAGTACAACATTTATTTGGCCTGAAATGTGCCAACACAACACTGTATATTAGATAAAAGTCACTTTCATTTGAAAAGGTGTTGTGTGAAATTTACACCTTTGACAACAAGTATTGAGGCTCTATACTTTTATAATAAATACATGTTTTGATGTTGAGTCATTTCATCACTTTTTGCTGTAAAACATGGTTGTGTTCTCTTCTTGTTTTGTAGGGGTGTGTGAAAAACTAAAGCCCTTTTGAAGATGTGTGCCTGAAATCCAAATTCCCCCCCTCTGGATGGAGGAAGGGAAGTGCATCACTATGGAGAGCTGTATTTATAAATAGCGGTGACAGGTAATCCTTCTGGCCCTGCTGATTGGAGACAGATGCGTCTGGCTGTCATGTAAGACCAAGATCCCACTCATCATCCCAAACTCACAACTGTTCTGTCACTTTGTATTTTACTTGTTTTTTTTACATGCCACTGAATCTCTCACGGCTCGGTCAAAGTTCAGTGCACTCTGCTTTGTTCTCTCTGGTTGCAGACAGTCCGAGGCCCCCCTGCATGATCCCTCCGTATTAAAACTGCATGCTGGAAACACGGATCCATTTCTCCATGGTGTCTTTTTTTTCCAATTCAATCTTTCATCTCCACTTCGGGGGATCTTTAATCTCCTTCCACTTTCAGTTTTTCACAGTCACATTAAACCAGCATCCAATCTGCCAGAGGGCTAGAACAAGTCATTATTCTTACACTTGTGGTAAAAACAGGGCATTTATATTGATTGGTGTGGTCAATACAAACCAGTGAAGCTATTGATCCTACTTTTCTCTGTCTGTATAAAGTCATTATTCTCTTTAGAGATTGTTAGTCTTTTTTTTCTTTTTTTCAAGACTGAATCTTTACTAGTCACCACTTTCGCATTGGTTTCAAAAAGTCTTTTTTTACATTTTTTATCACCGCTTTCAATTGGATTATTTATCTTCTGCTGACGGTCCAGCGTAAAAATTACTCACTGTGCTAAAGCTTGTTCTCTACTGCCACCTAGTGGTTGTATGAGCCACACATCTGGGGATGGGTGTGTCTGTGAAATGACTGCTTTGACTTTGGGGTTGTAAATGAATCTTTTGTATATCTTGGTATCACATTGGACCCCTGAACACCATGTTAATCCTTGAGTTTCGTTCATTTTTTTTCACTTTTCAGTGTACCACCCACATTTTACAGAAACAGTTTCAAAAAAACGACTCACCAAGTCTGTCAAATGAGATTATCTGGGTGATTTGCAGGAATAGGCAGGATGTGAACTCAACTGTTGAAATCTTCCCGCACATTTGAACTTGATACCGGAGACGGCAGATTTGTTCAGGAGGCTAAAGTCACCTCCCTCCCCCATAGAAACTCATTCAGTCTGCCTCGCAGCTGTTTCTCTCTCTCAAACACCCGGGATGCAGTTTCTCATCTGCTTCAGAGGCTGTCGAATGTCATTTCCCTTTGGTTTCAAACTCACTTTGAAAATCTTATATTTTTTTACTCAAGCCACCAATGGGAGGCGCTCATCGCCTTTAGGTTTATTATGTCAGAAGCCCTTGCCTAGACCCACAACCTTTTCCGCCAAATTCCATCAGCAGACTTGCAGTTCTTCCAGGAGGCCGACGGCATGCTGAAATCTGGAAAGTATTAAGCAACCTGCTGGTGGGGGGGACTGGGGGGCTGATGAAGGAGGAAGAGAGGGGAAGTATAAAAAAAAGTGGGGGATGGGGGAGAAAAGAAACAGAATAACAAATTGTTCATATACCGCCCTTTGCCTGGCTCTGCTCCCTTTCCCCTCCCTCCCACGCACACACACTCACACACATTAGCGTGTGAGCTCCCCCCCAAAAAATCCAGACCACTCCCCAAACAGCTCAAGCATTTTTCTTTTTATGTTTGCAGTATTTTGCTTTCCTCTTTTTTTTAATGGGTCATAAACAAACACCCATTTCTGCTGTGTAGTTCTGCACTGAGGAAAAGTGGTGGGGGAGTGCTGTGGTGTGTGTGCGTGTGCGTGTGTGCGTGTGTGTGTGTGTGTGTGTGTGTGTGTGTGTGTGCGTGTGCGTGTGTGTGTGTAGTTGTTTTGCTGGTGCTAAAGTGAAAAGCGAGTACCCTGGTCAAAAGCCCCAACTATGTGTTTGTGGTTGGAGGTGAAAATGAAAAAACTGGAAGGCGTCCAGACATCGTTTCACATGCTTTGATGCACATATCTTTGACCAAATGTATGCACAGAATTTGGGAGGGCACAGTGTAACCCCAGTGAGAAGGCCCGGCCGTAAGAAGATGTATAGAATCTGAACTGTGCCAAGTAACATTCTTAGTAGGCAAGACAAAAATGTATCTTTCAGGGAGTAAAATCTGTCGTAATGTCGGTGCAGTCATTGAGATTTTTATTCAAATAAACCTCTTCTTCCGAAGGTTAAAGTTGTCTGTTGTTGACTGTATTTCATGAAGTTATTGTCGCTGACGTTCATCATTATGTTAGTATACCACAGAGACAGACATTTCTCCAGGCTGTCTTGTTATTGATTACATATCAACACTTACTACCAGAGTCATTTATCCTGCCTTTTCAAATGCTCTACATCTGCCTTTACTTCAGTCTGCCAAGTAACCAAACACATTTGAAGATAGTCAAATCAACACATATTTTCGTTTTCATTTCCCCTTTGTGTCCTCAAAGTAAGGCTGAGGTATATTCCTGGGAGTGCAAGACGCAGCACCTTGGATATTGGTGTTAGCAGGAGCAGCGAACATAAACATTCCAGTACCCGGTGCTGACCTCTTGACCTCTAAACCCTGGAACTGCAGGCCCGGCAGCAGTAGACCACACACACGCACGTGGTGGGAGGAGGAGCGAGGAGTACGCACACCCTCTACGATGTCTTTGCCTTAAAGAGCTTCAGATGCCTCAGCTGAAGACTGAAAAATTAGCCCTTCCTCTTAGCATCAGTTTCGTCTTCCCCGCTCAGGGATTGTTGCATGTATGTCAGAATGTGGGTATGGCTTTCTCAGATGGAAAAGTTATTCCAAGGAAATCACTTTCTCCCTGCCTCCCTCGTTCTCCCCAAGTTGTTGAGCAACCAGCAGTTTCCTTTATGAATCTGGAGATCGTGTCATAGATTATTTAGGCTGGAATACAAATCTCCAGTGTTAAAATATGTTTTTCCACTCCAATGAGTCACAATTGCTAAATCCCCTTTTTGGCCCACCGGACAAAAACCAAATATTCAAACTTTCTTTTTGCTGCGCAAGAACAAACAAACAGTCGGATTCATATTTCGTTTTTCTTTCAGAGTATTTCAAAATGAACCGATCATAAAGTCAACTTCCACCATGATTCTGCAATGAGCTTGTTGAACTACAACGTGAGCGCGGAGGGCATATTCTTGCCAAAGAAACAATGCAGAAACAATGATTCATCCCTTCATTTTGCATTCCTTACTTCTGTCTGTGCGCTGCTCTGCTGACCCTGTCTCCCTCCGCTAAGAGAAGAAGAGCGGTTCCTGTAGCCATGTGTGTCCCCAGGAGGTCTGGCCTGCATTCAGCCATGACCACATAGGATGGGGCTGGGGGGCTCTGCTGCTCGACACCCCCTCAAGTCTGCCAGACGCCACTTCCCTTCCAAGGCCTGTCCATAGCTGGCTGACACTAAAGGAAGGAGAGCACTTATATACCCCCACACATGCTACACTCCTCCGCACACCCATACCTTTAGGCTGCTGGGAAATGTAATCTTACTCACACAATCTTTTAAACACTTACTAGCCCATGTTTTCAGCACTTAAAGTTCAAACAACATAATTCTTAAATTTAGAGTTAATAGAGACACACACTAAAAAACAATTTGTTTTCTGTTCATTTCTGGATGTAGCTCATTTGGAGGTGAGAGTGGGGGGGGGTCAATTTATCAGTGAACCTGGATAGATGAAAAGAAGCTTAAGATGTTGATCACACAGCGAGGGTACATCCTCTTGCCAACATAGACTTGGCGCCCTCCCAACAGAGGCGGTATGTGCACACAAAGCCCTCCTTGTTTAGGAGACACTGCATGCCCACTGTGGAGCAAAAAACTCAAATGATCAGGAAGGCAGGGATCACAAAGGGTCACATCCCATAGGCCAGCTTTAAACTTTGACCTTCCAGTCCTTCAACTTAATATCCCCACTCTCACGACATAATGAGTAATACCAGTGCCACACATTCACTGTAGTGGGAGAAGGACGGACAGTCTCACAGATTGATGCCTGACGAAAGGAAAAACAGGGGCTCCTTTTGTCCAACACATTTCATTCATTCAGTCCATCTTTTCTTCGACTGCATCAAGTTTTCTTTTCTATATAGTCTTGCATGTACAAAGTACAATTCAAAACATCACTGTGTTTTGCCCAAACTGCCTAAAAAGTGTTTTAAGTTAAAGTCTATCCGAGCAGTTATTAGAAGTTTAAAGTTTTTGCACTAATAAGCGTCAAACAGGATACCAAGAAGTGTAACTGAATAGCTATGACATCACCGCTATATTAAGGAGTATATAAACTGTTCCTCGTTCACTTCTCACTTCATATTTGGCCGGGTGGGAAGCGCTGTGTTCAGGCCGCTGCGCATTCCTCTGTTAGCTTTATAAACCGGGGCCACTGGTTCACAGGGACTAAACCGCAGTGATTTAATGTTGCACCAGTAAATATCAGCTCTAGCAGAGCCAATCAGACAGACTTTCCATTACACTCCATCACCTTCCGGTTTTCATGCAACCTCCACGAGTGGAAACACTGCAGCAGCTTTAAGCTCATTCACTTCTATCAAATCTCAACAGCGTCATAAATCAGGGTGTGTCTGCAGATAGAAAACAACACGAGGGTGAAGAATCCCAGAGCTCCATGTGGGGAGATGACTTTTAAACATACTGTACTGGGTGTTGGTCCTCCATTCAACAACTCCGTCATCCAGCTCATTCTCCCCTCCCTCTGGCCACGGCTCCCTCAGGGCTGAGCTGGAGTGGAGAGGGGGAAAAGTCCGGCCGATGCTGGCTCTCTTCGTCGTCCCGCTGGCCAGGCTCGGACTCTGCTCCTCCTCCTCGTCCTCCTCATCCTGCTCCTCCTAAGTTTGCCAATCAGAGCCAGCAGACCATAAACAGATGTATCGTGTGTGTTTGTTTGTCTTTGGGGTTGGGTTGGGCTGAATTGTGTTTATTTTATTTTATGTGATTATTCCAAGATTGATTTAGGCTGGATTTACATTTTTTTTTACAATAGAATAACTCAGCAGTTCATTGTATGAGTTCATGAACAGCTCAGCATGCAGAAACCTGACTTTTAAATACAATGCAGCAATAATGTGCAAAATATTTAAATGAGCACATATTTAGTTCACCCTTGTAATCTTTTCTGCTTTATGTTGGATAACAGAAGTCAGAGAAGAAGACAGCAGCGCAGGTAATCACTGATACAGTCACCTTCCTGGAGGCATGTGTGCTATAAGTGTCAATGTTCATTCAAATGCTGGAATAAAACCAACATCAAAAACAGCAACGCACAATTTCATGATCTCTTAAACAACCTTAACACTCTCACATCTAACATAAGACATTTTTCTCTCAGGGTAGATGTGGGCTTGAAATTGCAATCTATCTGCGGTGTTTATTTTAAACATAAACACTCGAGGTGATGCTTCGCATGTGATGTCAAGGCGTGTCTGTCTCTGAGCTCAGAAGACACTGCTGAGCATGAAGCCATCTTCTAGCTTTCCTGTATCAGACAATTGCCTTTCGGCAGTGTATCCAGCAAAGGAAAGCCTGGTTAAAGCCCTCTCCACCCTTTCCATCTGTAGCTGTTTACTTTGATTGACAGCTCGCTCGGATCCTCAAAGAGGCAATGAAAGTTGTACCGGATTCATTTCAAGCGAAGCACTGCCTCATTCACACCACAATCTCCAGAAAAAAATGTCATGTTGACAGCAAAAAACCTCAGCCTTTATCGGAGTGCATATATGTGTGTGTGTGTGTGTGTGTGTGTGTGTGTGTGTGTGTGTGTGTGTGTGTGTGTGTGTTTAAGAATGCAAAGAGTGCTTACGTGGGTGTTTGACCAACTTGGTGAGCAACAGCGAGGTTGGACAAAAGGTGAATCAGAGCAGGATGGAACAAATAGAGAGGGAATGGTTAACTAATCATACAAATCCGTTTTTTAAAAAAAAATTCTTTCTCTATTCTCCTGCTGCATGCTCCAGCTGTGCTGTTGCTCTGAGCAAGTCCGGAAGGGGAGTGTTTGGGGTGGAGGCACGGTGAGGTCACCACGCTGTTGGCCCTTGGGATGGGAGGAGGGAGAAGAGACACTCAGCCCACTGTCACAGCGCTCTATGTCCATTCTAATCGAACTGTTAACTGAGCGCTTCATCAGCAACACATGGTATATTCCAGCACTACATCTGGAACACCTCACAGTGCTGCCATTTTGAACACTATCAAACACTGACCTTCTCTATTGCTGATGTGCCCATGCACACACAAAGTGAGAGTGACTCACCCACGGAGCCGTAGGCATGTTTAGAGACCACTGTGAGAGTGCCTGGCCCTGCGTACTTGGGATGCCTTGGGTGTGACCAGGGTGGCCGCCTGATGTGTGTGTGTGTGTGTGTGTGTGTGTGTGTGTGTGTGTGTGGGTCACTGTGTGTCACTGTGTGTCACTGTGTGTGTGTTATGGTCGCTTCCTAGTCCGCCTGTCGTCTGTTGCCTGTCCAATCGGTTCTCACTAAAGGAAGAGAGCCAGCCAGACAGCGACTCAAGCACACACACACACACACACAAACACACACACACACACACACGCATACGCACACACACGCACACACACACGCTAAGAGAAAAGGCTACTCAATGGAAAGAACTGCTGATAGAATTTGGAATTTCCTGGTCACCAGCAAGTTCCATTTGGAAGTAAGCGCCGGTCACTTTCAGGCTTTCACTGTAACACTGATAATCTCACACCACAGAAGTGAAAATGGTAGAACCACAGGAAGTCAAAATCAATAATGAAACCGAAACACTACTTGGCATTTCGCCACCTGTTATTAGACACAGAGGTTTTTTAATACATTGGTGTGAAGGGAAAAACTTTTACCGTCAACAGAGAGTTTCCATTTTTTGCTACATTTTCCAGTCATACATTGTGCAACAATGGCACTGTAGTTAAGTCTGGTGATTCTCGGGAGTTAGCCAGCACCCTGCTCTTATCCCCCCCCCCCCCCCCCCCCCAAGCCATGTGTGTAGTTTTTACAGACTGGAGATCTACAAACCCAAGCATGACCTCAGAGAATTAAATATTCTCCTGGGAAAACCCCCACATCCCCAAAGTGGCATTTGAGGTCGTCAGCTGCACTGTGACTATATGTTTAGTTTATGTGTGACAGACAAAGAGTTAGTTTGTGGTGTCACGGTTTTCCATGAGAATGCATCTCCAACTTATTTTGTGTGTAGTTCACAAGTGTTAGTAAGTGAAGTACATATGATATACATTCATTTTGAAGCTCCATAGAGTTCCAAGACAGTTCTTGCAGTAGCCTAGTTTTTAAACAAGGATTAAACTCTACTGTAGGCCCACTGTAACGAGAGCCCAGGTAATTGTTTTTGAAGGGTAACTTTATTATGGAAGAATATAAAAACAACCTCTGTTTTCAATTAAGTATTTCCATCCCATCCCCCCTCACTGCCAGGCTATATTTTCTTCTCTGAGTTCACTTGCCTTCACCATATGGCCAAGAACGAGGTTTAATGTAATTTTTCTGCTCGCACGATCTAAACCTCATGTTTTGGTCTTGAATGATGGCCGATGCCTTGTTTATTAATCATTTATCTCCAAACCTTTTTCTTTACAAAAGAAAAAAATAAGGAAAGTGATTTAGAAAAGTAAAATGTTGAGAATGTATAGATTGTTTTCTGTTTGTAAGACTACTTGTTGTTTCTGACCACACCCAACTTTTCTTTTGAACGGGTGAAATTCATTAAATAAAAGAACTGAGCATAGCACATGTTTTGAAGCACTCATATGGGTGGGGAAACAGGCTAAGGTCTCATCTGGAATGCATAAAGCATAACAATACATCTCAACGTCTCTCATCGCTCTGCAGAGCGAGGTTAGGCTGGGAGAGGAGTGGGTGGGATCTGCTATGTCTTGAATCCTGCTGGAGTAGTACAAGCTGCAGTCTGCAGATCAAGCTGTACTGCTGGTGTCTCCTTCATATATGTGAAACATTCTTTCAATTGTTTTGCAGTTACTTTAGATTCTGCAGATCTGTAAAAATCTGTTTTTATTTTGGACACATCTTTCATGATAAGCATTAACTGTGGGTTTGTTTATGCACTATATTTTAAAGATATTGTCTCACTATCGACTAACATAGCCAGTATTGTGATGTACTTTTCTGTCTGTTGCTCAGTTAAAGAGCTTTATCTGAGGTTTGCTACCATTCTATTTTTCTGTTTCTTCCAAAACAAATAATGAAACAGGTACGAGGACGGTTCCGAATATACAGCCATGCAGCTCTGTGAGGCTGTCACTGTCTTATTAGCATGATAGCATGCTGACATTTGCTAACTGGCATCAAATACAGATGAGGTTTATGAGAGTGGCATTAGTTTACAGGAATGTAATCCTAAACAATAATTGTTCAATGAGAATTTTGAAATGATGGCATTTGATGAAAAGTTAAGGAATCTGCAAAGTTATGACAATTCATCCCAAGGAAGACATGAATGTGTGTATCAAGTTTTAAGTAATGAATGTTTAGACATCGCACTAAAAACATGAAAACATGAACCTGCTTGTATTGCTACAGAGAAAATGTCAAGGGGTCATCAAAGTAATTAGAATGCATCATCTGCGAACAATGAATGTATGTACAAAATTAAATTGCAATTCATCAAACAGATAATTCAACAACTGACCAACAGTTTGCCATCATAACAACTGCTAGCAGTTTAATATTTGGATTGATCTTAGTGTTCGAAAAATGTGAACTTGTCAGCGCCATGAAACCAACGTTGTTGAAGTGGTGGATGTTTTCCATTGCGTGCTATGTCCATGTTGGGATTTGTAGCACATGCTGGTGCATCTCCGTGTCTGCCAGCATTTTTCAATGTATTCTCACCTCGTCCTTCACTCTTTCACTGAGAGGAGCTCAGTGGGTTGTGTGCACATGGTGTGTGAGTTGCTACTCGGGCTGCAGTCCAGATCGATGCTGACAGATGCACACGTACAACACAGATGATCTGCACGCCGGCCTTCACAGCACGGCCACAGCTTCGTTTGTTTGGGCCACCAGACAGTCAATGGATAGCTATTGCTGTCTATGTGTATCAACATATTCCCCAACGGCAACCACGTTTGACCAGCCATCTCTCACAAATACAGACAGGAAACAAAACACCACGAGTACTGAGTTCCATGATCAAGTTTCTTGTATCAGTAATCAGATGACTCATAACTTAAGATGGCAGATGTAGAAAGAGATAAAACTCACTCAGCAGCATGCTGAATGAGTTTCTGATTCTGTTTTGTTTGGACTTTTTTGTTTTGCCTCCTTTCTTTGACACAAGAAAACAGCTAGTTGTTTACCAGCGGTCCCTTTGCTAATAATCTATTCACTCACCACCTTACTGTTTTTCACAGACTTAATAACAGCCATTGCCTTACCTTTAATGTAAAAACCTCCTGATGACCTCGGAGTGTAGCAGTTATCACTGCTAGCCATATAAACACTCGTAAATGAGCTCAATGCTAGGTGTTTACATTGGCGTATTGTGACCTTTGACCCCAGAAGCAGCTCTGTGTATCACTTCTACAAAGCTAAAACAAGTAAATGCTTTAGATAATTCACTTAACAGGCAGTTAGAGGGTGCTCCTTATTCTCCAGTTATACCAAATCTACAAAAGCAACAACGTGTTGGCAACACTGAAGGAAAGAAAATATTCACTGGCGCACATCTTCCTTCACATAGTCAAAATTGGCAGCCTGTACAGGAAGTGCTGCACTGTTAGCTATTACAGGAGCATAGATACACTACTTGGAAAAGATAGCAGCCCAGCAGGAATGGGAAAACCACTGCTAACAAGAGGACAAGAATTACTGGGAGTTTAAGAGGATTTTAGCTGCAGATCAGCAACTGAATCCTATGACCACGAGTGTTGACATATTCAATTTGAATTCAAATGAACTAACATGGAGTATATATATATATATATATATATATATATATATATATATATATATATATATATATATATATATATATATATATATATATATATATATATACATATATAATTTAGATATGCATCTTTTGATAGCAGAAGTGCGAGAACTGTGGAGAAATGAAAGCAAGGTGATTCTTTCAGAGCTTGCTTTGCTTCATTCCAAACCCCAGAGGCCAGTTTCACTCTGATTTGAAGCAACAGTTTGTATGCTGGTCGTGCCTGTTGGGATGTGTGTGCTGATGACATCGGCTCCAACAGGAAGCCAGGGGCTAATGATTAGCACATGTTTAGGATCACTTGGGTGCCACAATCTGGAGTTCTCATGCCGTATGTCTCTGATTTATTTGGTTGTTGTTCCTTCACAAGAAGGGAAAGGCCTGTTTTTAAAAGGGACAGAGACAACGCCTTCTCTCCTCTTTAACATCTTCGCCTGCTTTATCTGATTTAGCGCTGAACCAATGGATATCTTCATCTCGGTCACGGACCATTTTGGAGCTCCAGAGTTTAAAATGGGACAGGTGAGATGGGGCACGCGCGGCACGGATGCTCTAATGTGATCCTGCTTCACACTTGCACACAGGCCTGCATGTGGCTTTCGCACACAGCCGAAATGCTTTTGATAACAAAGCAGACTTTGCGTATTGGAGTTTGAGGCCTGGCCAGCAGTGAGCTCGTCTTTTTGTGAGTGCAAGTTGTGCATGTTTACGGTCCGTGTAAGCACGCAGTCTAGCAACAGATCACTGTGTGTGAACAGCTTCACAGCTACGTGTGCCATCCTTTAACGTGGGTCTGGCTCTGGAGGGCTCCTCTGGCAGCTCCTCATGCGTGGTCTGTGGGATGTTATCTGATAGTTACAATGTGGTGAAACACAAACACTAAGAGCAGCAACAGAGAGGCCACTTCAGCTTCGGGCAGCACAGGGAAAGAGACATACACATCCTGGAAAGCAGAGAATGCATCTGCAGGAAGAATGTCGCCGTCTATGGTTTCATGGAGACTGGAGGGATGCGTTTGACACTGCATTTGAATCAAACACATACAGGCTAAACTCAAAGTCTAAATTCAAAGTTTGAAGGTCTCTGAGCAGCTGTGTGCAGAGTAGATCCCATCGCTTCCCAGCTGTGATGATTCAGAGATGTCCAGTGAGATATCTCAAGGATTTTGTTTTTATGGACAGGCGTTGTCAGCTACCCCAGATGATATTTGACCAGACTGACTTCAGAGCTTTAGTGTTTCCTCTTTTTCTGGCAGCAGCTTCCATACGTGAAGGCGGAGTGAGGCGTTCCATCATTCCTTCATATTCCCACAGGTGAAATTGACTGCCCATCTGTCCCACTAAGATGTATTCCAAGCAGCCAAGCCCAGGTCACGTCCAAAACCAAAACCTAATTCCTAATTATCTCACCCCTCTCTCAGTCCTTCGTTCGCTATTGGAGCCGCAACAGTGAGTCATTTAGCCACTCCTGCCTTCTGGCACTGGATACCAGGGCCGGGCTTAAACTGAGGCTGACTCATTGTGTCACCAAACAGCAAGCCATTACGACTATACACCTCCACTACAACACAAGTCTGGACTTGACTTTAGATTTAGGCACTGGCTACTGTGGTTTTGAATAAGCAAACATAAGCCTGACATAATTTGCTTTTATGCCGAAAAGAAAACTGAAAGTTAGAACATCAAATTAACTCCCGGCCCTCAACGCCTCACCACACATCCAAAAACATTGTAGTTATATGCAATGTAGATACACATTTTACTGGCCATATTGCCAATAACAAAATCATTTATAATTGTATCATTGTAAGAGTATCTGCGACATGTTCATTATCAACACAATACATGTATTATCTTAAATGTATTATATGGTTTCCTATTAAACAGATTTTTTTCCAATAAAGTCACAGCCCAATGTGTTATAGCGTTACAACTTGCAGTTTCATTTAACAGCTCTTACATCACTATGACGTCTCTGTGGTTTTGATTTGGGTCAGCTGTTTTGCTTGAGGTACTGTTTAAACATACTGCAACTCCTTTGCACAAACCATGAGGTTCATTTAAAGAAACAGAACAAATACTCCAGTTTACATCAACAAACCTTTTACGTTCTAAATGACCAGCTTCCTGAAATCACCTGCTGAATCCATCAATGAAGCAGGGTGTGTCGGTTTTAAATTTCAACTGCAGCTTTGTCACAATGGCTGTGACTAAAGTTACTGGTGCCAAGCAACTTTGCCTGTTTGCTTTGTAATCCCACACTTTCAAGAGAAGAAAAGAAGAGGAGCTGTGTGTTTCCAGTTAATAGGTTTAGGGTCAATGGTTTCGGATGGTTTCCAGGGCTTTCAGCCGTGGAGGACAGATCATAACTATTCAGAGATTTGGTTGAACATTCAATGACAGCATGATGTTTTTTAGTCAAACGGATTGGCACTGCCGAGTAAAATGTGAGAAACCACACCCACACATCTTTTAGAGCGTCTTTACAAAAAAAAAAAGGCAATATGTTCAATATGTTTTTAGGAATATTATTACATATCCAACCACAAGGCAATGACATAATCAGTGCAATCTCACGGCTTATTAAAACAAATAAAGCTGCGGTAAAAAAGAAAAGGTTGGGCACTTTGTGGTTCACTTCAGTGAAGCTTCATTTACTGGAGAGTGTATCACAAATGCCGTATCATTTGAACCCCCACCGACAGCAACAGAGAGACCTTTAAAATTGTAAGCTATCTCTTTGATGTTTTTCTTCACATGGATTGCTAGTTCAAAAGAAATAAACAGAACCATCCTTGTACTATTCTGCTCTGTATGTATCCACTTTGTGAGTAACAGTGCAGCGTTGTGTGTGAACGCTCTGCTGATTAAGAGGAGTCTTAGACCACTGTGACATTTATAGTCTCCCCTCACGCACCTGCTCCAGCTGGGCAGCCAGGTTTGACTTCTCACCCTGCTGCTGGTGCTGGCGCTGCCTTCCACCCAACCACTGCACCAATTACATCTTCATAAACAGCATCACGTCCAGCTGAGTGGTCCTCTCTCTCTCTCTCTCTCTCTCTCTCTGTCTCTCTCTGTCTCTCTCTCTCTCTCTCTCTCTCTCTCTCTCTCTCTCTCTCTCGCTCTCTCTCTCTCTCTCTCTCTCTCTCTCTCTGCCCACAACAGCTCTGCCAGAGCTCATCCCACAGTGAGCCTGGGCAGCAGCTTACAGTTCCTCCCCTCGCATGTTTACTAATACAGACCACAGGAATCCACCTGATGCGCCAACAAACTGCAAGGGAGAGGAGAGAGAGAGAGAGAAAGAGAGACAGAGAGAGAGAGAGAGAGAGAGAGATTGCAGCTTGCTGATCACTATCAGGTTTGCACTCGACTGGTTTCAAAACAGCAAATGTGTGCTTTTGTCACTGCTGTAATTGGAATTGTGGTTTGGTTTACAACATTGTCACATGCGAGGCAATGGCCTGAGACCACAGTGTAATGAGAGATGCAGAGCCACGGCGAACTTAGTCACTCATCCTTGAATCATGTGTGCACAGAGACCCAAGCCGTTCCATCCATTTAGCATGACCGAAACATTGCACTGTGTTAACTCCCATACGGCGCTGGACAGACTCTCCCATCCCTCTGCAGACGCAGGAGTAAACAGGAGGACCGCTTCACACACACAGGCATTCTGTGCATACCGCGGGGCCTCAAGAGGGCTGGTCTGTTCACATGCACGCACGCACACAGACACACACACACACACACACCATCTGGACATAAAACTTCTGGACATGGTTTATGAAGCTCAGTGTGCACATTTGAGTTCTGCCAGTCAATGAAGGTCATAGTGATGTCCAGCCACCTTCAGCCATCTGGAAAAAGATCATCAAGCCATCCTCAATGTCCGATTGTTAGGATTTCAGGTGTGGCCTATAAAGGAAAAGCAACAAAAAAACATAATCATATATATTGCAGAACAGCTCACACCTCTGGAGGCAGGATCAGGCCTTTTTTATAGGGAATAATCACTATATCATACAATTACTGAGAATCACAGACATGCCTCCTTTGGATATTTGACTGATGATGTCATAATTATGTTTCATTACTAGGAGTGAAATAATGTTTTTTTTTTGTCAAGCATAAATAAAGAGACAGTCACACTTAAAACTATTTTTTTTTTAAGGCTTTGCGGTTTGCACATAGGAATCTCCATACAATCCTGTGGATTTAACAACAATCCAGATGATAGGCTTCCACGGGAAGAAGAGGAAAAAAGAAAAAAGTTTTAGGACGGGCCTCTGGTGACGTGCAGGGCCTGCAGGGCGGTGTTTCTCGGGTGGAGGAAGAGTCTGACTGGGGCGTGTGCGCCACATCTGGAATAGTAGCTACAGAGAAAGAAGTCGAGAGAAGCAGAACCTCTCTGATACTCGTCCCAAGTCTCAGCACTCCCTTCTTTTACGGATACAAACCCTCTTGCTTTGCCTATTTGTAAGTTGGAGTAATGTGTTGGACTTCCTTTTCTTTTAGTCAGTAAACTGAGTTTTTTTTTTTTTTTCATTTACTTTTTTTTCCTTCATCTTTTCTCGAATCCCACAACAGGACGCCACCCTTGGAGTTTAAATCGACTTCTTTTCAAGGGGGGGATTTGCTTCCTGCATGGCTCGCGCGCGTATCACTATTGTAGATGCAGATATGAGTACTCGAGTTAAAGCTCGAGGCTCGCGCATGGCGCCACTACGCTGGAATGTTTCTCGTGCAGATGGCTCGCGTTTGTTTTCACAGCAGCATGCATTGATTAGCCTCTGACTCCCGTCGACCTCCTTGCTCTTTCACTCTTCATGCAAACACGCGATCAATGATTTGTAATTACATCATTTTTGGACTTGTCAGGATGGATCTCAAGTTTAAAAAAAAGAAAATCGTGACATCAGATCGAGAATCGATGTAGTTTCATGACTGCAGTCTGACTTAAAGCTCAACATTGACTATTCTCGCCCCATCGGGAAGGAATTAGAGTTCCTTCCTTCTTTCTACGTTAGGGTGTAAGGGGATACTTTCACATTGAAGTAAACACTGCGGTTGGTGCAGAAGAGTGAGGAAATAGCGCCCTCTAGCGTCCAGATGAGTTCACATTAGCTCGTACTTTTTGTTGTCTTGAAAAGATGGTAAACTCGTGTGGATTGACTCATTTTTGTCTCATGTATCACTCTAGATCTACTTGAAAAAATGCTGCTCTTCCTGCTCGGCGTGCTTGTTTTGCACTTAATCATTCTGGTTCTTCTCATTGTGTCGACAGCAGCCAGCGTAAGTTGTCCTGTTTCTCTTTATTCAATTCCCTTTTCAATGTTGTGTGTGAACGTAAAGCAGAATAGACCAGAGGCATGATGTGAATAAGCAAAACTGTAGCTGCTTTATTGTAATGCTTATCAACTGTTATTGGTGTTGGATATTCACCTCGGCTGTGCTGTGGATGCTGCAGTGTACATTAATGTCACTGTGTTGTTGTGTTAACCAGGCCTGGACTGTAGGCGGGGATAGCACCACGGATCTATGGTACAGTTGCATGACATCTAATGGGGGCTACCACTGCACACCAGCCGGCAATGAAGGTTTGTCAGCATTCCCTTGGGATATAAGCCGAAGCCTTCGATTTAAAACAGTTATGAATGTGTTTAAATGTGTGCTCTCCATCTTGTCTTCTAGACTGGATCCAGGCAGTGCAAGCCCTCATGATCCTGTCCCTGCTCTTCTGCTTCTTCTCCCTCATTGCATTCGTGTTTCAGCTGTTCAAACTGGTCAAGGGCGGACGCTTCTTCTTCACCGCCATCTTCCAGATCTTGGCAAGTGAGTATGACTTCATCGCACGCCGACGGGTCACACCCTGAGCAGATGTGAGTGGAGCAGTGAGGTCATCTGCGTTCGCGTTCAGATCCCCCTCACCTCTCTTTCTCGTCTCTCCTAGGTGTGTTTGTGATGTGCGCGGCAATCATCTACACCGTGATGAGTCCGGACGACGTAGCCGGCGCAAAGTTCGGCTACGCGTATGTGCTGGCCTGGGTGGCTTTCCCTCTGTGTCTCATCAGCGGGCTCATTTATATCGTCCTGAGGAAGAAAGAATGAGAGAGAAAGAGAGCAGAGGAGAAAAGAGGAGGGGGAGTAAGGTGACCCCTTACAACAACATCGCACTGTGCCTACTGCCCACAGACCATAGACTGACATCCCAACAACACAACACAAGTGCATGTGTCACCAATCATTTTCAACACTAAATGGAGACTTTTTTCACTGCTGGGGATGCATTTAGCTGTATCTCAGTATCCACTAAATCCCCACCACATGCTGAAATATATCACACCTGTTTACTTTGTTGATTTTAACAGTGTGCTTACGCGTTTCCTGCAGTGAGAGATTGTCTTCAAAATGTGTTCATAAATGTGTTGGCGACTGTGATTTCTTGTTGCATGCTGGCACCCGACTTCCACAAATCCATCATGTGTGATAACAAAGACGAGTAATCTCTGCCTTGCTTCAGTACAAAGATGTACATAGTGTCTGTGGTTTTTAGACATATTTATAACATTTTTACATACATTTTGTACATAGTGTCAAGTTAACATTGTCATGCTCATTTACGTGATAGAGTTTTTTTTGTCTATCACAAATCATGCAGCTGTGCCAAAGAGATGCCCCTTAATCTGCCAGTGTCAAGCTTTTTTTAAATTCTCTTTTTTTGTGTCCCTATGCTTTGAATCACGTGCCTTACTAGAATATCTGTGTTGTTCTTGAAGGAAATGAGAAACTCCACAGAAATTTAAAAAAAATAACAATACGAAGTCTTAATAAACTCATGAAGTTTTTTTGAATTATCATTGTACTTGATATGCCAATTAATTTTGCATTTTGTAATCAAGTTTTGAAAAATGGTGCTTTCATCTAGTATTCTTGAAATGTATAGCCTACTTTGTGTTGCAAGTGTGTCATGCCCTGTGATTAATTTGCTTTGTACAAACCCCAGTTTGCATTTTTGTCAGTATTCTTCTAAATAAACCCTTTGAAATGAATCATTCTTACCCTTTCTACCTGATGTTTCTTGTTCAGTGGTTTTATTCTGAACTCATACTCGCTGAGATATTAACTTTACGTATGTTCTGGTGTTCATGATGGACCTTGTTCCCAGCAGCTACTTGTAGTAGCTCAACTGTACCACATGGTGGAGCTGCTACACACAAAACACCACCAGGACATTCTGCTCAGGGAACCATGGATGCTGATTCAATATCTGCACATTGTACATAGTCATATTTAGAAAATGTGTTAAAAAAAAAGTTAAGTTTGAATTTAGAAGGAGGTCTTATTGATAGGCGTCAAAGCTTTTGAAAGGTTAATAAATCACTGAACATTTAACCAGACCGTAAACCTTTTGAGATTACACATATCACCATCTGGTTATTTTTTGAGGGATTTGCTTATTGTCTGCTATCAGCAAACAACATCAAATCACAGTGTTAAATGGTTCATAAAAAATGGGTTGGAAGCATCTCATTAAGAAAAAGTAAATAACATGTTTTTTTTTTCTTCAAAGCAGACATATTTAGATTATTGGCTGCACATTCATGCCAAGCTTCTCATAAAAAACACCAATCTGGCTTTGTGCCAGACAAGCTCCCCTGACAGATTCTCACTTCTATTTGTTTAACTTCCCAAAACAATATTTATTCTCCAGGACATACACAGCAGACACACGGCAGTATATCAGTTCTTTACTCATCATCTGCTCAGTGATACTGCTGTGAAAAAGACTAAATGATGCAAGAATTAGCATTAGATGTGTCCTGTTTATTTTCACTCAGTGGTGGAAGAAGTATTACCATTGGGTAACTTTTTTATAAAAGTAAGTAAACACAAGCGTCACACTAATAGTACTTACAAAATGCACTCAACGGCACCTATACAGTATTATGCAGAACCATTTCAGTATAATGATGTATTCATCAGCTGGTAAAGGTAGAGCACATTTCCACATCACATCACCTTCCTTAAATAATGGCCTAAGTCATATTTTGACAAAAATGATTTTCTTGCCTACATCATCTCCTCGTGATGCTGGCCATTTTGTTTTGCCTAAGTAAAAAGACAATGTGACTTAGGCAATTTTACAAGCTAGCATTTAAGCTAGCAATTTTTTTGCGAGCATTGTAGTCAATGACAATCTCACTCAAACATAATATTAGTAATCATAGCATAATTTGAGCGGTATTACAGTATGCCTGTTGTGCAGTGTCTAGAGGCAGCTTGAGCACCCCTTCTACATTTGGTCATTTGTTTTTAGGTGTTTTCTGAAAAACCTGAAGAAATGACTTGGGCCATTAAAATAGGAAGGTGACGATCGTAATGTATCATGAGTAGTAGTAGTATCATCAGTTTCATTATATTTGTATCAATTGTCTGAATCAAAGCAAAGGTTCAAAGTTCAAAACTAAAGTTGTGAATCTAGTGCAATGTATACCTCGCACATGTAGTTGAGTAGAATTATAAAGAAGCACACAAATGCTAAATGTGTTGTTACATTCCCCTACAGGTGGAAAGACAACCAAAGGGTAGTGGTCTTTATCTTATCTGTTACATGGCGTTTGAGCCCATAAAGCAGCCAAGCAGTCAGTGAACGCTCACGTTGCTTGTAATTCCACCAGGTGGAGACTGAAACACACTTTTCTTGTTTTTTATTTGTTTTTATTTTGAAAAAAACCATGAAAACTATTTGAGTGGTTGTTTAAATCATATGGTACAAAACATATAATGTGTCTCCTAAATTGAAGAGGATATATTTCCCCTCTATATTTATTATATTAGATATATTTTCTGTACGATACTGGGGAAACGTGACATTAATCTTCTCTCGTGCTTCCTCTCAGAAGTTGGCACGCACAGTGGATTATTAAATAGGATTCAGCTCTTTGATCAAAAGCAGTTTATAGATGTCTTAAACTTTCCACCAGAAATAAAGTTTGTGGGGACCGGCTCTCAAATGTACACAACTACACTGTGCCGATGGTGTACAATGTACAGAACAAATCCTGTTAGAAAAATGAAATAGTGTGATAGAAAAAAGGTCTCAGTATCAATGTGAACAAAGCATTACAGTATTAATCACACATTGATCAAACATTGTTATAACACACACACACACACACACACACACACATATATATATATATATATATATATATATATATATATATATATATATATATATATATATATATGTTACAGCTTTGAATAAACACATGCTGATCAGATGGCTGTCTTTATATATGTAAATGTGTGGTGTTGCTGAAATACTGATGCTTTGAAAGTTTCATGTTCACTTTACACAACCTGACAGGACTCAACGCATCTTAAGACTGCCGGCATGTTCACATACATCACCAGCAGCCGTGAAGGATACACACCAACCTTTTTTTAGCCTCCTCCCAGACTCCAAGGTACCATACTACCCAACGCCATCTGTGCACACACTTGTATGCTCATGTGCACCGAGGCAGTACAATCTTCAGGAAAACAGAATTAACCACACCCACGCACACACAATCCGGTGCGAATACACAGATTTAACCGGTGTGAACATCATACATTCATTGCTGCTGAACATGCAGATAGAGGATTAAAATCCCTTTCTCAGGACTGTTGGTCAAAAGAGCTTTTCCTATCTCCATTAGTCCTGACACAAAGGAGAGGCCAGTTAATGTTGCTCTGGCTAAAGTCCCTGGGCATACAGATAACATATTGAAGATGTCAGGAAAACTCCGGAGGCCTATAATGGCCTCACAGCTCCATTTCAAACGTGGTTAACCTTAAGGGTTATTTATCACTGTTAGGGTCACCGGGGGGCACTTAGTATTTACTGCAGGGCATGCAGGATGGGGAGAGGGGATTGAGGGGAAGCCACTCTCATCACCATCCACTGGGTGCTTACTTTGGTGGCTGTATACATACATCAACACTGTTAAACCAGGATATTTCACCTTTTTAACAACAGCCATGAACATTTACACGTAGCCCGTCAAGTGTTTCCTTGGTATCCCAGGAACGCATCAGGATCATTTCCATAAGTCTACGGTTGGGAATTTATCCGGCGAGGCAGTAATGGTCGTGAGGCACCACATACAATGGAGGCGCGGCCAGCTGATGGGTCCTTGAATAGGACATGTGAGGACTTCAGAGGATGCTGTGGCCCTTCTCTCTTCTTTCTCTTTAGATTTGTTGCCTTTTTACCCAGGGTGTCTGTCTCCCGGAACAAACCCAGAATCCTTCAGATGTAGCTAAACGATAGAGAAAATGGGCAGCGCCCAGTTTATTCAAAGCTGATTTCATCACGCCCATAAATCTTTGAGAAATCAAAGCCCGTCTTGTGCCCGCCCCTCTTCTCACCCTTTGTCTTGCTAATACACATTAGGGAGCGGCTGGCTGCCCACTTTGACGGCAGCCCGGACAGGATCTGGGCAAAGTTGCAAATTTGGAACCTGGAGGCACCTTTGACCCATGACCCCTGCCGTTAAATCTTGCATCTTGCATCCGCCTTAGACTCCCACCGTGCGAAGGAATCTCTTAGCTCCATTTCCTGCTAGAACTGCCTAAAACTCACAGAGAGACATGAAGACATATAGGTTGAAGATGACAGGGGGATGATGAGAAACACACATCTGATTTGTGCAGATACACACATGACCATAAATACAAACAACTTCACATATGTATACACATACAACTCATTTACAAACACACTCCTGCATAAAATGAATGCATTATATCTAAATAATGAATGTGAAAAAACCCACAAACACTAAATCACACATCCCTCTCGCTCTGTAGAGCAGAGCACAGATGTGAAACATTTTCCTGCAGAAGCGACAGAGCCTGAAGTTTTAAATGCAAACTTTTGCGACTTCAAAATGAGAGAATATAGCCTATTTTCAGTAAAGTTTAAGAAAAGTTTTTTCTTTTTTATCGCGCCACAGTGTATATTCACTCATCCCAAGTGACCCTGAATACTATTTGATTCAAAACATTGCTTCTGTAACTTGAGACTTAATTAAAACAGTGTCTTGTAAATAATTTAGTGGCAACAGCGAGACTCTACCAGTCATAATCGTTGAGTAAGAAGGGAGTTGGTCACATAGGGGAAAAAAAGAAGAACAAATCTTCACTGCGATTTTAAAGCACCATCCATAATATGAAGGGATTTGGGGAGCGGTCCTAACATTTGGTACTTTAATATGATCCCCATTGGATTTTTGTCTAGAGTTCTGTCATTCCTGAAAGCGGTTCCTTTCAGCAACGACACAAAGGGTCACACTGGACTTCCAGGTGGTAGACGGCTCCTTTTCGCCCCAGAAATTCATATGAAAAGTCATTTAGGATGTTTTTTTTTGGGGTGAATGCACAAATACACGCACACAGGTGACTTTGCAATGGTCAGATCTAGTGACACATCCTGCCAAGCCAAATACAACGTGTTAAAATGAAATAACAACTATAAATGTATACAGTACTTTGTCAATATAGGCCCTGTGTGTGTGCCTTATACTACTGTCAAAGTGTGCAGGATAATCTACACATTATGAGCTCTTATTGGAAAGCGGTCGCAATATCCAAACTGAGGCAACTTAAAGTGTGTTTCCAGAGTTTAGCATTCTAGAGATATTCTATGAATAGTAATTAGAGTACTTTAATGTCATGTACCACATCGGCGAGTTTAGGAGGACTCACTTAAAAGCTGTGTGGCCACTAGCCAGCAACAAAGACCGTCTAATCTAACGAGGGTTTCTATATTGGTGTGAAGAAGCGACTGAGGCAAACATTTCTTCTTTAATTACACAACAGTGAGTTGGAGAATGTCTTGCCGCTCTCTAGTGTTTCAGGCCTGAGCAGAGCTCCTCCAAATTAAAGAGTAGTGTGACAGTGCAGGGATGCATCACTGTGGGGAAACATGGCGCGGTGGCTACACGGCTGCTGGTCCATTTATGGGCTTCAAATACACCTCCCACATTTGAGTTGGAGATGAAAATATGCAGATAATTTGAGAGAGCTTGTGAGAGCTTGCACATGCGGGCACGTGAAGATAATTACACTCAAAGTGGCACAAAAATGATTTGAAAACATTATACTGTTGTGAGCAAAGGAGATTATCTCTCTGTGCGCATACATAAAGAGGCAATCATCCCAGAATGGAGACATTTAATGTATTTCAACTTTTGTCTTTGAAATTGCTTAAACATAAGTCTCTTATTAAGTGTCAGGAAATTTTTTTACGGAGTCAGCGGGTGATAGTAAGGAGAGAAATCCATCTGTACAGCACTCCCACATGTAGTGTCCTTGATTGGCTCATCTTTAATCATGCCATGCATTTTGTGAATATCAGCATTAAGTTCCGTGTAGTGAATTTTTTAATCTGGATTTGTCGGTGGTACATAGACACATGCATACATACATAAATGTGTAAGATCCAATTACATGCATTCATCTGTCAGTGAGCTAAGTAAGTCAAAGATGCAGACGTGATATCTGCTGGCAGATCAAATGAAGGATTGCGGTTGTGCCCTAATTGAGGGGTCAAACTGAAGGAGCTGTGTTATTTCAACCTCACTGACCCTGGCCGGTGGCCCTAGTCTCCCCGGTGGATTGCAGAGTGGATGGGGAGCTGAGGCCAGCCGAGAAGTTGATGTTTGTAGTGGGTGTCTTTGTTTGTCTTCCCAACCTCGAAACCCGTCTCTGGTGACTGATGATCACAGTCCTGGTGGCTGGTCGAGTCTGTAATAAGGAAACCTGGAGTCACACCTTCAGCAAACACTCCACTGGCCAAAGTTCAGAAAAGAGCTGGATGAGATTGTTGCTTACACCGACGAAAGGCTTCACACACGCACAAACAAACAAACAGCTGGGTCCAGAAGTTTCCAGTCCCCAGACTCTATCTGCTAAAACAGATGCCAGGATACCTTTCTAATCTATCTGATTCATCAGTGGTAAAGTCCCACGGATCGCCTGCATCCTCTGATTGGATGTAACAACCTATTTCCTCCCACTTCTTCTTCATCTCCAGATCACTACAAGCCAAGCTTACCTCAAGTCATTCTCATTTTTTCTCAATTGAAAAAATGTTGAGGCCAAAATATCTTGATGCGAGAGAGACAGTTAGGAGACAAGAGACACATTTTTTTAACATGCATGTCAGCTGTTGCTATGCTGCAGCTGCAAATGTGTTAATGGTCAGTTTAAACTGCTTCTGTCAGTTTTTATTTGCTCTTTAAGTGACTAAACAAGATTTAGATATGATAACTGACTGAGCGGAACGGCTACAAAGGCATTTAAATTATGTTGAAAGGGTATAAACATTATGGTATTCTCAAATGTGCCTTCATTTTAAGGAGACTAAAAGTGGCAAATTCTGCAAATACAACCGTAAGCGTGTAAGAGTAAGAATTCCCAATTACGGCTTTAAAGAGTGCTGTTGATAGAGACTGGACAATGTAAGCAGCAGGGAGGCCAGAAAACCTTTTTAAAGCTGCTTGCATAAACCTGTAAACACTAAGGAACCCCAGCTGTAAGCAGTCTAAATCTTGTTACCCCACAGTTAACCCTGTCAGCGAGAATGGTCAGACACCTAAATATTAAGACAGAGGGAGGGAAAGAGAAAAGAGAGCTCAGCGCACTGACTGCTATGCTCAGATAGGGTTAATAGGTTCATCTCAACGTCCTGCGTTGTGCAAATATTGACAGTGACTCCATCGTCTCATTTAATGACCTGCACCGAGTCTGATCTCTCCTCCGGTGTTGTTGCCTACAGACTAAAGAGCCCAAACAGCTGCTCTGCGATAGCTTCACTTCTGTCCTGTCCAGACCGGTCTGGATGTACTAAAGACACACATCGTTAATGATTACCCAGACTGCACCACAGCAGAGATGGGAGGTTTAGGGGCTATGTGCAATTGAGCAAAGGTAACGCTACAGAGGGATGGATGCACATGAAATTAGCTTATCATAAATCATTTGACAATAATCTGACTTTAATTAGAAGTGTGTAACAATATCTTCTCATATTAAAACCTCTCTATGGATAATTACATTATTATGTCTTTGGGAAGGACGCTATCTGAATTATCTGAACAATGCAACCTCAATTTAATCACTATATTATTGTGCAAGAAGCTACGTTTCAAACATTTGAGCAAGTTAACATGAAATATAAGATGAAGACAATGGGTTGTAAGGTGAGATTGTGTAACTCCAGTTTCACTCTCTCAGTTTCACATTCCGCTTATCAATTAGCATCTCCTCTTGAAGTGATTAAAAGCTAACACAGTTTAAAATCCATCATTCGTTCAGAGCGCTTCAGAGAAATGATTTGTCGAAAACCTCGCCTCTGCCCTGGAGAAGTGTCTTTCTGCAACAACACATTTTGTATTACTTGCGTCAAAATTAAAGTTAACAGCCAGGTTATTTTTGTGCGTCTCTAAAAGCCTGTTATTCAATTCCTCATTGATGGTGTCAGGCAGAGAAATTGCCCCAGGCTGTAAACCCCATGAATGTGCTTTGGAAAAGTCGGCTGACTGAATTGTTAAGCGAGAAAACACTTAAACACAGACGCACCTCTGCACAGCTGGCATGTACATCAGTACTGTCAAGTATATCTCAGGCTATTAGAATGCGGCTTATAAATGAATTATCTATAAACCAAAATACAGAGATAGAAAAATAATTCAATGAATGTATTGCATACGATCAAAATCTCTTATCCTAAATAAAACCATGCCAAGCCTGATTCCTTATTCTTCAAAAATAACTTGCATTCTTCAGATATCTCAAAAAGCTTCAGGTGGCAATGGCAAACAATGGTGATCATCAGCCATACCAAAAAGAGCATCGACTAATAGCTATTAACCTTTCAACCTGCAGTCACTGGGCTTCTGATTGGCCAGTGAAATCAAGCGTGCAGCTTTGTGTCACCTCCATCAAACCAGGACAGCAAATCTTTGTTCACAGCCATCTGTTTGCATTCAGGATGAGCGTACAAATGCTTTGATGTTGCATGAAGCACACATATTCAGTTCCAAGTAAAAACATACAATTGCAATAGTTTTATATTTCCATGATGAAAAGAACAGTTAAATCAGGGAATTACAACTTATTCTGCATGTTTTTTAGAAGAGATTTCTCATAAGTCTGTAAACTTGGCTGGAGATGTATTTCGTAACAGCTTCCTCCCCAGCTGATTGTAGAAACTGAGGGTCTTGACCCTTTTGCGACCTGCATTGAAAGAAGCATAACCCGCAAACCTTCTATATATTAATTCAAGAAAAATAAGTCTGCCTCTCTGTACAGAGCTCACAATATATACGGTAGCAAAACTTTCCTGTTAAAACCATTGTTATTCATAACCTCCATGAATTAATCTGTTCGCTGAATAGATATAAGAGCAAAAATTAAATCCCAGTTTGCACTGTGATAATACTTTTCCATCTGCGGCTTCCAAAGTGTCAAGAAGCCTTTTGAGAGCTCCAAAGTTCACACCGTGTTCGTTTTGTCGACACTAAATGTCCAGGTCATAAAAAGCAGGATTCATGGGCGGTAGCTCCGGGTTAGCCAGAGGTAAGATGAAGATGTGATCGCTGTGAAGCCCATGTTGGAGCACAGCGGTCAAGTACGGACTTGCTCTGGCCTCAAGGCTGTATATCACCCCACTGAAGCACAACAACTGGCAAGCAGGTAATACGTCTTCATGGGTCATGGTACGCACAGATTTGTCGAGCAAAGAAATCACCATAAAGTATGCACTAGAAAAGATAATGTGACATGAAAATAGCATAAGAACATAGTGCACACGATAGAACAGCGATGTGCAAAACATATTGATGAAAGCATACACTTTCCCCCCAGCACCACCTCAATTAGAAAGGTGCATTGATTCTCGATGCGTGACGGGACTATGCAAGGACGGGACTGTATGTCACACGTTCCTGCCTCTGCCCCCTATTTCCCACGGGCACAACAGGCATCATAAATCTCATCTGGCCATAAAACTCTGCCCTCAACAGAGATAAACACTTGGAGGTAAACACAGTCACTTACACATTCCTTTGCACGCAGAGTGTTTAAAACCTTATCTTTATCATCACTATTATGAAAACGAGCAACAACAAGAAACTACCAAACCACGTTTGCTTCATGTATAAGCTGAAGTCAAATCCACCAAGGCCAGTTGTGTGTGGCTACTGCACAGCCAGATGTGGGGACCACAGCAGCCTCACGCTCGGCCTGTGAGCGTTTACATGTCCGGTACTCAACCGCCGCTAAAGATGAGCGGTGAGTGGAGCTGACCGAGCGCGGCGGCTGTGGCTCACCCAAGTCTGTTTGGGCTTGGCGCAGCCTGAGAAAAAGCCTGCGAGGCAGGATGTTGCAGGATGTCTTTTGTGGGCAACGTAAAGTTTGTTTTGACACATAGTGACATGGGGACACATCGTGCCGCACAAATGTTCTCACCTTTGCTCTCATCCAACCTGGGAGGGGAATTGTTGACAATCCTTTCGGAGTTCATCCCATTGATTTTGGAAACGTGTCATCAGTCGAAGTGATGCTGAAGTTCCTACAGAGGGCTTCACTCAAAACTTTGTTTTGCTTGTTGTTACTTTATTTGAGTTTTTAAGCCTCAAAGTGCAGGATGACCCATGTGCATTGGAAGGTTCTTTTCACATAAATATATCAAAGTCGGAAACATTCACACCGTAAATCTGTGAAGTACGAATGAGCAAGATTGTGTGACCTCCCAATTAGTCCTTGAAGCCAATCAGTGTGATGATGACGTGGAAGACATTTTGAAACACACTGTATTTGCATAATTATGGCTACCGGATGGTAATTGGACTTCCTGATAAAGAAACAACATGTTTTTGACACAAAAAAAGAGCATTTTCATTTATAATATATTGTTTTTTATTGTATAAAAAATGCTCAGCGAGGATCTCAGATCAAGTTGACAATGAATCATAGCTCAGAGGAAGAGGAAATTAACAAAGCAACATATTGTTAAAATAAAACATGCATTTAGTATCGTAAGGAATAATCTAAATATATATTAACTGTACAAAATCAGACAGCGTTTTAATTCACGCCCAGAAATTGTACTAACACAATGTAGTGTGAACCTCAGGCTGGACGTTGACATGGATGTGTGTAAGGAGCTGGAATAACGTGAGCAGCAACGAGGAGGACAGGGGCAGTGCAGCCATGTCAGCTATGCCTTCAATTTAAATTAAGAAATTGGTGGTATGAACTTGCTTCCTGTCTTAAGAAGCTTTTCGAAAGATTAATTGCTTGAGACCAGGCTCTTACAATGTAGGTCAGATATTGAGCTTTATTTTAGTCTGTTCATTATTTGCAAGAGGAAAGAGAGAGCAGGGGAGAGGAGAAGAGAGAAAGAAAGCCCTTTGAAAGGAGCCTCTGAACCTTCTTCTACTCATGCTGTCTCTGGGTGGAAGTGGAGTTCTTGATGAGCTAAAAGCGAGTCCTCAAAAGTTCGTAGGGCATGAAGCCATCTTTAAAGCTGACAGGTCTTTGATCCTGCAGCTTTGCCATGATTTGTTTTTGATTAATGTGGAATTTGGGTTTTTTATTCATGTGGATACGCCCCATCCTGTTAACATACACAGACACATGCACGCACACGCACTCATCCTTAGCCCTCACTCCGCTTCAACACAGTCACACAGCGCTGACAGACCAAATGCGATGGATGCCAAAACACAGCTGACTCCAAAAGAAACTGCATACCGGCACTGCAGCAAAAACAGGATGTGTTTTCACACATGCCTGTTTTTGTCTGGTTGGGAGAACAAGAAAAAAAATACCCTTAAGCCAAAATGTAAGGAAAAAAAACGCATAAAGAAACAGATTAGTAAGTATCATACTACTGGAAAGCGGTGTCATTGAGAATTTATTGCACAGCGTAGAACACATTGCAGTTGAAACCAGGCCACAGTAAAGAGAGGATGTTCCAGGTGAAACAAGAGAACGTTACCTTTATTTGCCTTTAGATATAAAATGCATGCTTTCAGGGGCCGAATTAAAATAAAAAATGTCAACACTTCTGTTAACTCCTCGTGTCTCTTTAACCTCAGCAGATTGTTTCAACTTCATGCTCCTCTCTGTCTCGGTTGTCGGGAAGTGGAAACTCTTTTTTTGAACACATGCATTCCTGATTATGACCTGAAAGTGGCATCCATCATTGTATCCTTTTACAAACTGCCCGTCCTAGTCAAAGAGCAACAGCTTGCATCGTACATGATCCGGTAGTATTGTACTTTCTCTGTTTACATTGTGTTGTTCACTTTCTGACATGAGCAACAGTGATTATTGAGTGTCTTCACAACAAACAATTTATAGGAGAATTTACAAGCAGCCCAACGTGACCAATCAAGTTCTTATCATTTTCCCATATGGGATCTCCATTGCCAAAGTAGCCTCGACATGTATAGTGTAGTTTTTTAAACTGAAATGGTGAGCTATAGAGAAACATCATCTCAGCTCCTTGATCCTATTCTGTCAGTCACAATCCACATCGTGTGAATGTAAGTGAGGGATGGAATACAGATTAAAGTTAAAGGGAAAGAATTGCATCAAAGCCATTCAAGACTCAGTCCATCACAACCCTTACATACCAAAATACCTTGAAGTGGCGATGGTCATGATGACCACATCACACTCTGCAAACTGCTGCAATGCACATCAGGAGTCACTATGCATTAAAACCAAAAAGACATCCAGACCGAATGTGTTTCAAAGGACGCAGCAGATGTTCAGTATGTAAATTGCAAAGGGCACGCTCTATTACAAAATCTGTAATGAGCAGAGAAATTAGATGTCAAAGTTAGCTTAATATCATGAAACAAAAAGCATGGTAATAATTATGAGTTGTGAGTCAAACAAATTAACCACATGCAGGCAAAACTGAATAAAATACAGTCATTACAATGATAATAACGGTATTATGGGAGGAATAATTGAATTAGTCTGCCTGGTCTCTCCTAATATAGAGCAATTCCCAGTCCTCTGAGCCACGGGTCACTGGTTGGTGGAAATGCTTCAGCAAGTGACCAGAGAGGAACGCACACTGTTTAACTGTGTGAAGTTAATAACTGGATGTAGCAGGGATAATGTCACTGCACGATAAATGTGGGATGACATCAAGTAGAAAGTGTGTGTGTGTGTGTGTGTGTGTGTGTGTGTGTGGCTGTGTGTTTGTGTGTGCGCTTAAGCAATGAGGACATGAGTTACAAGGCCGAACCACCCACCCACATTATCATCCCTCCGTCCCTTTCCTCTCTTTGTGCTGTTGAAGGTTGCAGCAGCGGCCAAGTCAGGAGAGACGGAGTTGGGCCGAGAGCAGGATTGAGCGTGTGGTCGTCTGGAAGCCCACTCGATAAAACATCTCTAGACATGAAGTTGAATAATATCTTCTGTCTTGTGCTACAGATTTACTATTTAATCTGATAGTTCCTTTTTTCTCTCCATAGTTTTAACCTTTTCCACTTTGACAATGCAGCACAAGTCGTTGCGATCAATAATGCTGATACTTAAATTAGTTTTATTTGCCTATTCATTTGTATGTTTAATGGATTTCTTTTTTTAACTTCTTTCAGGAGCACTGTTTCCATATCAATCTCTATATTAAGTGGAGAGACAATTCAAAAATGGGAAGGAATGATAACGAAGTACGATTGAGTCACATGAAATACAAGCCATGTCAGTAATGTTCAGTACCAATGCAGGAAGTACAGTAGTATGTATGTCTAATATATGTATCCCCTAATTATACCTTAACCATAGAATAATGCGCCAACTAGGGCCTTAGTTTCCATGCACAGATATTAAACAAAGTTAGAAAAATATTGGAAGTGGACATTAAAAAAGGCTGCTGTTAAGTGTAATCCAGGTTTTTGAGGATGATAGTCTCTTGAACCAAAGTGCTTTATTCCTATGATCAATGCTCAACACAGCATATTGTTTTTTTCACATGATAATGGCCACCATTTTGCTCGTCAATGGCCCTTTACACCTTGTTCATGCAGTTTCTGTGCAGAGGTTTGAAGGGGCAAACGTCTACTTGAAGTAAACCTGAAATTGGTGTTACTTGACTCAAAACGAAAACAAAATGAGTCCCAATGCCAACCCGAAATTCCTCTCTTTGATGGTGTACTTTCTTTTGAACAGCGTGTTTATACTCCTCATACAGGCTCTGACAGGTGAGAAGAGAGTTTTTAAGTATGTGTATAAAAGACAGGAGGTGTTTGATTGAAACAAACCTTGATGGGTCTGCAACCTCACCGTCTCAAACTAGCACAGCGGCCCTCAGCACCCTCGGCACCGCTGCTGACGTAAATCTAACACTCACTGGGCCAACAGTGAAATGGAAGGTGACACGTGAAGGAAAACAACAGAACAAAGACAGTTTTCTGCCTTATAGATGGGACGGATGACCCAGATAAAGATCTCACTTGTGGTAAAGGCTGAAATTAATTCTATAGAGCGACAATCTTCCTGTCCCGATCGTCAGGCAGAACCCTCGGCAGAGTGAATGGGAGCATCTTGGTTGTGCTCCTTGGTACTCGGATGACTTTCTGGAGATGTTAATGATACTGAGAAAACAGCCTCCACCAGCACCCACATGTGATACTACACTGCGTTCCTACATGTCGCGCACCAGCAACTGCGTTGTACAGCTACATCAGAGCAGCTTCATTCTGCTGCATGGAAGGAAAGCAAGAAGATTTTTATAACAGGTCTGACAAATAACTTCACACAGCTGGTGTTCACCTCGAGAATGGAGAAAAAAATGGGCTTTGTTGTCTAACAATGTGACTTAATGGAAGTCATCAAAGGGAAAAGCAGCAGAGAGCAACGTTTTGGATGAATTACAGGATAACTGCTGAGGCTTTCAGATGTGGTGTGATACAGCAGTGGCTTGGATATTGAGGGGAAGAGGAAGAAGTGCGGCAGGACTTCTGGTGAGAGGAAAGCTTGCCTTGGGTTATATTCTTTGGCAGATCCACTGTTTGGCTAAATTAATGATGAGAGTTTATTTGGTGGCACACAGCATCTGTGTTGCTCTCACATCATGCGACATGTTTCTGCCAGTTTTTGAGTTAAGCAACAACAGCAATATCAGGAGAGCAAATATAGTAGCAGAGAAAGAATAAGGAGCGCGTCATCTCGGGGACAATGAGTGACAGCGTTCCCCTGATACCATGGCAACACATGGAATTCTACTCAATGGAGCCCGTGACCAACCAGGACATTGATGTTTTGCTGCTTTACAATAGAGCAGCAGGGGAGCGAGATCAAGGACAGGACTTATTCAGATCGGCAACACTTTGCTAGCTTCATATAAAATATGAAATTTGATACTGAGATTGAATACAATTCTTATTGGGAATCAATTTGAAGCTTTCTATTGTGAATCATTGACACAATTTAGTGGTCAGGAGTGTGAAAAAGTGCAGCAGGCCGAAAACAAGTGGTTTTCCAAAAGGCATATGTATAATTTCAGTAAATACCACAATTTCCATTTGTAGCATTTAATGGCCTTTGGGTATTGTTTAGTCCAAAAATAAAATAATAACGTTCGTAACAAAAGATGCAGGCTGCCTGTCATCACTAGTGAAGGCTGAATTAAATATTCCGAGGATATAGCAGCAAATCATAATCAACCCCTTAAACGCTGTTTGCTCTGCCAGCAGTGTCGGCGCTGTAATCACTGTTAGCTGCGAGCCGCCGGCTCAGCTGTCGCCACAGTCAGAGCCGTCGATTGACAATTAAAAGGCTCCCGATCTCGACTATAGCACCTACAAGATGAAAACAGAAAAAAACCTTTTCCATTCCATTGCCGTGCCCAAAATTAATAATAAGAATAAAGGGTGTTTTAATGATTATATGATACAATAAACTCAAGTGGAGCGGTTTATAAGAGTCGTCCAACTCTGATGAGTAAAAATGTTCTTCTTTATCTAAATAGGTGTGAGATAAACTGTAGAACCATGAGAATGCTTCATTGTGCATCCTACGAGGAACTATACTTGAAATAAGCACACGATCGACTGGCCACTGACGTAGCGTGCTGCCAGATGAAATCACATCGCAACAGACTCGAGCCTCTTCAACGCATCCTCAAGCCACGAACAGCTGAGAAAGACACGGAAGATTTTGATCTCCTTCTGTGGTTCCCCTAATCAAGGGATATATATTAAAATTCATGAAATCATGGGTTTTGCGAGTCACAAATTTGAGGCCTTTTGAAATTACTCAAGGAGGGGATAAGTGATATTTTTGTATTGATGCAAAATAAACAGAGTCTGCTGCAAAGACTGTCTTGGAAAAGTCCCTGCTCCGTTCTGGCATTGCTTTAATTTCCGTTTAATCCCAAGAGCAGGAGTTTAACCAACCAATTAATTGCAAAATCAGATTAAATCCCCAAAAGCCTTGAAATTATCTCTGTGTGAAGTGTTTCTCCGATGCTCAAGGCATACATTTTACTGTCCCTAGTCAATTTTAATTGTAAGATCTCTGTTAGAAGCCAACAAGTCCTTGAGTCATGATCTCCCACTCTGCCCTTTTTATCCTTGTCAAAAACTATAATGAAATATGTTCTGCAACATTGATTAAATAAAATACCGTTTGGGCTTGTCTCTGCCATGCCCAGTAGTTAGAAACACTGCTTTAAAGATATCCGTATCTATCCCGCACATATGTACAGATAAATGAAACTGTCTGGTCCTGAGGCCAGCTCAGACGGTGCTACGCCTTCATCTCCAGATTAGCAACAACTAAAGGCCAAGGATCCTCCTGCTCGGCCTCTCCGGAGGTTGCAGACAGCCAACAGACCATGCAGTCCGTCCAGTCAGTAATCCCGCTGAGTATCCCCCGAACCCCCTACCCACCTCAAGGTCTGAACCTTGGATTATGAAGGTGACATTGGTCCACGGAGAATAGGGAGGCTGTACACACCTCATTATAGAGAAAGCAGGATAAGACTGCAAAAGCTCTGCGATGTCTGAGCTGGGTGGGTTCATAGGTGGAAGAGTCTGAGCAACTAATGCTGATTTTCTCTTGCTAGCCCAAATGTGATTGCTTAAATGAAAGGAATACAAAACTTTAAAGACACTATATTAAATCAGACAAGAAACGCAAACTACTTTTTTTTATCATGCTTTGATGCGAATTGTCAGACATTAAGTCTTTGAGCCACAATCCCACAGCCACAATTGTTTTGTGAGCCGGGACTATGAACGAGGTAGAGTGATAAAGTCATTATAATAGCGTGCCACTGAGATTTGGAGAGGACTGGTCTGGCCTAATGGAGAGTCTAAAGTGGTACCAGGCAGGCGGGCGACAGCAACAAATAGCGCTGGGAGACCACAGAATGGACATTAACGACAGAACTGGCTGTCTTGGTCAGAGGGCACGTCTGCCTTCAACAGTTTCCCCGAGGGAATCTCTGGTTACAACACAAGGTTTTCAACAGTGCTGATGAAACATTCAGTCCTTCACAGCATCACAATATCTGTTGGTCCTCTGAACAATATAGACTGATACGCTTTTACTACAGCTGATCAAAATGAGGCATATATGAAAATGGCATGACTACCTCAAAAAATCCAAGGAGCTTTAAAGCTAGAATTAAAAGCCATTTTGAGAGCCATATGGGAAGTCTAATCCCGTTGGATAAAAGCTTGAAGCCCACGACCCTTAGAGAGCACTGAGGAGATAACTTGTTTTGCAAAAGGTTAATGGTTTAAAGACAAAAAAACAACGTTCTTTTCTTTTGGACACATGTCCTGCAACGAGTGACGAAGTGGCAATAGTACAAAGTAAAGCTATGCTAATCAACTGCTTGATTGTATTTATACCAGCATGTATGTTCAAGGCAATTGCATGTGTACAAAGTGCTGTTAATGCAACGGGCTCACTGTAACCTACACTGTTACAATGTGTGAAACTTTCATAACACATTTTGAATATTCAGTTTAAAACTGAATTGTCATTTTTATGTACATATATGGATTATTGGGGTGATGATATCAATACATACATCCGTAAGAAAAATGAATTGTACTGAACCACAGATGCCTGAGAAACCAGTCTTATTATGTGTGTTGAGAGATAATCACTATGACAAGTTGTTTTCAGATGCGAGCATTCACAGCACTGGATCCTGACAATGAGGAGCTGATGCAGCAGCACATCGAGACAAGCCCAAGGTGTGGATGTGTTGTGCACGAATCTACAATCTAGAAAAACTTCCACCTCATCTTAAAACATCAATTCTTAACTTCTTAACCATGTTGTATTTGGAGTTACAAGTAAATCAAGTCTTACACTATAGAGCTGCACTAATCTGATTACTTTTTATATTCATTGTGTGTGTGCGTCTGTGTGTGCGTGTGTATCTTAATTATACATCATTTAAGTCACACTAATTCAATAAATTCAGCTGTGATGACAGACATTTTCCTTTTTTTCATATTGTCTTCCTGTCCCTAAACACGTAAACATGTAGGATAAGAGCTACGTGCAACCAAGTCAAATTCCTTGTATGTGTAAACACACATGGCCAATAAAGCTGATTCTGAAGTCGGTCCCACTCAAGGCAAGGAAGTCATTTTGGAAGAGGGATTTGGATTACCTATGCCAGCATATATCTGTCAACTCCAATTCTTCTGTCTCAGATTAATGCTTGCCCTTCCTATCGGATTAGGCTTAAAGGGTTGGACAAATAATATAAGATAGAAGAAGGCAATTGTCTTGTTAACCCCTGAACATTTTAATTCTGTAGGAATGATTATTTTCCTGCTTTCATACTTTTTGCTTTGGGTGCTGTGTATATTTCAGAAATGTTATCCCTGTGTTTGAAAATAAATACCTTGAGTATTTAAAGAAACTGTCAGCTGCATCGGAAGCACACTTTATGTTCTTTAACCTTTTTCATGATCCCTTTCAAGATCTTCTTTAGATTCTCAAAGAACAGGTTGTTATGCTTGAAAAATGCTCAGAAAGTTTGGCTGCAATGTGCTGCCTGACCTTGTATCTATCCTGTACCTTGTATAACTCTTGTGAGAGTGAAAATAAAATTGAAAAGAAAAGTAACAAAAGATCACTTAATCCCTGAAAAGTGCATCAGGATACATAACTGATGTCAAATTCTCAGAACTTACATGACTCCACAAATCAGTTTTCTCACAAGGTTTATTTTATTCCAATAAATTAGCTTCTGACCAAATATAAATGTGATAGTATTGACGGTTCAATTTCTCTTAATTTTGGCTAGATTTTTAGGCACAGGCCGTCATATAACTCTGCACTACTGTCGGCTGAGGCATGCAACGTGATATATTCTTGTTTTGACCTCTGATCGTCTCCCTCTTCTACTTGTCTCAGTCGACTTCTCTCAGTTGTTGCTTACACAACTAATGGAAGATAAAGGCAAAATGATCAACCTCACAGGGTCATTTTGGAAAAGTATTTCTGATGAATGACTCAGATCAAGCATGTTTAGCTCCGGTCTTGCACAAATGACATCTTGTTAAAATATAAAGACTTTTATTGACATCATAATGAGATGACAGTTCATCCCGCTGCCAGCACTCAATCCAATCTCCAAATGTCTGTAAATCTGTTCTCTCAACCAAACCGTCAGCTGATGTATGATGTTTTATTTTCTCTCACTTGTACTCAGCAGCTCTGATTCCAAATTCCCAGTGGTAGCTTCCAAGTAGCCGTGTGAAGTTGCTTCATGCTCACGGCTGCCAGGTGTCTTATTTTGCTTGTCTTCTCAACCTTCGAACAACAGCAGCCTCCCTTATAACAGCCTGGAGGGATGCACGCTAACAGCAATTCCCCAGTAGCGAGCCTAGCAATTACAGCACCCCTCCTCTATCCCTGTAATTGCAAAGGGAGCTGCTTCCTGAGCGATCAGACTACCAGCCTGCCACCAGGGAGACTGGCTTCATCACCTCTGGCAGCTCCAGTTAAATGAGGGTGTTTTGCTGGAGAGTTAAATAAAGGTTGTTCGTTAATGGGGCGTAGTGATTCATATCTCGCTTGAACCGTAACCTTTTTGCTCTGCGGTTAGTTGTGCTGCATGATGGATGGGACAGGTTGCTTGATTAATGTGCCACAGACAACCTGAGGGGCCTTACTTAAAACATGATGGGAAATATTGACGCTTTTGCAAATGCTTCTGGAGTAAAAACCAATATGTACGACAGACTGGATATTGCATCATCAGCAGCATAATGAGCTGGATTTGTTCTGCTTCAGGTCAAATGCACAAACAGGAAGAAGAACCTCCTCTTTACACCCACATAAACACATTTAAACAGCAGCTTGAAACCTGACCTAACTTAATTTTGTCGGGTGTGGAGTCTTAAGTGTCACCCAGGGACATAAAAAGGAATGCCAGTGTTTTCCATGATATGTGACGTCTCTCAAGACGAGAAACCTGACACTTTGTTATGTGTTTCTGGGGGTCATAGCAACAAAACCCACTCATTGGTGGTAGCGTGAGGCTGAGACAGCATAAAGAATAACGCTGCTGCGCTAATCAGCAGTTGACGGTGAATTAGACACAGCAGTACTCCTTCGCCTACAGGGATACAAAAATCTATACAGGTATAATGTTGGGGCAGTGCATGAATGAGTAACACAGGTTCAGCGTTTTAAGAAAGCAAAACAATGATATAAACACATATTTTCTTTATACAATTTAGTGCAATTCTACTACAATATTCTAATGTAGTCAGATAAGGGACTGTAGAGGATTTTGGTAAAACATATTTATTTCTTACTTCATAAAAATGATATAACCACACCTGAATCAACTTCTCAGCCAAACTTGCTTGATTTCCATGTGCGTAAAGCAATGCATTAAGTAAAATAGTGCCGCTACGGGGTTGCAGTATCATTATTATGTAATGGCGTCGACTAAGGTTTGTCCATGAAGGTTGAATAAAACTCAACCATACAATAAATTAAATGGAGAATGTTAAGCCCAACGAAGGCTTATTCTAATTCTCCTCAGCTGCGACTGAAAGTAAACTACAGAGATGCTTATTTCAGTTGGTTTATCATGGCTGAGGGCAGCATTAACACATGTGGTTAAAAAAGAAAAGCTGTTCAGGATGATCCATGAGACCCATTTCAGAACAGATCAATGAATGTGAAGAAGACATATTAATCATTTTCTTTTTGGAAAGAGCAATAAATGAGAGGCATTATGAAGCCTGTGCAGCAGGTTTTTGGATTGCAAAAAGTATCGCGGCATGGCCCTCTACTGGTTCCTAATCAACATTCCTTTGTAGAAATAATATAAATAGTGGTTAAGTCAAAACATTGTAACAACATATAATAATGTCTCTTATTATATTAATTTGACGTTGGCTTAAGGGTCAACCATAAACTTACTACCATTAATGGATCCATGTTTTATTGCGGTGCTCGAGAGATTGAGTCAGTGCCATCACTCAGGTCTAATTGACATAATGAGGACCTATTACTGTATTGATCCACCTGGCAAGTGGCACTGGATCAGCTGAGGCCTGTATCGACCTGCCTAAGTGGGTCCACAGACCTCTGAGGGTCACGCAAATGTTAAGGGGATATTACCAGTTGTTTGTAAAGTTGAATCTTGTTCAGTTTAAGGTGAAGCAAAAGAAGCATTTGGAAAAGTAAAAGACAAAGTAGTGGTTATCCACAAAAAGCCAAAACAAAACATCCCGATGGAGAAAAAAAGGATGCTGACCCTGCTCATAATACCCGTAAAAACATTGTGCTTTTATAAAAATGTTTGTGTGCTCAATGAGAACTAAAACTGGAACATGAAATGTTGTTTGGATCATTAATTAACCTGGTTAGGCAGCTAGTGAGTTAATATCACAACAATAAATTATCATAAAATAGACTTCTGAACTTTTTACACATCCACCAAATAATGTACATACACTGTATAACAATACCTCCAAAACACAGACAAGGGACCAGCATGAGTCTGTATCCCCTCAATCCCAGCCAAAGTCATGACCAGTCATCTGGTAAAACTTGTGATTAAAGGGTTTATAAAAGTCCCTGAGCTTCTGCACCACCTCTGGGTCAATATTCGGATGGGTCCTGCCTTTGGTTTTTCCCAGGCAGTGTGGCTTGCTGTTCCACTCCGGTCTAAGGCAGGGGAAGCCCTTTGCTGGGTTAAAGTGAAAATGCTTCTCCGTGACCACCCTCCTGAGCCCGAGAAAGTCCTGGACGCGAGCCATCTCACCTGCCGGGTCGCTAATCAGACGCTCTCCACTAACAAACAGCAGCTGCTCCGTAGGGAAGTACTGCAGCCAGCGCTCGAGGTGCTTCGCATACATGCCAATTTGAACAGCACTCCATGTGGTGTCGATCAGACCAGCTGACATGTTCTTAAACGTTAGGCTCTCGAAGGACGGGATGTCTGGCTTCTTGGAGCGAGTCTGGGTGTAGTCTGAGATGGCCCGGGTGACTGGATCCCGGACAACTACGATTAGCTTCGTGTCTTTAGACATGGTGTAGATTCTTGCAGGGACCTCCTTGGTGACATAGTAGCTGGGGGTCTTCTCCATGGTCATCTGACCATCAGATGACTTGGGCATCAACTCCCTAAAAAAGGACATAAAAACACTGATTTATATTTGCGCTACAGGCACTCTATCTGGATCAAATAAAACTCTGCACCATTGTATATCGTCCTCTTTTAAAACAACTTTGTAAAAGCCAAGATACAGGAAGATGACAGACACACTGACACAGTAGCTCCTTGGTAAGTTTATACCACTGCCAAGTCAATCAGCATCAAGAAGATAATTGTAGACACTATGATCAACATTAACCGAGTCTGTGAGTGTACCCGAGGTAACAGGAGCAAGAGTCCTATCAATCATCTGTGATTATTTGTACACAGATCATGACAGTTCTAAATACAAACCCTAAAGGAATACATTCATCTGCCCCGCTGCTGCATTTAATCCACCTTAAACCCCCAATCCTCTTTCAAACCCCACAATCCTCACATGGAAATATTCCACACCTTCATTACATTATACAAAGAACGGTTTTACTGTAAAAAAAGGCAGCATTATGCTTCATGCCAAGACATACGACTGTGACTGCACCTTTATTTTCATATTTGGCTGTAATTTTGTGTAAAATGGGAAGATTTAGAAGAGCCTCGCATTCCTCGTGATAAAATGCAAAGCTTGGGAGCTGTCTATTCCCATAACTCTATATTCTTTTTTACCCTGCATGGCTCTGGTTGATCATAATATAGCCTGTTAACTGCAGCTCCGACTGGATAATGGCTAAAGTGAGCCAAAGGGGATTAGGACTAAGCCAAACACGCTGGAGCATTAGAGGCTGGTTGACTGCTTGTTGGCTGGCTGCGTGGCTGGCTTGTCTCTGAAGAGAGAAGGAGAGAGATATGTGGCCACAACGATGAGATGGCAAGCAGTTAATCCAAGGAGAATTATTAGTGATGGACACAATAACCCAAAACATAGCTGAGGCTGAGTCAGAGCAGTGTTCACTCAGCAACATGTTACAAATGTATGTAAGGTTATATTGCATTAAACAGCATTTTATATGAAGATGTTACTTGTCCACACAACAATGTGACAACGTAAAATGCATAGTAAGTCAACTATTCTCTTCACATCTGGCAGCAGTTATTGAAGGGGTACTGCATTTGCAAGGTGTTTCTGTATTAAACTTACAGTGCAGATAGTTAAATAAAGAGTAAACTTCACACTATGAACACTTCCCCACTTGTTATATGTGTAAAAATAGTTGACATGCAACATTTCTTGTGAAGGTAAATTAAAGATATATCTCCATGGGAGGCGATGCTTGTGAACACATCATCAGAAACAGAAGATGATACATTCAAGATAGGTATTCAATACAGGCATCAAAGTAACATTTCGGTCCCTGCTATTTTCTACAAGAGTATATCTTATACAGATTCAACCAATACCTTGAAAGCATTTGTTGAATCATACCTCATTATGGTTTTAGTGAGTCCAAATGTAAATCTTAAAGCATTTGGTAATTTTTATGTCGTGATTGTGAGCGGTTGATGATCGAACAAACGAGAAAGCAGAGCATGTCATTAAAGTGATTACAATAATTTCCAACCATCTGTTGGAACACGCACAAGGAGCTTGAATATCCCTCTCCAAACCCAGACGCTTTCATCGTACACATGGATGTGCTGGAAAAGAGCTTAGCTTATGGGAAAAGTATGCATTACATATTCCTTGTTGTTGCCATGCAAACACACAAGGGTTTCTATTTCTTATGCAACGTCATCATCTCATGTCACCTGCTCTTTACATTCGCTAAAGAGACCCTGGGTCTCAGAAATGTATTCCACTTTCCACTCGATGAGTGGCGAAGTCACCATGTAGGTGGGAGAGAAACAAACAAATCAATCAGAAACCCCACAAGCAGTGTCTGACTCTCTTGGCTTTACACAAGCAGAGGGCTGTAGGCCTTCCCAGGGGCCTCCAGGGACACAAGAACTTACTACTGTACCAATCACACTTTCGACTTAGTCCCCGAGCAAAACAATCTGTGTGAGAAGAACATGCATTATTCATCTGAGCAGAGATAGAGAAGGGGAGAACATCTCTGACTGAGCGAGGAGTGAGAGAGTTGCCTGAGGGGGGCAGATGTAGCAAGCTTTCATAATTTGTTCTGCTTAATAAACAATGTCGCCTGGAACCAATAGCTTTCAGTGCATCCTCATTTATCAATCAGTCACGCAAAAGCATCATCATTCAGCTTCAAGGCAGTAAAATAAAAAACACTTCTCTCTTGAACTGAGCCATAGCGTGCTGACTTTTGCCCCTTCATGGATTTTGCAAGTTCCTTTTTGACTTTTTGACTGACAAAAAAATGCTGCTTTACTTTAAAACGTTAACATCTAAGTAGGCTGTAAAGTCATAAAGCCAGGAGTCTATAAAAAGTGCACTAAACATATCTATATTGATGCTTCACATAAACATCCTCTGTCCTCTAACCTGTCCTGTTAAACTCGCCGGAGAACGGTAGAGGCTGAGGAGATAACACCGGGCGGCAGAGAGGAAGACCGTTAAGAGAATGAGATAAAGCAAGAGAGGAAGGAGTGGAAGGTGCAAAGAGAGGATTAGATTAAATCAGGTGCACTGTTGGAGGATACAGTCAACCCCCTTGACCCAGAAGCCTAAGTCTAAGTTTTAAGTCACCGGCAACTTTAGATGCTGCGTCGGCCTTATCCTGCAGCCGTAGCACATGATAAGTCACCCCTACAGCGGCCTACAGACAGATATTAATCCAGGAGTGGTGTGTTGCGTAATTTGCAGTGTTATGTCTGCTGGGCACTCAGGTGTGTCCTTTAAACTGGCTTCTGGGTAGACAGCGTTTGAACGCTGGTGCCTTGTTTACATTCACTGCTATCAGGAAGCGGGTTCAAAGGTAGATATCTACAAAGTCGCTGCGTGCGGCTGCTGGAAGATGCCCTCGCTGATGAGTTCACCAAAAACAAGAGCGGTGCAGAAAACTCCCCCAAGATTTGCACTTCTTGTATCCTGCAGGATTCTGCTTGACTGACTCTAATTGGAATCTGATATCTCAGCATTTCAGACCACCGTGACAAGGGACTGCCCCAGGAAAGAAAATGGCGCATTTTCTAATGTCAATGATGAGTCCTAATCTTGTAATGCAGGGGTTGAGCTACTGCGGGAATGGCTCTCAAAGACAGGACGAGAGGTTACCAAACAGATATCAAAGAGGAAAACTTCTTCAATCGAGGTGTTCTCTGGTCATTGCGGCTCATGTTATCATGCGCGTGAAAGTTATTGTCATTGCCCTCAGCATTCAGTATCTCAACAGCATTCCTGAACAGCAGTGATAGTGCGGAGCAAGCCTTTTTCCCATCCTCCATTATTACTGTCAGTATGCAGAACTCAGGGCCACCTGGCTGTCTGAGGGAGACAGGCCCAGTCTGATGAGGAGAAGAGGAGGAGAGGACACAGTGAATGAGACATTCTGGCTTCCCACACACAACTGTCAGCTTTACATTAACACATAACAATTCTGACAGTTGGTTCTTTTCTAGAACCAATGGGCACTTTTTCTCTGGAAAAAGCTGGAAATGACATCAACCAGCAATGCTAAACAAATCATTCCATACAAAATCAATATCAGTGTTGTGTTGGATTCAACCAGTGTCAAAATATGCATATTTAGAGGAATGTAGGAAGCCAAATAAAGCATGAGTGAGTCTAAAAGGTAGTTTTTGTCTGCTTACATTTTGGAGGATAGCTCGGAGGAAATAATCAACAGGTGTGATTTTAAAGATGAAATAAAGGACACAATCTATAGAAATATACCTGATGTACATGAGCCAGAATATGTTACCTAGACCACAAGCTTATAGCCAGCAACACACAAACCCAAGCCAGTAAAACAGCATCTAACTTAAAGGGGACCTCCTCCAATTGTATATACAGATGTTGGAGTACTACTGCATGTGCAAAACATTTTATAAAAACTGTATCATCCCTCTGTTGCTCTAGAGGGATGGAATCTGATTAAAGTGTGTCACTTGAGTCAGCATCAGTTGGGACTGAAGGGTAAATTAAAAACAGAAAGAAAGCAGAGGAAGGAGTGAACTCTCGAGACTTCAGTGCTCATCTCTGCTTAAGGCTGAAGGCTGAAGGAAACAGCCGCTGCTCGCATAACACACCTGAATCATGTTCTCATTCCAACTCGTCACACGCTGACACTTCCTCAGACTCTTTCGCGACACTTTCTAACACACTGGTAGCCCAGCGCATAGTCACAGTTAAAGTTGAGTGTAATTGTAGGCATTGTAGGTGGCAAATTTTGTCCAGAAGGATGAATAAAACACATTAAATATCTGTAGCTGTGGTGCATCTATTTTAACTTTATTTCAAACAACTGTTCATTTTGAGTGCAACAGTGTTATAGGAGTGCTATGGCCAAGAGAGACGGGAGAGCAGGTGTGTGTTTGTGTAACCAAACGGTTGGTGGTTAAATAGAGAAAACAAAATGATATGTCTAATTCAATGCTGCTGTATTCTGATACTAATGCATGCAAGAAAGTCATGCTAATACATGTAGCGGGCAAAGCAGTAAAAATAAAAAACATTGGTCAACCGCAGCTGGTTAAGAATGAAGCTTGTTCACATATGGGCACTGTTCGAAACATCCACAGTTATGACGGTAGTCTCAATTTAATAGGGGGTAAAAAACAACATTTTTTGCATATAATGTAACGTATATAGTGGTAATTCCCCACAGACACATGGTGGCCTGAGAGGATCAGCAAAAGCAAACAACGCGTCAGAGAAGCAAACCAAAGATGGCTGAGGCAGATTGCTGCTTTCTGCGTTGCTCTGACTTGGAGGGAGCCTCTGCAGCAGAGAGAAAGATAGACGCAGGAAACAACACATTCTCTCTGAAGATACTACAAAAGAGAGCGAGATGAGGAAGTCAGCAACTCAAGGGGATCTAATGGAGTGAAGATGTTTTGTTTCTCTATTTCCAAAGTGCTGTAATAAATGCTGTGGTTTGACAAATTGCCTCAAGCAGAAGCCCAGGGGGTTGTTGCAGCAAATTAAACCTCCAATCTTTAGATGCACATTACCAGGATTGACAATCTGGTGGACTTATTCGAGGAACTTCAGCATCATTTTAGTCTATTGAAAGAAAGAAATTGATAAGTTTTAGAGTGCAAGGATTTATGTTTTTTTTTTTTTTAAATATTGTAGGAATGTTTGAGACAACAGCAAGTGTGTGTAAATCTCTTCGTTGAAGCGTCTCATTATAAATGCAGTTCTTCCTTCTTTTCCTGTCAGTGTGCTGACACATTAGTTTAGGCTTGGGGATGTACCTAACCTAGTATATCAAGAGCTCTCTCGTTTTCGCCGATCCCATCTAAAGAGCTTAAAGTGATGAGTAAGCAAAACTCCACCATTGGACTTAAATGAACCTTCTCTTGGGAATAGCGTAACTTTTCCAGACAGAAATCTCTGAAAGTCAACTTTCAGGCTAAAAGCGTAGTGTTTGGTTCTTTTCTTGGGCAAATGCTCTTTCTGATGAACTCCTGCTGGGCTTCGTCAAAGGGCACTTTCACCCTTCTGAGCACATTTGCATACAAAGTGAAGGCAGAGAAAACATGTTTCACACTAATTGTGTGCTCTTTTATTGTGAGGGTTAATGCAGACCTCAGGGGTTCTCTGGCATCCCCTTTCATTGAGCTCAATAATACTGTTGCGCTTTCTAAAGACTCACTTTAAATTTACTGCCCTCTATCTGCCACTGGCCTGCAGTAAGCCTCCCAGGGGCTCTGAGGAGGATTAGGCCGTCTTCACTGACACCCTCAGTGAGTTAGTAAGAAGGCCACTCATTGTTCTATATATGGAGCCTCAAGAGGAAAAACACAATCTCAGCAATTAAGTCCCATCTACAGTATATCAGTCAGAAGACCTTGATGTGAGCATGCATCCAGCAGATGAACAAGGCATTCGGGAGGAAGTTGGTGCCATTATTAAAGAAAGGAGGGGCCAAGGACTTGCCTTCTGTGTGAGAGTGCACAATTGTCTGCTTGGCTCTCTGTTTCTGCCGCTGGGTGACAACGTGCTGCATTGTGGGTGGTGCCCTGCTGTGCGGGGGCCTCTCCGCTGTGGGGCCTCCATGCAGGATGGACAGAGCAGACCTCCAGCAGGATGGACACACCAATCACAGACGATAAAGGGCGTGAGCACAACTCAATGTCACCGCAGGGACTGATAAGCCCACACAGGGGACTGATCCTCTCCCCAAGTTACTGCATGCCAATAGTCTGGGGGCAATGATGTGAAACATATGGGGAAACAAATCCACACACAGCCCCACTTGGATTTTTCTTCTTAGCTTATCTTTAAGACCAATTTATGTGCATACAGGATGTAGGATTGCACAGAGAAATGTTTCCACAGGTTTGTAAAAAGTGTTCCAAACTTCTGAAATGCCCTAGTTAAAATGCTCATTTATCAAATTGACAAAAACTCATCGGTCCAACTACACTGCGCTGCACCATAAGGCCAGGCGAGGGGTTTTCTGAGTGCCACTAAATGATCAGTAAGAGTTGACTCCGTGTCACGGTACTTTGCTGCGTGGGGGTCAACCTGTGGCGCAGGACTCTGACTGTGACAACTCATGCCAAGTAGTTTTAATTAGCCAGATCACCTCAAACAGCTCCCAAGATGAATCAGTTATCCATATCGACCAGCCAAAATGTATATACGTGCTTCTTAGACTATTACTTGCTTAACATTTATTGGTATCCATCGTCAAGGATAGCTTCTGCTCCCTTTTAGATATTACTCATTATTAACATGCACTGCCTACTCGTGCATGATATTAAAAGAAGTCTTCAAACATGAAACAAATTCAATTTGTTCTTGTTGCTCAGTCTGTGGAGATG